>NC_139219.1:62300362-62550362 GCF_055691185.1 Crinia signifera | reverse complement strand
CAGTACACTTTCACTTAGAATTATAGCTGAGGTGCGCAACCTTTATTGGTTTGATGATCTTTTTGTGAGATAAAAGCAAAAAAAAGAGGGAATCGGCATGCCATGTGACTACTGTATGTGGCCACATCACTTAAGGGATCGGCCATGTTCTCTCCTCCCTACATTAACTGTATTACCATCATTCATGCCCTATGTTGAAAACAATGTGGCTTCTAGTCAGCAGTAATAAAACTGAGGTGTAAATTTCCTTCTTGGCTTTTCAGGAATATTAAAATTCCATTACCCAGGGCAGGTTCTACACAATTTGGCTCCCAGTGCGAACAACAATAGTCCTTCTAAAAATGTAATATTTGTGTGCACCAAAGCTTGTGTCCTCATTGTAATGGGTGTGGTCTTGTTGCAATGGGTTTAGCCTTGTGGGAAAAGACTACCTTACACCATATTTCTTACTGAATACTGTTTGCAGCTCTGATCCTGCCAGTACTATCTACCGCAACAGCATTTAGTAAGATGTACTGTATCAAGCTTTTTATATAGTGGAGAGGTGGCAAAGTTGCCTAGAACAACAATTTCTACAGTTGCTAATATTTTTTATAATGTACAGATGGAGCGCCTGCTGTTACCTTGGCGATTCTATCACAAATTGACAAGACCCATCATCAGATGGAAGGGGGCGCCCATGCTCAAGACGTCGCTTCCCTGCCACTACCCCTATTGGTGCCTGCAGCGCCCCAAACCCTGCCCATCTCTTTGAAGCAGAAATGGGCAGGATTTCTGCCATCCGCCACCGAGAGAAGGGGCCGTGCGTGCATGTCAGACGTGCGCGTCCCCATCAGATGGAGCGCCTCTTCGCCAGTTCTCGCCAACAGAGGGGATCTTGCAAGAGCTGGCACTGTACAGTACTTGATAAAAACTAGTTAGAAGCTGATTGGTTGCTATATGCATCTCTACTTATTTATCAAGTACATTGTTTGAAACAATAGGTAGAAGCTGATTAGTTGCTATAGGAAACTTGTCCACCAGCCTTCTTTAGAAAACTTGATCCCTACACCGCCTTCCCCTTAAGAACCTGTACTGTCTTAATAAAAGCTGGTATTACTGAGACAAAGAGGGGGATTTTTTTAGCTGTAGTAAATGACCACAGCTAATTGAATCCCTGGGGAAATTCTGTTAATACCAATATCTAGCATTATCAGAGCCCGGAGAAACAAAATCCCTGATAAGTGTAAATAAAAATCTATCAATAAAAGCACATATCCACAAATAAGTCCATTATTTAAATTTCCTGGGAAAAAAAACATTGGGCTAAAAAATCATGAAAAAGCCTGTTTTTTAGAGGGTTTTTTGCAGGAAACATGTACCACAGCTAATTATATTCCACTTATTTGATAAAAAGAGAATGCTGAAATATAAAATATTGAGGTAAGAAGTACCAAACTTGGACAGAGAGAAAGTACTATCTGATTGTAAAAGACATTTTAAACGCTGTGTTTGAAAATAACAATTAGCTGATCGGTTGGTTCTTTATATCACTCCAATGTTTGAAACATCTTCCGTTGAATAATATTCAGAACAGATAGAGGAAGGTGGAAAAGAGGTCACTAGCAGGAGATTTCAGCTGCTAGATTTGGAAATTCGAAAGGCCAAAAACAGTGATTTGCCTAAAGAGCTATAAGGCAACAATAAAAATTATGGATCCCAGAAATAAGCAATTAATGTTATCTTCAATTGCTTTATTGGCAGCACTCACTCATTAGAATAGAAGCAGCTCTAAAACAGATTGCAACATATAACAGCATATGGGATTTTGCATTATATTGCCGTCTCCTGCCAAGTTGTCACAATTTCATTACAAGGCATGAAGTAAACTATCTCATTGTAATGTTATGATCTCATGATGACCCCTCGTAGATTAACAGCAGTTTTGCGTTTTCTGGGATAAAAAGGCAGGGAACAATATCATGGCTTATTGATTATTGGAATGTTTTTTGTTTTTTTACTTTACAAAGCGTAACATTTTATAATTTTGTGCATTGAAATTAAAATTCAAACAAAATCTTAATTACATCACATAATACATAAAATAACACATTAATTATACACAAATGAAAATGAAATAAATGTATTACCAAGTCCATTTAGACACTATACAATATGGCAGTGATTCTCAAACTCGGTCCTCAGGACCCCACACAGTTCACGTTTTCCAGGTGCACTCATTACTGACTGACACATTTTAAATAATCCACAGGTGGAGCTAATTATTTCACTTGATTCTGTGTGGAAATCTGCAAAACATGCACTGTGTGGGGTCCTTAGGACTTACTTTGAGAACCTGTGTACTATGGGCATACCACTCCCAACTGTCCCGATGTTCGCAAAACAGTCCCAGGTTTTGGGGACTGTTCCATTTTCCCACCCACAGGTAGCAGTGTCCTGCGGTTGAGGTGGGAAGGGCAAGTGGGAGTCCCCCTATCACCGGCAGAGAAAAGATACTGGCCCTTATTCAGATCTGATTGCAGTACAAATTTGTTCTCAAAATGGGCAAAACCATGTGCACTGCAGGTGGGGCAGATGTAACATGTACAGAGAGAGTTAGATTTGTGTGAGTTATTTTGTTTCTGTACAGGGTAAATACTGGCTGCATTATTTTTACATTTAACTCTCTCTACACATGTTACATCTGCCCCACCTGCAGTGCACATGGTTTTGCCCATTTTGAGAACAAATTTGTACTGCGATCAGATCTGAATATGGGCCACTGTGCATATGCACCTGGTGTCTGTTCATGGGAGATAGAAAGACTGGGGGCATGCCAGCAATTCCTAGAGCATTGGGCATGCCGCGACAGTGACAGCAAATGGGAAGCATGGCTCGAGTGTGCGTCATCCCATGAAGCCATGCCCCCTATGCCGCATCTATGCCCCGCCACGTGAAGGAGTCCTCATTCAGACAACTTTGATTCAGCTATTTACCCCCTGTATGTAACTATGATTTAGCAAATTGTTTCAGAAACAAATATCTAGGACTAGGATAGACTGAAAGAATAATTTTACAGTAGATGGAATTTGGTATGCTGTACCTGGATGTAGCATTCTTCTTGTTATGACATTTATGTATCATGACCACCAATTCACATTCATAGCCTAGTGCTCCTATTTGCCTGAAGTAGATAGCCAGGCTTTCCTTCAAGGAACTCACTGCAGTAAATTACTTATATGTGCAGCAAATTTAGGCAGATACTGCGTAATTAGCCTGATATATATGAGAATAGGCATTCAAACTCCAATATTTCCATTGGCAAGACCTTTGAATGTCATGAGAAAAGTGTGACTTAGAGTTTGGAAGGCCGAAAAACTAATTTTCTAATCCTGAATCACTTAGCCTTGATTTCTCTCTATGGCCCTTATTCTGATCGGTGCGGATATTCCCGCATTCTTACGGAGCGGTCCGCACGCTACGGTGTTTTGCCGCATGCGGCCATCGTCCGTAGAAACGCCCACGTGTCCTCCGCATTCGGACGGACTCACTCTTTAAGAACAGGGCGTGTTTACGGACGACATACAAACCATGCGTGTGCGGGAGAAACACTCAGATTCGGCACGGTATTACAGAGTATTACAGAGTATGCTCGGGAATACCGCATCCGAACGGGAGCCAAGCGGTGCTACCGCACGTAAGCGGAGTATTTACGCCAAACAACCCACTTCTGCAAGACATCACATGACCCACTTATTCAATTACCTATCCTCATAAAAACTTTACCCAAAAATGTGTGGTTTCATGAGTACATGTCGAATACACATGTGTATTGCTAGTATTAATATTCTGTCATGTCCATTGTTAGCAGTTTTAAAGTGTCTGACAAGTACAGGATATGTGGGTGTTTAGGAAGGGTTCCTTGAAGCAGCAATGGTTTCAATTAAAGCACTGACAAGCGGCCTATTAGTGAGTAATGAGTAAAGGAGTAGATTCTATTGGGTTCAGGTGTTAATGCTTGTAGTCATTAGGCGTACGTTCGCCTACCGCATGAACGAGTGGTGTCCGCAAAGCAATAGTACACTTGTGGACACCGCACATTTCTTCCCCTTTTGATCGCGTGCATTCGGAGTGCTATCCGAATGTACGCCCCCCAACATAAGTGTACTCCCCCGTGTCCGCCCATGTTTCCGCCCCGTTTTGCCCACTTTGAAACTACGCCCATGTGACATTCCGCATGACGCCCATAATACGCCCATATTTCCCGACTGATTGCGGGGAACAGTTTTGTACGGGATTTGGCCGAACTGGTACGGAGTCAAGGCGTGGCACATGCGCGTTGCGTTCTCCACGCATGCGCAGACGCCGAAAAGACGCGATCCGTAAGAATGCGGTAAAGTCCGCGTCAATCAGAATAAGGGCCTATGTTATTGCTAGAGAAATGGGGAATAACACAACTCTATGCAGAAGGTGAACATTTGTAAGCTTTGGTGAAAGGAGAGGATTTTCGCCTTAAAGAATATATATGAATGGAACTATAGCATGTATAGTCATTGTGGGGTGTTTTTACCCTTTGAGTGCCAACGTTGTTGTGATAGATCCTCAATATATCTGCTAAAAATGTCAGTGCCGCTCACAGCAACTGTTCTCTCAGTAAAAATAAATTCAAATACAGCCAAGTCAATTCATTGAAGTTTAGTTAAATATTGCACCCAAAAAAAGAACAGCCGCTGTGAGCGGCGCTGGTATTTTTTATGGATATTTTGAGGATCTCTCACAGCAACGTTGGCACTTAAAGGATTTCATAAAAAGGATTGCTTGGCAATTTTCACACCTATTTTGACAAACTCCCTAGGCACTAAAAGGGTTAAAGGAAAGAAAATATGATAGTGTCCAATAGAAGGCCTTCATTTTCCATGATGCCACAATGAGCTCATTGGGCTATTTCACACGCTCCGGCTCCTGCCGGGCGGCAAAACCCTGCACGGCCAAATGCCGTGCCGCACACAGTAGTTATTAATGGACACGATTGTGTCCATTCACACGGGACGGCCACGGCCAGGCCGCCCGGTTGCAGACGGATCCCACCACTAGAAGGGACGGCTGCCGGGCTGTGGCCATCCCCACTATTGAAAACTTCTGAGTGCGGCACGGATTCTTGGCCGTGTGGGGTTTCGTCGCCCGGCAGGAACCAGAGCATGTGAAATAGCCCATTAGCTATCTGCTGTGACCACCAACATCACATTTTTTTGACTCTCCAGAATATTTTACGTAAGTGTCACTCTGGGGCATCAATAACGAATGTGTTCATAAGAGAACTAGTTTGTCAGCATCGATTGTCACCCAACAAGTACAAGGGAGAATAAGATGAAAATTGTCTCACACATTATAAAATTGAGATTAGTTTTGAACTTAAATTAACTTGATATGTTATCAGCTCAGTAAATATATCCTGGTTAGAATGATTTTAATGTTATTGACATAGAAAGGGACATATAATTGGTTTTAAGCAAGACGTTTAAAACCATGTGCACTGCAGGTGGCACAGATCTAACATGTTGATATCCGAATCCGGCCCCAGCCCCAATAGTTGGGGTTTGCCTTGCAGATTTTTATGCATGTGCAAACGCTGGCAGCAAACGGCTTCAGTGAGTTACACACTCGCCGGGCTGTTCACTGTGGGGAGGGAGGGACGGTGGTGGGTGGTGGGCAGACACCCGGCCGGAGCAGGGGAACGTGCAGCATTTTATGGGTGTCCCCATGAAAACACTAGGCTTCCCCTGGGAACCTGATGTCAGCCTGCTCTGGGTTAGCGGCTGACATCAGCACAATGTTAGCAACCTCACAATCTTTGGCAATCAGTTTAGATTGACTTTTAATTCCAACGGCAGGATAAATCATTCGATGGTCGTTGACCATCGAACAACTTCTACTGCTAGTGGCCACATGCAAGGGGATGTGTTTTAGCGAACACATCCCCTCGCATGGCAGATAAGGATTTGGGCGCTGGGGGCGCAGCCATTTGTCTGGGTGGCGTTAAGGTGCTCGCTAAGCAGCAAACGACCACTGCATAGCAAGCCAACCTGAATTAGGCCCTTAGTTGCTTCATTGGTCACCTAAGATCTTTCAAAACTTTGTACAATAGACTCAGTGGACATCTGCATAATTGTAATGCTTACCGTCTTCTGTATTTAATTAGGTCATAACTGTCTCTGATGTATCTAGGACACATTGTATATGATGTATTCAGGACAAACTTGAAAAGGTGATTCTCAGTGCATTTCTTCTAAATGTATGTAATCTTCTGTCTAATCTCTATTATTCATTCTGATAAATTGATTTTTGTGCAGTTTTTTGGGCGCATACTGTAATATTATGTCATTCCTTACATGTGTTTTCTTTCCTGCTTTAGCACCCAGAGGAATGTTTAGCGTGCCAATGACACCTATGCGTGATTCACAGATTACTAGGTTATTACTTGTTTTAGTATTTTCCATTTGACTCTGAATCTTTGAAAAAGCATCTTTGTAGATGTGAAACGCGTTGGCCCTTTTAGAGGGACACCAGGACAGCAAGGAGGACTCTTGCCACCCGCTCCAGCCACTGCCGCAAGTCACGAACAGAAGCCGGAGAATCGGGTGACGTCACCTCCCGCCCGCAGCACACGGAAGACGCCGCACAGCAGAACGCTGCTGTCTTCTCCTGTATAACAGGTTAGATTGCTAGGACAAGTTAGAACTACTTAAAAAACTGGACTGTCGCTCCCTCAAACTCTACAAAAGAGTGTAAACAATTTATGCACGTCTTATTAATTTTATTTTAATTTTATTTTTGTTTTTATTTTTATTTTTATTACTGTTTATTCGCATTTTTATTTTATTTTATTTAATTCATTGTTTGCTTTATTCCTCTTATTTCTTATCTTTATTTCCATTCTCCTACCATCCCTACCCCCCCCCCACCTTCCAACAAGCGCCTAAATATCCCTTTTGCTCATTAGCAAAAATACCCCACATGACTCTGAATCTAACAATTCATTGGATGTTGTAGTTTTTTTTTTATTATTAAAGTCTTGTAAATATTTCAATATCTCATCTTAACCCTTTGAGTGCCAAAAATATCAATATATCCGCTAAAAATGCCAACGTTACTCGCATTTGTTATATAAATTCAAATAAAAAATGTTCTGTGAAAAAAGATTATGTTTCCTTACAGAACATTACAACTAATAAAAATGTTTGCTTGGCAATTTTCACACCTATTTTGACAAATTTGCTTGGTACTCAAAGGGTTAAGCATGTATGATAATTTTAAAGATATATAAATAGGAATTCATTCCAATAGAATTAAATGACCAATTTAGGTGTACTGGCTATAGAAAACTAGACCATAGAAGAGTATGTACCGGTAACTCTGCTGTATAGGTGATAAGTGCACGAAATTCAGCATTGCTCACTGTAACCAATCAACAGCTTTCATTTTCTACAGCACTATTAACATGACTGCTATGGTCTGAAGGGTGCAAGTAACATGTTTTGTTTGTTTTTGTATTTCACAAATAAAAATGTAATAAATATTTAATAATTGTTATTAAATGTCTGTCAAAAAGCTGTGTTCTGGTTAAACATGTTATATTACTTAACTTTTTTGAATGTTTAACATGGATGTAGTTAGCAGAAAACGCTAACATGGTGAGAGATCCAGCTCAACTTATAGTGCATCGTAGATGTCAACTTAATACAATATGTTCCAGCATTTCGAAAAAAGGGGAGCATGCCGACAAGCCCCTGTGCTATAAAGCGACACACACACATATCCCTATCCCCACTATGGCACTACAAGAAGGTTGGAAGGTTTGCAAATATCTGGATGTTCTACAATAGGGTTCTGATGCAGAATTGAATGGAGGTCTTCCCGAGGAGCAGGAATACACACATCACAAACATCTACACTGGCAACCAAATATAATGGACATGTAATAGCGCATATAGGAAGGGGCAATATCACTTAGGAAAACGTCAGTAAGGTGTGTTCCACTAAATTCAGCACTTGCAGACAGCAGATAAGCATACCCTCGTGTTATATGGCGTATCGGGGGTTATTCTTATCCATTCGGTCCTCTGTGCATTCGCATGCGCAGGCGCATCACCGGATGTCAGCTGCCCGCCCATATCCGTCCCAGTGTGCACGCATATGTAAGTGACTTAAAAGTCACTTTTATATGCGTGTACGCACCACATCATTTGATGGACGGCGACCAGCGAAAGATGTGGGTGGTAACCCAAGGCATGCGAATGGATGTTTATGGAAAACATCGATTCGCAGCCTGTGCGGGCAAAGCCACACTTCTAGGGGGCGGTGGGCGGGCATTCATTTGCGGGGCGGGGTTTGGTGGACTCGCAAGGCTGCGAATTCGCAGCCTTGCGAATCAACCAGAATAACCCTTATCTTGTGTGGGAAATGATGTGCAGGGCCTTTCACATTGTAGGTTCCATTGAGAATAGAATTGCTTCTAACTGATTTCAGCATGCGAAAACTCCCACTTAGCTCTTGTTTCTGAGATATATCCCATGCATAATCATGTGGGGTATTTTGTTAAATATTAGGGACTTTTGGCAACTAGAGAATATAAACAGTAGGTTGGCAAACCTGAATACAAGCATGCTGAGTGATTGTAGGCCATGCTTTGTTTACTGGCGAAGGTTATGAGTGATGTTCGTTTAATTTGTTTGAGTTTCAAGGATATAATTTCCATTAAAAGCAGGATGACGCAGGATGTAAATGTGTTAGCAATGGTGACAATCTTTATGTCTGTGGTGATGTGACATTTTTCACCCATAAATGCCTAAATACTCTGCTCATTAGGATAGCCCACAATAATTGTTTCCATGTTAAGGATGGGAGACAAACCTAAGGCACCTCAACAAGTTCTGGGAAACCTGTAAAAGTGTTGTGCATTGCTTCTTGGGAAACTGAGGGCCAAATGCAGCATGGATCTCTAATGAGAGAATTTGCAGTGGACTGCATGAAGAAAATTGCGAATGGATCGCTAATTGCTATCAACTCAAAAATCCAAATGCAATTCCTGCAACATCAAAGAAACTTTGCTGTCTGTGCAAATGTCAGTAGGTCTGAGGCTTCCACTAATCTACAACTAAAACAGGCTGGAAGTGGTCACTGCTGATGTCACGGACCCTCCTCAAAAACACCTGGGCATGCTTACAGACACATGCATAGTATGCATGCATAGTAATTTGCTAATCACTTAATTTGCCAATTCTCTAATTAGTGATCTATACTGAATCACGCCCTAAGTTAGAAAAGTATCATCAATTAGGCTACAACATTTAACTCAAAATCCCCTTTATCGCCTCTCATCTGGACTTCTTCCATGACAAATATGGTGCAGTGAGTGAAGGGCATAGTGAGCGATTTTTCCCAAAGACAGTTCCATAATGGACCGCATATATCAGGGTAGGTGGAACACCTCTATGCTTGCTGAGTACTGTTGAACTATGACAAACAATCCCCTAGAAAAAAAATACAAGTGACAAGCAAAGAGTCTCATGAATAGGCCGCTATTATAGATAGTTCTTCCAGTTATTGTATGTTGTTTTGTTTTGTGTTTTTTTATTTGCAATTGATTGGGTGGAATTTAATGTTGTATCAAGAAATCATTAGATTCTGTTAAAATAGCTTTTCACAATGACTATATAATACCACTTTCACATCACTATTCCAGGTTGCACCCAGAATTTTGTGCACAGGTACAATCCAGGCACTACCCATCTGAGACCCCTTTCAGACTGTCGGCCTGTCCCAGCTTATTTCCTGGCCATCGCCAACGGGTCTTGATCTGGCGCATGGAGATAAGTTTATGATAATCACCGGCTCTTCCTATGATGTCAATGGTTGCCGGATCACATTGAATGTACAATTAAACCAGCAAAGAGAGAGATTTCAGCTGGGTACTCAATATGATAGAAGGTGCCATGTTGTTTTGATGTCATGAATCATCTACTCATTAAGAAGTATTGAATTGAGCCCCGTTTTTTGTTTTTTTTTTGGGGGGGGGGGGGATAAGTAAAGACAATAGTACTGTATTATACAATATCTAAAATGTAGGTATCAACTGGGTTTGAATCTATAATGGGCACTTGGCAACATACTGAACCTCAAAGTGAGTAGCATTTATAGCTTTATGTACTCTATGTGAAATACATGCAATATTGTACGTAGTTCAAATGAAAAACTATTTAATGCCCACATTTTTTTTAAATAATAAAGATAAAAAAGCTAGCCACTTCAAGATATCACATCTCATTGCCATGCACTTTGTCTGCTCAACAAAAATAGGGGGGCTGCAGCTATCACTCGCCAAGGATTGATACATCTCCCAAAAGCCTTTTAACAACAAAAAATATTGTCCAGTAAACAGTAAGCATGATGACAATGATTGGCTCTTCACACTTGGAGAAGTAGTTTGCAAGAGATTGTCACGGTCCGTCCGGGTCCCCTTGCATACTCACCTGTCAAGCGCCTTTGGTCCCTCTGTTGCTTCCATATGCGACCGCAGTGTTCCGGTGGGTGATGGAAAGTGATCCTCCTGCACCACGCCTGTCTGGCATACCAGGTCTTTGCTCTGGCTGGGGATCTCGGCAGGAATCAGGCAGCAGTTGCCACTCTCTGGCAGGTCTGGCGGGCGCTCCTGTCGGCTTCCATGGGTGCCGTCATCTTGGTTTCTGGGGACTTCCGGGTCGAGCGCCCTTTATGACCTTTCCTGGTGGGCTGGTCCAATGACTGCAGCCCAGGGGGGTTAAATTCTAGCTCCTGGGACTTCCTGGTGCTGGTACAACTTCTGGCATTCCCCAGGGGAACTGAGTTGCAGTTTTGCTCCCAGTCTTCCTAGCTTTGGCTCCAGCCATACTTCCAGCTGCCAGATCTGCCCTGCTACCTGACCCTTCACGAACCATCAGCTCCTCCATTTTGGACCTTTGTTATACTCCAAGTGGAGCAGTTTCAGTTTCAAGTTCCGTTATACGCCATGTGCCAGTTTCATTTTCAAGTTCCGTTATACACCAAGTGGGCCAGTTTCAGTTTCAAGTTCCGTTATACGCCAAGTGGGCCAGTTTCAATTTGAAGTGCCATTATACGCAGAGTGGGCCAGTTTTAGTTTCCGTTATAAGCCAAAGGGGCTATTTTCAGTTAATCCGTTTAGTGTGTCAACTTCAGTTATTACCGATGGCCTTCTATAGTTTATCTTGCCTCATTGCTACTTCACTGGGATCATGAGGTACTTCCTTCGGAGGGCTGTGACCTGCTGAGCAGACGCCGCAAAGCCCAAGTTCCCTTGCTTGGACCTCTAGTGAACACCCCTGCTCAGTTATACTTCGCTCCTCCATTCAGGAAGTCTAGCCAACACCTCGTGCATCCATCTATGCAAAGATAGTATATTCAACCCACTAAATTCATTCCCAACCCAACCGGTGTCAAAACAACCGCCAGAAGCTGATCCACAAAACCAGTCCATGACAGAGATACTGAAATAACTCCCAGAATCCTCTATTTATCCCATAAACCACTTCTCCAAACAAATATTTTTTAAATGTTCTATTAAAATAAAACATTATTGTCTTTAAAATGTGTTAATGTACCTCAAAGTGTGAGACTGTTCCTATCTCAAGGCACAATACCTCCACAATGATACTAATAAGTCACACCATTTCTACCTTATTGATGTGGTCATTTACATTTTCAGATTCCCTGCTGTATTAGCATTGCTCAAGCAGTCAAACTTACTGCAGGGTTCTCTGCATTGCACAAACAATATATTAATTTTGTTTTCCTATTTACATTGCCATGTCCCTGCCTCCAATCCCAAAGACACAATATGTAGCTTCTTTGACCTAAGCGCTTCCAGGTGACAGTTGGCTTTCTGCTGATTTATTAAAAATCTTATACTTTCACTGCTTCATTGCTTGTGCATACTCTCCAGAGTGTTGTCATATGACAAATATAATGACAATCTGTCTCTCTGCTAGCATCTCTGTACTTTGGTTATTTGTTTGATGAAGTGAGTAGATTCACTTTTGTTGCCCTTCATCAGAGCTTAATGTCTTTACTTTGGGATCAATATACTTTATGAATAATTTTATTTCCCTCTATTTTTTTATGTTCTCTTTTTTTTACATCCTCATTATCATACTGAGTTTATTATCTGGTGCTGTCAGTATCCTTACCCTGTCATATGTTCCAGAGGTACAGTAAATATCACTAGTGTTGTAATTAATATGCACACCCTCTGCAGTAATTAAAGCAAAGACCCCTTCAACCAGCTGAGCTGCATATACTAATTCCACCTTATCTTCTTAATGAACTTATTGCAATCTAAAACTAACAGAGAACGCTTTTAGTGGAAGTAGAAGAAAGGAGTCAGATGAGATGCAATAATACCTGTGATCATGTTAATATAAGAAAAACTAATTTAATTAGCTCACATCTAATTAAGTTTATAGTACAATTATATTCCCCTATTTCTAAAGTCTAGTTGCACTAATGCTATTTAGCAGCCTGTTCGGAGAGTTACGGGACAAATAAGATCTGGAACCTAGAGAGAATGCCCAACTTTCCATAGAGAACTCATATTAGACTATAATAATGTAATAAGGCAGCAGAGACAATCGTTTGGTTCTACAGGAGCTTCTTATATTAGTGCTCATAATAATAATATATAATGTGGCTAGAATATGCTTCTTTCCTTTATATTCATTTTCAAACAATAAGGATAAGGCAATAATTAATTTATTCATTAATTTTAGGTCCAAGATCATAAATATAGAATAAATAATAATGAAACTGACAATTATTGTAAGGTTAGGAAACAAAGAACACTAGGTGTGTGGAGTGCTATTATCAGCAGCTGGCAAGGGGTTGTCAATCCCCTAAATTTCAAACAGAACAAACAAAGTATTCCAGCGCTGGCTGAATGATTATAGCATCAGTCAGTAGTACAATGAATAATATTAATTAACTCTACTTAAGATAAATGTAAAAATCAATATAATAACTGAAGCAAATGTACAACATAATACATACATACAAATAAAGGATAGGGGTAGGTGTCACTTGTGTGACATCAAGTGGTATATAGATTTTGAATTTAAAAGTCAAATGTCATGGAATATTCCATAAAATTGAATGGGAGATATTTCATATTACCAATTGAAAGTGATCCAGTTGAGAATTAGATGGAAATCCCTCCAGTTATTGATAAGCAGCTGTTATGCTCTATAATTTCAAGAGCTCACAATATCCTGATGGCGACCACTGGCTCTCTGGTTTGTCTTTCGGGATCTGGCTAGGTATCCCAAAGGTGAATTTACCGTTTCCCAGTCTCTGGTGTTGCTCTAGGAATTCAGGAGATGAAAAAGGATGGTTGGTAGGTAAGGTAGGTAAGTGGGTCCCAAATATAAGTGCTTAACGCGTTTCCCCAGATTAATAAGCTTCTGGATTCCTCAGGAGCCGGAAGTTTACTCCGGGGAAACACGTTGAGCATACAGTATATATTGATGTATATTGATTTTTACATTTATCTTAAGTAGAGTTAATAAATATTATTTATTGTTCTACCGTCTGAGCTATAATCATTTAGCCAGTGCTGGCATACTTTGTTTGTTCAATTATTGTAAGGTACCCGAGCAATTTACTTTTTATATCTATATCTAAACATATAGGGGGAAATTTACTAAGAATACAAATACAAATCAGTCTTATTCATATTCTTTATACGAATGAATAGGACCGTCTACGGCCGTATTTTTAACGAAATACGATTCGTAAATAGGGCAGATTTACTAAACTGCCTTATTTATGAATTCGCAGTTGGCCGATAGCGTAGCCAGTTGTATTCTGCCAATAAGAAATTTGTATTTAGCGGCCATATATATGGCCGCTAAATACAAATATGAGTCGGCAGCCTGCACAGATCTGTGAAAGGTTGCAGTGTAAAAAAAATAGAAAAATAAATAATTTTTAAAAATGGTGTGGGGTTCGCCCCACGGCCATAACCAGCCCCAGGCTCAATGAGCCTGTCCTGGTTTTAAAAAATCAGGTACCCAAACAAATAGGGGTTCCCCATATTTTTTAAAACCAGCACCAGGCCCAAGGGCCGGTCCTCATTCCCAATATAAGGGGCACAAAAGCAGTAGGGGTCCCCCATATTTCCAGAACCTGCACCAGGCCCAACCAGTCAGCAGGGTAATGCCACAGCAGGGATACACTTTTTATACAAGTCCCCCGAGCCAAAGAATTACCCCCTGACAGGTCAGCCTGGGTAGGGTTCCTGGGGAATTGGGGACCCCACCGATAATGGGGTCGCCCCTCCAGAATTTACCTACCCAGGCTGAAGCCTGGGGCTGTCCCCGGTGGCCCTGGGTGGTGGCCACCGGGCTGATAAAATGTGTAAAAAATGGAAATCAACTACTGGGTTCAGCTATAGAACTATGAGTCCCAGTAAGCCTGAGCTGCATACTGGGACTTGGAGAACTACAAGTCTCAGCATGCAGCCTATTAATGGTATTGCTGGGACTCTTAGTTCCACAGCAGAACAAATAGTTAAATAAATACACACACCAGAAAAATAAAACTTTATTACACTCAGAGCCCATTCATACAGATACTTACCTATCTTGACACGTAGGTACGACTCCTCTGTCCATCCGATGGTCCTGAAGAAATCCAATATGGGTACCTGTGGAAGGAATCCATACTTACCAGGGTCCTCTGGCCTCTTTGTTCCATGTAGCATCCACAGACTTGGCAAAAAAACAAACCGAGTCACCCGGCACCAGATGTGACAGTTCTGTTTTGGATTAATGATTCTTAAAGGCTAATTATACAAAAATTCCTAAAAATAATCTATTGTTAATCCCACTTTTTTATTTGCATAGGGATGAAGTTACTATTTTTGATATTTCACGTCCTGTCTATTAGAGGTTAAACAAAAAAGGGGGTATTCAATCATTGTTGTTTATTTTGCCAGGTGAAAAAACTGCAATGATTCGCCAATCTGTATTCAATCACGGGTGCTTTCACCCATTTTTAGTATGTTTTCGCCATAAGCTTTCACTTCTATAGGTGGGTGGCAAATCGTCATTGGGGAAAGCTGACCTAAAATAGAGCAAAAACGCCTGCAAATTCAACAAAACGTGGTTTTCGAGATTGATTGAACGAAACTAATTCACTCTAAAAACTAGTGAGAATTTATAATTTTCCGCAAGGTGAAAAATCCAGTAAACGTGTGTGGTATAACACCCTGACAGTTGGGATTCCGACAGTCATTAGCCCAACGTCGGAATCCCAACTGCCCGGACAGTGGGGGGAGTGCAATGAAGCCCCTTGCGGGCTCACTATACTAGCCACGCTGCGGGCACAGTGGCTCACTGCCCTCGCCACCTATTTTATTCTCCCTCTATGGGGGTCGTGGACCCCCGCGAGGGATAATACCCGCTGCCTGTGTGTCGGGCTTTTAGCAGTCGGGATTCCAACGTCTGGGTAATGACTGTCGGAATCCCGACTGCTGGTAAGTCCTCCAGCACCCTTGAATATCCCCCTAAAAGTGATAACAATTATGAAATTTATTGACAATTTATATGATTTTTTTTGTACGTCACACCGAGATCAATAATGTGAGTTATGCCAGATGGGCACGGCTGAGACTGCGGCAGTGGGATCAGGGGCCAGCAACTGAGACTGATCGCAGGGCAGAACAGGCTGGAGCACTGTGGATAGTCAGGAGGCTTCCCAAGAACTAAACAGCTCAAGAGACACTTTGTACTGACCCTGATCAGCCTAGGCAGATCCCTTATATCCTTAGAGGGTGGCTGCCATTGGCTGTCAGGACAGAATGGGTGGATGAGTATTGTGCCTGCCGTGCTCCGCGGCGGCGGCACGTGACAGTCAACAAGCATGTAACCTCTGGGAATGAGCAACAAACCCCTGGCAATGAGCATGTAACTCAGGGCAACAAGTTGCATGCAGAGGGCAGAAACTTTTTGGCAGGGGGGGGGTGCAAAATTTCTAGTAATGCCACTGCATGTAAAACAGTAAAAACATAAATACATCTAAGAAAAAAAACTTAGAGATCATATCTAGATACAGTCAGAGGTGTGTAATTCTTTGCTCTATGTGTAGAAATACAATTCAAATACAGAAATGATGGAGGTGGCCATTCCTCCAACTAGTTCCACAGAAATGTGCCTAGCAATAAGCCCATTACTTATTAAAATTAATTCTCATTTCAAAGAACAAAAATTAGACAAAAGAGATTCAAGAAATAGGCTTATGTGGGCAATGCCCCAGTGGCAAAATGGGGCAATTTGGGTCTCGATACCATTTGTCTCTTTAATGTGACCATTAATCCAGCCAATTTGAATGCACAGCCAAGTTCCAGTGACAACAAGTTTCAAGAGCTCTACTTTCTGTTAAACAGAAAACAAAGACTTTGGAGGAAAAAAGTTAATTTAAAAACATAAGCCGAAAGACAGCATGATGTCCAATATAGGAAGAACGTAATAATAAACAAGCTCAAACAGAATGTATTCTAAATAGAAAAGTGTGCAGCAAATGTTCAGGAATGAAATCTGGTAGTTATTGTAAAAAAATCCCTTAAGCCTCATGCCCAGTGTACATCTGCAGTGAAGAAAGCAAAACAGGATATCGGGATTCAGTGCTAGAGGGATACAACATTGAAGCAAATAAAAAGAGGTTCAGAATAAAGCAGAGGTTATATGTTTCCTAAAATACACCACAGGTCTGGTCACCAAACCTTAAAGAGAATATAAATGCACTTTAGGGGGTGCAGTACAGAGCAAGAAGAGTAATAACAGATCTAAAAGATAAAGAAAATATTGAAGAAATCGCACTGGTTTATTGCAGAAATGAAAATGTGGTTATCTACCTGCAGTTTTGAAAATTATGATGTGAATTGACAAAGCATTTCCACAGAAACCTGGAGTGCTAGCAAACACCAATAAAACTAAAGGAAGAGAAGAATCAGGACAATGTAATTGTTCTATTTCATCTCAAAACAGGAAGCGCAATCTCACTATGTACACTATTGTTCTGTGAGCAAAACTAATTCTAAATGTGGCAAAATGCAAAACAAACTACACTGTATAATATTGTTACGTGTACATTTTTTTCAGGCTTATTGAAAAGACTTTGGAAAAACCAGAGTGAAAACATTTATCTCTGCAAACAGACTTCAGCAATAGAAGGTTTACATACATTTGTTATAAAAAAAAAATCTTCCATACTTACACTTATTTCAACTTGACAATTTCTCGATGACATTTGCAGTTCTTAGTTTTTAATTCTTCATAATGTTAATTGCATCACTATTTGAGACTTTTTTGCAATCACTATTTTTCCCAAAGTCTATTTGAGGCACCTTAAGACATTTTACAGTTGTACTGTTCACAATTCACCAATGCAAGAAGACACCTTACACGTGTATTGCTCTTTATAGAGGCTCATTAAATTTCCCTAAAAGAAAAAGATCTATTTAATTCATTACAACATTAAGTAAAATAAATTAAAAGAGAAGAAATAAAGTGGAAGTATATAACACATGAGAGGAGATGTATTACCCCTTCGAGAGAGATAAAGTGGAATAGTTACCCAATCAGCTTCTGTCATTTCAAACTGTGCTAGATAAATGACAGAAGCTGATTGGTTGCATTGGACAACTACTCCACTTTATCGCTCCACAAGGCTTGATACATTTCTCCGTTGATCTTATCGTGATATAATTTGCGAATAATTATGTGCATGGGTCCAGGACTAAGGCCCTTATTCTGATTGAGACGGATGGCTCCGAATGCAGACGGATGGCGGATGGTTGGTGTTTGCGCATGTGCAGAGGTGTATCTGCGCATGTGCGAACACTGCGCACGTCCGAATACGGTGTGAATTCTGTGCAGAAAACGATTGGTTGTAACAATCCGAACAGGGGGTGGAGAGGGGCGTGAAGGGCTGTTTGGGCTCATTACCATATGCGTACGTCCTACGTTTCATGGGCGTTCCCATGAAAACGCTGGGCGTACGTATGGTAATCGGGCCGTGACGCATGTGGGGGGGGGGGGCGGATATATGACATAGCCAGATGCCAGCTGCCCACCCATATCCCTGCTTTTGCACGGAGAAATGCCCGACTGGTCTGCGACCATCGAATGATGGGGGAGGTTCCCACAGATGGAGGAGGTGTGCATATGAAAAATCCACTCGCGGTCCGTTCGGTCGGCGTCTTACCAGATTCGGACGGTGTGAGTGATCCGTACAGAAGGCGGGGCTAAGAACACTCGGTTCCTGTCCAAAAATACGTATCCGACCGAATCAACTAGAATAAGGGCCTATATTTCAAAGCTAGAAATAGATATATTATAATAATAACAATAATAATTATTATTATTATTTATTCATATGGCACCACAAGGGTTCCGTGGCATCAAACAGAAAACATAAATGAGCAAAAACAAGAAAACAACGACTTACAGTACAAGGTAATTTAGGACAAGTACAGTACATGGTACATAAAGATGTTAGCATCAGGGGACAGGACAGGTGGTGGAGACCTAGGATTATGTGCTGTTGAAAGGCATAAGGAATTTAAAAAATTATATAGAGATGAAAAAGCAAATGAGGATAGAGGGCCCTGCTCGTGAGAACTTACATTCTATAGGGGGGCAGAAAGACACAGAAGGGGTAGAAGTGAGCATTACCAGAAGGTTAGGATAGCCTATGGGACCTGTGTGGAGTCAGCAGTATGTTGCACAACTGTAGAGATACTAATTTAGCAGTATCAACCCTTTTGACATAGAGTCCCAAAAGGGGTGTGAAGAGGTCGATCCCATGTTGATGATGCATAGTAAGGGAGTGGCTACAAAAATAAAACCCATGGTGAAAAGTAATAATACAGCTACAGTATGTATTTATTACCAACCACTGAATGATGGAGACAGGATCTTTGATTTCCAATGGATGATTGATGACTTATCTGCACAGCTGACAATGCAGCTATACATAAGCATACCCTTATCAACTGGCTTAGCAATCCAAAACTCTAGTTGATTACAGAAATGTCTATGTATACAATAATTTTCTCATGGTGTATTCTATACAATCAGGGGTTAAAGTGGGCCGGAACGGGGTGGAACTGCTTTCCGTCAGTTCCAATTTGGAGGCGGAGTGGTTCCGCCACCGTCGGCCCACTTTGCCAAGCATCCCTCCTCCCAAGCTTGCAATAGCGGCCAGTGGATGTGAGCCGCCGGAAGTTCCTGTGCCGGAAGAGGAAGCATTTGTTTGTGGACACAGCAGGGAAGTGATGGAGACCAGGGAGTGTGAGACCGGGAGCCACGCATCGCTCGTCATGCGTGTTTGGGATATTACTGTGCTTCTGAAACTGCTGCTGCCTCCCCAGCTCACCGGCTCACAAATACTCCTGCTCAGCCGCATACCACCTGCTGGGTAAGTGCTCTGCAGGGGAGGGGAGGTGGTGGAGGTGGGGGGGCATATGTGTATACAGGCATTTAATAATGTGGGGTATGTGTTAGGGGCATTATGTGTGCCACTATGTATATATTGAAGCATTAAATAAAGTGGGGCATTTGTAGGAAAAAGTATGTAGGACTTTTTGTGTATAAGGGCATTTAATACTGTGGGGCATGTGTTAGGGGCATTATGTGTGTCACTATGTATATATTGGGGCAGGGAAGGAGAGTTCCACCACCTCTCTTGTCTGGAACAAACCATGATGCAATGCAAGGGGTGAAAATGCATTTATATTGTTTCTGTGCAGGGGAAATACTGGCTGCTTCAGCATGTAGCCCACATTTGTTAGACAGCTTTATTTTTAAACTTTAATTTAGAGGTCAGTTTGAAGGACCCACCCAAATGTAACTCTCTCTGCTTACTAGGAATGCCAAATATCCAATATTGTATACAATATCGCATCTCAGTTTTGCGATGAGATGAGATCTAGTACAAAAACTATGTGCAGCACATACTTTTTATACTAGATCTCATCTCATCGCAAAACCGAGACACGACGAGATGCAATATTGTATACAATATTGTACACAATAATTGTTACGTGTATGGGCACCTTCAGGATTGAAAAAAATGGTGGCAATGGCAGGCAGCAGGAGGACTGCATCCTCATCTTTCTTCCTCAAGTCCTTCTGTCTATCCCCTCCTTATTTCTCTCTCCCCTAGTCTTTTCTATCTCTCTCTCCCACCTACTGTAGTTCCAGGCTCCCAGCAAGTGTGGACAGAAAAAAAAAGCTTTCCACTTGTTGTCGACTATATCAATTACCCATTCAGCTCCAGTACCAGCCCGCCTATACGTCTGCGACTGCCAGTACTACAACCATGCAATTGTTCCTTCTCTCCCCATGGCCTCCACCCCCAGCCACCATAAGGTCCACCCCTAGATCCTTAAGTAATAGCTCTACTCTGTGGCAATGCTAAGCTCTGCCCATCTCTTCTGACTTGCTGTACCACAAACAAGAGTAAAGATGCTGGAGGAGAAGAGCAGGGAACCTGGTAACAGGAGTGGGGTACTGGCGGGGGAGCAGCAGTGGTGCCTATAATGTCATAAAATGAAATCGGCAACTCTGCAACTGCTGACTGTCTCAAAGCATGGTCTGCTGGGAGGATAGATGAGTTCTTAGCATGGATACACTGGAGCAGTTGCTGTGAGGAGCCTAAACATTGCTGCAAGAACTGAGCAGCTTTGCCACCAGTTTTGTGTGTTTTTTGAAAACATAAACTGTAAACTGTAGGTTTTATACTCTCTGTGGTATATGGGGCAATGCATGCACTCAGTGGTATATGGGTGTTATTGATGCTGTTGGTGATATATGGGGGTTATGGATGCTCTCTGTGATATATGGGGGTCATGGATGCTCTTTGTAGTATCTGGCGGGTCA
Organism: Crinia signifera; assembly: GCF_055691185.1. Lineage (NCBI taxonomy): Eukaryota > Metazoa > Chordata > Amphibia > Anura > Myobatrachidae > Crinia > Crinia signifera. Next base: position 62,529,396 of record NC_139219.1, on the reverse strand, counting down.
TCGATGCTCTCTAGTTTATAAAGGTGTGGCCTCATCACTTGTTTTGGCACACAGCTTAAGCTGGGTACAAACTATACATTGTCGCTGGTAAACGATACCGCTAACGAAATAGATTGATCTCCTAAGCGAAAGATATAGTAGTAAAACGCTGTTAACAATATTATTCGGTGTCAATACCCATACCCCCTTGCTGAACATGCAGTCAATGACGATATAGTCCAATTTGACTGCATTTTCAGATGACAAGGAATGTTAACAACCCACAGAAGCACACATGGTTAATGATATAGTGGGTACACACTAGACAGAAATAATAATAATATAACATAATACACAAAAATCCTTATCAGTAAATTTTTCTTTATAAAATAAAATTCCCCACGGGGAAGCTATAACGGCTATCTGATGAAGGCTTCCCACAGCCTTTGCATGGGGAAGCCTACGTAACTATTGATACTTGCACAACCTCATTACCTGTTCTGTTAGCACAATCTCAGGATGGCATAGACAAGTTAAAACTTTTTTTTATTAATTTATATATATATTTTTTATGTAATGACTTTTTGATTTTTTTTTATAATGGGCAGTACATATGGTATAATGGTGCCCTAAATGTGTGGAGTTTGTATATTCTCCCCGTACTTGTGTGGGTTTCCTCCGGGTACTCCGGTTTCCTCCCACAATCCAAAAATATACTGGTAGGCTAATTGGCTCCCAGCAAATCAATCCTAGAATGTCTGTGTGTACATGTACATGTGGTAGGGAATATAGATTTAAGCTCCACTGGGGCAGGGACGGATGTGAATGTTCAAATATTCTCTGTAAAGCACTGTGGAATATGTGTGCGCTATATAAGAAACTGCTAATAATAATAATAAATAATCTTTTTTTATTTTTATTTAAAATGTATTTGTAATTTTTAATCACAACAAATTGGCTCACTCATGGACGTCTGCAATGCACCCTTACTGTCCTGGTGTATTACTGCCATTGAAGCTAATTGTTTTTCTTAAAAAGCAACAGCTAAAAAAGAGTTCATTTTATAATTTACTGCAATGGCTAGAAATGTGGGACAAACAAATAAATATGGCAATAATCAGGGAAATTTCTTGTAATTTAAACTATTCCATCACTCAAGAAGAAGGAGACAACACATATCTCACTCTTTCACATGCACAAAAATACTTTTTCATTAAAATGGTTGAATGTGTTCTATGCCCCCCATGGGATAAGCACAGATCATGCCACACCCTCTGCATAGCACATACACAGCACTAGTCACACCCCTGCATTAGTCACTCTTAGTCATCTTCCGCAGCACTTTTCACACCCTCTTCAGCGTAGGAATGGCCACTGATTGATCACCATCGATGGTTGCCATTGATGGTGATAGTATGAATGGTCATCCATGGCAGCATAATATGTATTGTATGACCATCGATGGTTTTAAATATTGATGGTCATCCATTTTCTTTGAATGACTGGCCCGTGTACCAATCAGAAACTGGGGTCTGGGTTTCACAGATGTCAGGAGCAGATCTATGCTCCATCTCCCAGCACCTTTAGGAAAAAAATAAAAAAATGATTGGTTAAATGTTGGAGGGCAACCACTTGGTTCTCCCCCATTGATGGTAATACTATTCTACATTGGCCATAAATAATTGATGATTATAAGTCATCAATGTTTGAGGGCATCCCTACTGCAGAGGCACAAAATAGGCCCTATATAAATCTCATCTCTAGGCCCATGTGGGCCTTAATCTGACTGTGGGATGTACTACGCAGCACATTTTGGATACAAAATATACAGCAACTTATTGGGTACATAGTGGCATTTATAATACTAGTATGCACCTAGAATTGTGATTAGAATGGCATGGGATACTTCTTTTCAGTACTGTTTATGTGCCAGATTATGTGTGCACCGCGGCGGACATTGGTCGGGTTAAGGTTGGATATCTCTCAGGAAGAATGTGATTAAAAAAAAACGATATATATATATTCTTTGTGACTTGTTGCACCTCCTGTAAAACTACATTATGCACCAGCAAAGAGGCAATGATCCCTGTGTATCACTGACTGTTGTTTTAACTTGAATGCTATTTAAATGTTCATTGTTGAACCACTTGAAAATTGAGCAATATTTTAAACCATGGTTTTAATTCAGTATGGTTCACTTGTTAGAGAAAAGAGGTTCCCTCTGATCAAATAGTCACTGTCAAGACAAAAATAATAATCGTCCCTTGCAAAATTGAAAATTTGTCACCATAGCGATGCATTCACAGATCCATTCATAAAAGCCAAACCATTGAACAGTTTTTTCTATCTAGGGCTTTCACTAATCACTAAATTGTGCATGACCTTATACTCCCCTTTGTGCATGACCGCTTAAGTTGTCTATCAAATTATTAAGGGATATGTGTATTATTAGACAAATAATGTATTGCTTAAATAAAAGAATATCATACATTGGTGTTTAAGTGATACATAATTTAAACAATGAATACTAGTATGGACATACACAGGGTCTATGGAGCGGCGGGTGATATGGAGAATTTACAGATAAATTACACAATAACGGAATAAGAGGTAAAATACTACAAGAATATATACATAGATCACTTTCTATACCTGCATGGTCTGTGCAGTGCTGCCCTTATTTTGGTTGTTCCATATGTCCTAATATATAGCCACACGTGCCGACGTGTTTCATACCCTACCATCCACTACAGCGTGGCAGGGGCAATATAATAATGTGCCTCGCTTTGCTCGGCACAGTGCCCGACGCAGGGTTCAGAAGGTCGACACAAGCATTAGGTCCAAAATGGGAAGGTTGACAGTCAAAGGGTCAACATGTGTTTTTCATGTTTTTTTGTCCCGAAAGTCGACATAGTCAACAAGGACACTGTATGAGACTTGTTGTACTCATGGCGAGCACAGCGAGCCTTAAGGTGCCCACAGACGCATCAATTATCGAATGCGTTTTGTACTTTTTAAGCACAAATTGCATCTTATGTACAATTATTGGATGGTGTTTATGGGCTTGTGCGACGCAATGCGTGTTCCCAGGAGCCCGATATTGTATGTCTAAAAAAGTACGTGCTGCACATACTTTTTAGACTACATCTGAAATTTAACATTACAAACATGGGTTCCTCACATCGCATCGCATGCATCCAAGTGCACATTGCATAGCAAGCTGGAAGAAAAATTGTATAGAACCATTGTACAGACAAAAACGCATAGCACAGTACAATTGTAGCGTCTGTGGGCACCTTAAGACGGTGTCCGTGTTGAGTATGATGACTTTCGGGACAAAAACATGAAAAACTCATGTTGACCTTTTGACTGTTGACCTTCCCATTGTCGACCTAATGCTTGTGTCAGCATTCCAAACCATGTTGACCTTAGCCATATCAACCTATTTAAAGTGTTGACCTATGCCCTGTCGACCTTCAGTGGTTGACATAATGTACGTTGACCTTCTTTGAGTCGTCCCTATGACCCATACCCTTCTAGAGGATGTATACAACTCAGGTGGCTCTACAGCCTATGGAGTTTGTATGGCATTCTGCATTTTCAACTGCTTCTGTAGCTTCAAACTACCTTAGATTCAAGTATTTGTATAATGACAATTTTCCTTTATGGTTGGGAGGAGAGCTACAGAACAAATGATTACATGATCATTTTAATCAGTCTAAGTAAGCTGGCTATCGTGGAGGCTACTGCAGTTTTAAAAACTGTTTATTTTACATTGTCATATAACGGTACTTTTACTATGGGACAGACACTGATGTACATACTGTCTCTAATTATTATTATTATTATTATTATTAATAAAATCTAACTTATAACCAAGGATTGCGCACAGTATCACAGTGGACCCCACCACAAGATCCAGGTTTGAAGACTAAGGCCCTTATTCTGGTTGGTGCGGTAATATCCGTGTGTGTTCGTGCCGCCGATGTTTTGTGTCTGCGCATGTGCAGAGGCGTCTCTGCGCATGTGCGAGCCGGACGCACGGCCACATTCCGCATGAAATGTGTACACTACGAACAGGGGGTGGAGAGGGGTGTGAAGGGCTGTTTGGGCTCATTACCATATGTTTACACCCCGTGTTTCATGGGCGTTCCCATGCAAACGCTGGGCGTACGTATGGTAATGCGGCCGTGACGCACGTGTAGGGGGCGGACATATGACATTGCCGGATGTCAGCTGCCCGCCCAGATCCCTGCTTTTGCACGGAGAAATGCCCGTGTGGTCTGAGGTTGCGGGAGCTGGCGGACCACTCGGCCCTGCATTCTATGTTCTGCGACCATCGAATGATGGGGGAGGTTCCCTGAGATGGAGGAGGTGTATTCATGAGAAATACACTTGCGGTCCGTTCGGATAGCTTCTTACAGCGTACGGACGGAGTTGGCGATCCGTATGGAAGGCGGGGTTTAGGACACACGGTGCTGGCCCCATATTCGGATCCGGCCGCACCGATCAGAATAAGGGCCTATATTTGCAGATTAATATACATGTATTTGCATAGATCTGTAGTTTGTACTCTAATGGAGTTGATATCTATTATTACAAAAGCAATATAGATAAAGTGCATGATCTTCTTTTTTAATTTCACAATATTGTTTATACATTTGCCAAATTTAAGGTGAAATTATACACACCTGACAATTTTAAATGTATTAAATATTCAGCAACTATCTAAAATAAGGGAAACATAAATTATATTCAAATCATAGACCAATTTTGACTGATATTAATGTGTAAGCATCAATATTGTTTTTGTTATAATAAATGTATACTGTTTATCATTTCCACAGATTGAGTAAAATTGCAATTTGAATGCTATTATCACCAGAACTTTAAAAAAAAAAAACTTTGCCAAAACAGCCTGTTTATTCCCCAGTCTCAGTTTGCATGCAACTTTGCTTGTCTATGTATAATTAATTTGTGTTTAACCACAGCTTTCATGTTACTGTATTAAAGTTTTCTTTGTGACATAAAGTAATATTTTTATTGGATGAAATATTAAACTTTCCTATTAAAATTCCAAAACAAGTCTTCAGTTACATTCTGACTTTTTGCCACTAGTCTATGCTGTTGTATTAAAAAAGATTAGTCTTTTTTTACAGTAAAAAAAAAATACTACAGTACCCATTCCGTGTCTCAAGCATAAACCACTCACTTTCAGGCAAGCACAGTTTATCTTCTACCAACATACACAAATATGCACACAACTAACATAAGGTCCAAACCTTTTTTTTTACTGTATTAACTCATACTTAAATAATCAATTTAATAACATTTATGTTGCACTTCACATATCTACCAGGGAAAAAAGAACATTAACAAATAACCCTTTAAAATAATGTATAAAATGTTCTTTTGGAAATTGTGTTTTTCTTTACTACAGTGTATTATTTGGAATATTGTTTTACCTAAAGACATAATCTCCATTTGAATTCAATGAGAAAATGTTTTAATCTATTTATTATCAAAATTTCTGAAATTAAGTTAGACTTTCTTTTTAAATATTACTTGAACCTTAAAAAGGAAAATCAGATTAAAATGAAAACAGTTTCCTAAATGTAAGTTCAGGTATACATTTTCCTAATTGTTAATTCTATACAGTACCATACTTTTTATTTAATTTTATTTTGTGATTTAACATGCAGTTGATAGAAATGATCATTCACATGACTATTAAAAAAATGCTTCACACATTTATGCTTCAAATGACTGTATAATAATTTTTTGGTTTAGAAATATCACATTCATTGTAAACAACACATATTCTCAAGTTAGTATGGCTATGAATAAAAAGTAATATTTAAAATGCATTTCAAAAAATATATTTAATACATTATACTTTCTATACAATATATTCTATTCTGTATTAAATATAGAAAATATTTAAAAAGGAAAACATTTTTTGTCACAAACATGTTATAGAAAACAAACTTGGTCAAGGAGTTACAGAATATGCTGCTCCTTAATATGTCACTATCTCAAAATATCAATTTATTTATTTTAACCAAATTATTTAAATATTTTGGACTAAGTGTATGCGTATTGCTGCTCAGAATAGGAAAGGAGGGTGTCTAAAATTTACTTACAGTACCTACAGAACCACCATAAAAATGACATGATTAATTGCAATGGTTGGTAAAATATATATATATATATATATTTTAAATAGATAGCAAATGGTAGAAAATGGGGCACTAAAACTCAGTAGTGCTGGGAGGAGGGAGAGAAGGAAAGCAAAAATCACACTGTCAATGGAATATATCTCTTTTAATTAACCTTTTTATTTCCCAAGTAGGGCATAAAATAATGGTGTTCTTTTAAACTACAATCACTGTCTGTATATAAAAGTAAATTCACAAAACTAAGCAGATTTTCGAAAAAGATTGCAGCTTTAACGCAGTGAAATGTAGAATAACACAACCACAACAAGATTCAAGGATATCATCATTATACTGAACATCATAAACACTCATCTGCACAATCTCTCTTTATAAATTATTCATATATGAATTTTTTGACAGCAGCTATGTGTGGTAACCTTGTGCTATTATATACATACAGTACCAGATGCAGATTTTCCACAAGTCAACCTACTGTAGGCCTCTGCATTGGGCTTAGCAGATCCCAAGGGGCTCCATAAAGATATCCTGGACATGCAAAACATTCCCAGAGGAGAATTGCGTGACTACCACCTGACATCACACAGACCTGCCCACACTCCAATAACCACTTTGATGTTCTTTGATAGGATTTCATCAACTGTATGTGGGCAGTCAATTTACTTTAACCCAGGTATTAAGTCTACTTCCAAAGGACCTAGAGTCTGAATGAGATTTGTATGCAATGCCGATGTTCAGTCAGCCGAGAATTTAGTGGTAGACTGTACATGCGTCAAGGTACTCTATCAATGCCGGCTGCTATCAGCAGATAATATATAGTGATAAGGATTGTTTGAAGATGGCCCAAAACCAGTCTCTTGCCTAGGGTACAATGAGGTCTAAATCCGCCTCTGAGTTGCAAGCTTAGTGAAAGGCTTCAGTAACACTACATGCATTATTGCACCATACTGTATGAAGCAATTTATACCATACAATTTATACCATATCATTTATTACCATACAATACCTATGTGACTATTATAGTGGCAAATAAATGTAGACAAGGCCTAAGAAACATTGTTGGAGGCAGACAATTGGACATCTAATGCCACTCGCTATTGGCTCTAGATGGCTTCTGTCAAATCTACCACAATAAAGATGGTGGAGAATGAAAAATTCAAAAGTCATCTATTTGCACCTGTATTAGTCAAATCTCCACTGTTGAATAATGTAGTGTTGTACAGATCCAGCCACACTCATCGTTGCGGCGCCAATCACCACATGCGACATCCCTGGTGAAAGGTGCACACCTGTCGCCATGCTCATGTACCTAATTCACACACAAGGTTCATAGAAAAGATTTTTTACCGCAGCTTTGAGTTACTGCGCCAAACAGACAATACCTGCTGTATCGCAGCAACGATGAGCACTGCTATATCTGAATGTATTTCACATTCTGTTCTTTTTCATACACTGGGTCTAAAGTAAGGCTTGATGTATAAAAATAGTTTTTCATGAATAGTGAGGCACAAAAACTAGTGTACCCTGCATAATTACTTTCTAATCCTACCCACGTGTGTTTGGATGTGTAGAAACTGTCACAGCACTGGCAAAAAAAATAAAAAATAGTTTACGGAAAAAAATAGTTTCCACATGAACCCATATAGGTGTTTTTACTAGTAAATATACCCATGTATATAATCAACATATAAATCGATTGAAATAGTACAGTATATTCTATTTAAGCATAGAGTATTGTTCCAATGTTACAAACATCATAAAGTACACAACAGCTTTACAAAACCTACGTACATTACCACTAGTAGACTAAATAAATACATTTCAAATAAAAGTTAAATTAAACATTGTGACCTTTAATAAATATATAATAACAAAATTGAATGTCTTAGGTAGAACCGAATAATAAAACCTCATAAAATACATATGAACATAATATTCTTCACTACAATATAGAGATCAGTCATCTTTTTTTTTTTCCGTTTGTTTTATGATATAGGCTCCTGCACACTGCAGGATTTCTCACTTAAGGCTGTTTTTAATTACAACATCAGCACCAGAAGAGGCACATGTTCATTAATAAATGTGAAAGTTTTATATGGGCTACGCTGTAAGAAAAAGTCAGAAAATTATAGATTATATCAAGCGGCTGCAGGAAATAAAAGTCACTCTGAAATGTTGTTATTAACAATGTCATCGTATATGGATTTCATAAATAGAAAAAGCTGAAAACAGAGTAACCATTTTAAGCACTCTGGAGGGGATTCCATAACATAATTTATAAACATTGCACTTCAAATTATTTCATTGGATTATAAAATATTGAAACTGTGGTTTCTGCTAGTCATTTCATGTCTGGAATATCAGGATTTGAGCTATCGAGTATGAACAATACAAAATTTAATTGATCTTTAAATGTTTACATGTATATTAGTTGTTGCTATGTTACAGTTGTGATCCTTATTAATCATATATTATATTATTATTAGGTCATGTATCAACATTTAGAGAATATTGATCTGCCATATCCACATTCCACAGCTGTTTATATGTATTGCTGCTTTATTAAAAACTAGAATACTACATTGGGATCATGGGATCTCTCCTTTACACCCCCCCCCCCCCACCCCCTCTTTCCCTTACATTTTTTCTGGTCACACTGTTCCCTTCTCTCCATCCCCGTGAATTTGGAGCCATTATCCAAGGTGGTTCTAGGACTAGGGCAGTGGTTCCTAAACTTTTTTCAGCCACGCCACCCTAAAGAATCATAATGTGCTTCACTGCACCCCTAGGCCAAAAGTTTTTTATAAATAAAATATTAAGTAGATCTAATGCGGCCGCACATGCACGCCTGGCATGCCACCTTGCACCCATGGGGCAGGACACCGTGCTCAACCGGGTTACCGGTTTATAGAAACCTAATGCAATGCACGCACATGCCGATGTGCACAAGCATCTCAGGATATGTGTTGCAACGGCACTGCAACGATGAGAGTGGTTACATCTGTATATGAATGGAAATGGGTAACTGCAAAAGAAACGAAACAGTATTGTTAACTACTGTACTGTATAGTAGGAAATCAGATTCTAGCAAAGTAGAAAAATGACACAATGTTGAAATCTATCCAGGGTTCACTTAAGAGAAGAGCGGACACATGTACAAATGCCTCTCTGCAATGCCTTAGATTCAGCACATTTGCAGGTCTGCATTTACCATGTTCCTGGAAACTAATCTTTAGTGTGCATGTACAGGTCTCTGAAAACATGGTACCCGACAAGTCCTGGAAACAAATCTTTACTACACATGTGCAAATCACTGGGAAAATTGCCAGGGCATCAATTTTGGATTGATTTCTGTAACAACAGAAGCGTTTCTGCAGTACTCCGGAGTGATAAGTAATTAAAAATGGGTGCACATGGGCCACTGGGTCCATAGGGCCTACACCGCACACACACTGCATCCATTATGGAGACACATTTTCATGTGTCTCCATGTTTGAAAATTTATTACAGCTTTGGACAACATCTCCATTCTATCTATTAACCGCACTTAACTCTTTGAGTGCCAACATGTGAGAGATGTGCAAAATATCAGCTAACACTGCCAGCATCTCTGTGAGTGATGCGTAAATATGAGTGTCAACATCTCTGTGAGAGATACGCAAAATATTAGCCAAAAATGGCAGCAACGCTCACATTTGTTATATAAATTCAAAGAAATATGTTGTGTAAAAAAATGTATATTTCCTATACTGTAAAAGGTAAACATTACAGGTCATTATGATGAATAAAAATGTTTGCTTGCCAATTTTCACACCATTTTTGACAAATAAGTAAATATACCCCATAATAGTAACTTTTTCCCATGCACCAGTTTCATAAATGCATCCTTCTAATTGGTGAAGCTAAAGACGATTTCTGCTGATAATTGACTTTGGTAAAATTGATAAAACATTTTATTGGAAACTAATGTTGATACTTTGTATTCATTTAATTCATGTGTTGTTGGTTGTTTTGTAATATATTGCCAACATACTCAATTTCAATGTACAACTGGGGAATTTTATTCAGACTAACCAATCTCTGTCCACGTAAGTCTACAATCTTACTTCCATACCAAAAGTGTATAAACTTATGTTCAAACCAAGGGGCCTTGGATCGCTAGTTAGAGAAAAAGCAGTTGATCGCGAACAAAAAGCCTCCATCCATAAGGGGTCAAATGCCCCCCTGGAGGGGCAAAATTGTGAATGCATCATAGATCACAATGTATTCGCAGATCCATTCACAAATCCCAGAGCAATAAAGAGTACTTTCCATCTGAGCACATGCGAGTAAGTCTGAGGCTTCCACCAATCTGCAGCAGAGACAGATGTCAGACACTAAAACCTAAAAACGCCTGTGCATGATTGCTAACCATTTGCATATTCATTCACAATATGCACATGCGCACATGCAATGCAAACAATAAAAAAGCGCACTCAGATGATAATCAATCAATTAACATTTTCTCTAATTAGCAATCCATGCTGAATTAGGTTCAAGTATAATAAACAGGCACCATTGAACAGAACCAGTATGATTAGAGGGAATTAAAATGAAGTCCATTTCCTAATATATAAATCATATAAATCATCCACAACCTTCTATACAGATTAAATTTATATAGCGCACACATATTCAGAGAATATTTGAACATTGACATCAGTCCCTGCCCCAGAGGAGCTTACAATCTACAGTATATTCCATACCACATGTATATGCACATACAGATGTTCTTGGGAGCCAATTAACCTACCAGTATATCTTTGGAATGTGGGAGGAAACTGGAGAACCCAGAGGAAACCCATACCAGCACGGGGAGAATATAGAAACTCTGCACAGTTAGGGCCATGATGCAAATCGGACCCATGACCTCAGTGCTGTGAGGCAGTAATGCTAACCATTACACCATTATATGACCACGTTAGACATCATTACTGTGTCTGTCATAAAACTAAATAAAACAAGGCAATAGTCATGTGGACACATTCCTAATTTGTTATTTAAAACAAATCCTATGATACCATTTTGCCTATTTTATTGGAAAATCCATGTACAGTATTGTGAAGATTTACAATTTACATATAAAAGTCTTCGAATTTCTATGGTTTTAAGCCAATACTACAGCAACAAAAAAAATGTATTCTAAGTAAAAACATACATGGTTTTAGTTAAAGTGCATTAGTGGTAAAACTGTTAATATATTAATCAGTTTAAATCTGTGCAAAATGAACAAAATACATTCTCGGTTTGCAGTAGAAACAGGATCATACGCGTCTTAAAAGGGGGCCATTATCTCCCTGGGTTTCTTCAGTTGAAGGTAAAAATCTAAAAATGGTTTTCATTCATTTCTCATTAATATGCAAAATAATTCAAATGAGATTGTAATTAACCATCTACTCAGTAGAAAACCTTTTCATGATAATTTATGATAAACTCTGTTGCAGCTTTGATTGAGAATGATTTTTAAACACCTAACTTGCTTGGCCAATTATTAATTGCATTCAAGGGGCAATGTACATTAAACCTGCGGGTTATAAATACACACAACAAAGAATTTAGCACTGATAGAGATATGTTTTTTATGTTTAATACTATACAGTGCGTCCATTTTATTTCACCACCTGATAGCATGACTCGTATTTGGTATGACTAATAAGGATGATGCTATAACGACAGTGGAAGATAATAAATTTCATACAGGATGTATGGTGATAAATTAGGTTACAAGTACAAAGATTAAAAAAAGTACCCACCTCTATTTTATTCTCTTTTCCCAACCATTTTTATTAATCTGCTCCACTTTTGTTTTTTTTTAACTTCTAATGTTTTCAGCATAAAACCAAATATAATTATTAAATATATAATTATAAAATACTATACTATAAATCACAGATTTGATATTGATTTGGGGGAAGATCTAGGAGCCGGAGTCAAGTACGGCATCCAGGGGCTGCTACTAAAATTTGCTTGTCCTAACATACAACACACGTGACCTTTGATAGCAAATATTGCCAGTAGCCAGTTCCATATGCATCTACTATGCACATAAAGGACCGTATACTGGTACACACACAACAGGTTGCGTGTGGATAAAATGCCGCCACTCACACAGAAGTCTGCTCACCCCCCTCGCTCGCTGAGTTCCCTGTTTTGCACCCATTCGCAGCCTTGGGTGCGGGGGCCAAATCATTGGATGGTCACCAATCATCCAATCATTTGGAAGGTTCACCAAAACTAAGACACTGTCTTAGCTTTGTGTGCTCCCCGTATGGGAAAAGGAGCTGCCCGCCTCTGGCACCCAAGTTACTGCCTAACTTCCATGGGAACGCCAAGCGTTTTCATGGGAGCACCCAAGAAAAGCTGGGCATTGTCATGAGTGCAGCCCGTCGCCGCCACCCCACGATCCCCCACCCACACTGGTAGGTGACAATGGGACAGTAAACTAGCAGTTCGCTGTGCTTGCTCGCACCCAGAGTATTGGCATGTGCAGAAATGCGCATGCGCAGAAGTAAAACATCGCTCTGCCTAGCGAACGCATGTGGGAGCGAATACATCAGAGTAAGGCCCAAAGTCCAATAAGATGACCTCATTTTTAGCAGTGGATGGTTTATATATATATATATATATATATATATATATATATATACATACATACATACACACAAAACAACCTTAACATTTGTATGTCTCGTTAATATATATATATATATATATATATATATAAATATATATATATATATATATATATATATGGACTATAAAGTTTCTTGGTATTGTACTTTAGTGCTCTTTCAGTATGTTGTGGTATTGTAAGCAATCTTTCTTTTTCATCTATAAATAGCGCTCAAACTTGACTGGTTCAGGTCAAATAACAATGATTGCACACAAGTGCTTCTGGAAAATAACAAAGGTTCAGCTTTTACAACCGCAGCATTCCAGGTGTTAAAAAAGACAGAAAGAGTTGACATAAAGGAGACCCCAGAATCAGAAATTTCAGAGTTTTTGGCTGGCCTACTTCTTGATGACAGTCTACTAGATGTGTTTAATAAACTGTTTGCTGTTAAAGTAGAATGGCCTTTACAAAATCTAAAATGTAATACAAATAGAGGTAAAAGCACAACTTTAAACCCTAACCTACAGTAATATAAAATATCATATTCAATTACCATTGAATGCTGGATATAGATATCAGATCTCTTATCCAGAAACTCTGGGGTGAATTTCCCAAGATTCGTGTTTGCCTGAGTTTGCAATCTTGGGCGTATTTGGGCATTTTTGTAAATACAGGAATTACCAAAGCAAAAGCAAGGGAGTATTTGTTCAAACCGTACTTCAAAAGGTGTATTTATCATGCAAATGTGATCAAACACACCATTGCCCAATCTCAGAATTACTCTCCATAAACAAGCAGAGTTTATCATATTTTATAGTAAAGGACAAATATCCATCGGGCTCTAAATAAAATTTGGTAATTATATACCAGTGACACGCAGCCTTATATCACTAATTACAAATACCTTTAAAAAAAATAAAAACATACAAAAGTGGCGTTTTCAAGTTTTCACTCCTACAAAATGTAACCCTAACAGCAATGTTTAATATGAAGTAACATACAAAACCGTGGTCATGTGAGCATTTTCAGATAGGCAAATTTAGTCAAAACTAACAAAAAAGTGTCAATGGGTGGTCAATCGTTGGGGGTCAGCGGTGAGTGGCTGTGTGGGTGGTGTTGCCAGATGGTGCGCTAACAGTGCAGATGCGCTGTGAGCATGGCACCACTGGCACATACCTAGTTACGACCATGCCTGAACCTAAACCTCCAGCAGCCTGACTGAGCCCTCCCACAGCCTGAGTCATCCAGCCTTTTCCATGCAGCACCTAAATCTCCTGCAGCCTGACTCCACCCTACAGCCTAACTACCACCACTGTCTAAACCCACCTCCCAATGCCTAAACCTAAACCTCTCACAGTCTGACTCCCTCCTGCAGTCTAACTAAGCCCTCCCACAACCTCCATGATTTACAGTAACAGCAATGCAGCTCATGTGCTGTGCATACGCTTCCACTATGCATTTACGTCATTGTGAGCCAGCGGGAACATACACATTGAATTGTGTGGGCTCCAGCTGCAATGCATTCCGCTACAGCTTGCTGCTTGCGGTACACAGCAAAGCTATAGCGTGACACATCTGTAGATGCTGATTGGTTTGCAATTTAACACTCACAATATAATACATACATACATACATACAATAACTAACACATTTTGCACAATACTACGGCCACATATGAAGGGATATGTTCGCATATATCTCCATGCATGTTACCGAGAGGATTCGGTGGCAGTGGGGTGTGCGTTTGGCTGGGTGGCGGCCGGTGTTAAGTGAACGACCGCTGCTTAGCGAACGGTCCTGAATCAGGACCTTAGTCTGTGTTTTCTGTGTTGTTTGTTTTGTGTGGAGGAAGACAGGGACAAAGGGTAGTGAGGTGGAGGAAGAGGGTAAGTTGGAAGCCCAGAATCCCTAGTCTAGCGGTGTGGATAGTGAAAAGCTGTCCATGCCACCCACAGAAACAGGAAGTGTTGAATTTGGGGCACAGTGCCAAGGTGTGTTTTCTGCCATTCTGGGAAAGACACAGATCATTCAACATGATGTTCTGACTCCAAACAGGGTGGTCATTAAACAAAGGCCGTATCGCATACCCGAGGCAAAGCGGGCTGCGGTAAAGCAAGATTTGGAAGAGATTCTGCACCTAGGGGTCATAGAGGAATCAACCAGCAAGTGGAATAATCCCATTGTTTTAATACCCAAGCCTTCGGGTGCTTTAAGATTCTGCAGATGAAATCTCGCTTTGATTCATACCCTAGGTCCCAGGTTGATGAGTTGGTAGAAAATGTGTTACGTACTGTTACTGTTTAACTGCATTAACTGGCTTATGCACAGCAATCCCAATCCAATTCCTAGTATATGCAAGTGGGATACGGTCATTGTGTCACCACCAAGTAGGTTGACAAGCATTAGGTCGACACCACTAGGTTGATGTGCAGATAGGTGGACATGAGTTTAGGTTGACATGACTTTAGGTCGACATGCAGTAAGGTCAACAAGACTTTAGGTCGACGGGGACAATTAGATCGACATGGGTTAGGTCGACATGGGTCATTAGGTCGACAGGGTCATTAGGTCGACATGGCAGTATTTCATGCCCTACCATCCACTAGGGTTTGGTGGGAGAATAAAATAGTGTGCTCGAAGCCCAAAGAGCCAAACGAGGGGACGTGGTAGTACGTTTTATCGCCCATGTTGACACAATATGTTCCGACAGGCGATATTTCATACCCTACCATCCACTAGGGCAGGGCTGGGCAACACCGGCCCTCCAGATGTTTATGAACTACACATCCCAGCATGCCTTGCATCAGTTTCAGCATGGCCACATAGCAAAACTAATGCAAAGCATCCTGGGAGGTGTAGTTCATTAACATCTGGAGGGCCGGTGTTGCCCAGCCCTGCACTAGGGCGTGGTGGGAGAATAGAATAGTGTGCCCGAAGCATGGCGAGCACAGCGAGCCATTCGAGGGCACGCGGTGGTACGTTTTAGTGTTTATGTTGACTGTGTCGACATAAGGGTAAAAAAATGTTGATTTTTTATTGTCGACCTTACCCATGTCGACCTTATGACCTTGTAAACCTTACCCATGTCAACTTAATGACCCTGTCAACCTTATGACCCTGTCGACCTGACCCATGTTGACCTAGACTCATGTCGACCTTCTTGCATGTCGACCTAAACAAATGTTGACCTAAATGCATTTTGGCCTAATGATGTCGACCTACTGACTGTCTAACAACTTGCTGGTGACCAACTGATCCACACCCAAGTACTGTATACCTGGCCATTAAAGCTGATTCTGATATAGGTAGAGAAATAAAGCGTCACTCAGAGACTGGGTGAATAAGGTTGGTTTTAATCCATGTGCTTAGCATGGGGAGGGGGGGGGGATTGAGGCTGTGGGGTATGTGGGGTTAAGGTTTAGACTGTGGGGAAAAGAGGTTAGAGTTAGGCACTAACAGGGAGGGTTAGGCTGCAGGGAGGGGTGTGGTATAGGGTACCGACAGTCGGGATTCCGACAGTCATTAGCCCAACGTTGAGATCCCGACTGCCCGGACTCAGACAGCATGGTGAGCGTAACAAAGCACCTTGCATGCACCGTGGCTCGCTGCACTCGCCACCTATTCTATTCTCCCTCTATGGGGGTCATGGACCCCCACGAGGGAGAATAGCGGGTGGCCGTCGAGCACCCATCTGTCGGAGTTTTGACAGTTGGGATCCCGACGTTGGGTAAATGACTGTCAGGATCCCCACTGTCGGGACCGCGTCCGGGACCCGCAGGGAGGGAGGATTAGGGGGGCAGGGGGAAGGTTAATATACTTACTTGACCCCTGTCTGGATTCTCATCAGTATTGTCACCACTGACATCACCACCACCAGTCATCCATATGTATCCCACAATAAGAGATATTGGGGTAGATGTATGAAGCAGTGATAAGGGAGAAGTGATAAAGTGCTTGGTACTTTATATCTGGCCAATCAGCTCCTCACTGTCCCTTTTTAATCCCAGCCTGTACCTTAACAGTCAGGAGCTGTTTGTCCGGTGATAAAGTACCAGGCACTTTATCACTTCTCCTCCTTTATCACTGCTTCATACATCTACCCCATTGATTGAATTTTGGGCTATGAGGAGCAGTGCATGTCATTTGTACCAAGGATAGAGCACCAAGGCATGGGTATCAAACCAAATGGACATACAGGATTGGTATACAACTCTGTTTATTGATAAATTCAGGGCCTGATCAACCAATAGGCTGATTAGGCTGCAGCCTGAAGCGCTCAGTCCTGATCTGGAGCAGCATGGTGGTGGGGAGTCTCTGCAGATTCAATGTGGGCGGCATGGAATCTGCAAAAATGGCCACCACGGATGCTAGATATCTAGCATCCGTACCAGGAAAGCAGTGCTCCCAGAGCTTCCCAGAAGTGAGAATTCCGGGAGCACTGGTGCACTTTGAGCAGTAACTTCCAGCAACAAGCATTTAACCCCCCTGACAATGAGCACTTAACACCCCTGGCAATGAGAATGTAGCACCCCTGGCAATGAGCATAGTAAACCCCAAGTAACAAGCAAGTAACCCCTGGCAACGAGCAAGAAACCCCTGGATATGAGCAAGAAACCCCTGGCAATAAGTACAAACCCCCGGGCAATGAGCACTTAACAATTGCCAATGAGCAAGTAACCCCTGGCAATAAGCACATAGGTATAAAGAATAATAATTAATGTATGGGGGGGGGGAGGGGGCACATCTGTATTATCCTAGGGCAGCTGGATCCCTTAATCCGGCCCTTGGCAAATATAGGCATTCAGCATCATGCATCCATAGAGTGAGTAATTACAGGCAAGACAAAGATGGGAAAGAATAAACCACATATTCAAAAGTAATTAGTAGATTTGATCATCTATAGCCTTGCAAACAATACAACACATAAAACAGCAAACAGACTCACTGCTGATTGACTTATTTTATATTTGTTTTATAATGAAACGCGTCAAGATTAGAGATGAGCGGGTCCGGATCCCCGAGATCCGACAGATCCGAATATCGGGGATCCGGGCCAGATCCGAGCCGGCTCGGGTGTTCCCGCCTGAATTCCGGACCAATAACGAGGTCGAACGTCATCATCGCGCTGTCGGATTCTCGCGGGAGCGGGATCTTATAAAAGACGCACGCGCGCCCGCCATCTTCACTCCAATCTTGGAGAGGGAAGAGGGTGGTTGGGAAGCTCCGTGTGCTCCGTGCTGTGCTCTGTGCCATCTGCTCCGTGACCTGACCTGTGCCCTCACTGCCCTGTGCTGTGCTCCATGCCATGTGCTCCGTGCTGTGCTCCGTGACCTGCCCTCACTGCCCTGTGCTCCGTGCCATGTGCTCCGTGCTGTGCTGTGCTCCGTGACCTGCCCTCACTGCCCTGTGTTGTAGACTTGTGGCCTGAGCCCTGTAGTGTGATTTAACTAACTAGGTGCTGCAGTGCTCACACGCAGGGGCTGCAGTGTCCACTGTCCAGGGGCTGTCCTGTGGCCCGTGCCCTGATGTGATTTATTTAGCCCTAAGCCCTGTGTTGTGATTTATTTTATTTAGCCCTGAACCCTGTGTTTTTTTTTGTGATTTAACTAACTCAGTGCTGCAGTGCTCACACACAGGGGCTGCAGTGCTGCTGAGTAGTACACCGTGTACAGGGGCAGCATTAATACAAGGGGCTGTGTCCAGTGTGACGGCCTATATCTTATCCATTGTCCAGTGTCACAAGTCACTCACGACATATATCCTGTGTCCTGTCCTGTGTGACGACTGACGACATATCCTGTGTCCAGTGTGACGACATATATCCTGTGTCCAGTGTGACGACATATATCCTGTGTCCAGTGTGACGACATATATCCTGTGTCCAGTGTGACGACATATATCCTGTGTCCAGCGTGACATATATCCATTGTCCAGTGTGACGACATATATCCTGTGTCCAGTGTGACGACATATATCCAGTGTCCAGTGTGACGACATATATCCTGTGTCCAGTGTGACGGCCTATATCTTATCCATTGTCCAGTGTTTCAAGTCACTCACGACATATATCCTGTGTCCTGTCCTGTGTGACGACTGACGACATATCCTGTGTCCAGTGTGACGACATATATCCTGTGTCCAGTGTGACGACATATATCCTGTGTACAGTGTGACGACATATATCCTGTGTCCAGTGTGACGACATATATCCTGTGTCCAGCGTGACATATATCCATTGTCCAGTGTGACGACATATATCCTGTGTCCAGTGTGACGACATATATCCAGTGTCCAGTGTGACAACATATATCCTGTGTCCAGTGTGACGACATATATCCATTGTCCAGTGTGACGACATATATCCAGTGTCCAGTGTGACATATATACATTGTCCAGTGTGACTACATATATCCAGTGTCCAGTGTGACAGGGGCTGTGTCCAGTGTACAGGGGCTGTGTACAGGGGTTGTGTCCAGTGTACAGGGGTTATGTCCAGTTTACAGGAGCTGTGTACAGGAGCTGTGTCCAGTGTCCAGGGGCTGTGTCCAGGGGCAGTGTCCAGTGTGACGGCTGTGTCCAGTGTACAGGAGCTGTGTCCCGGGGCGGTGTCCAGAGGCTGTGTCCATTGTCCAGGGGCCGTGTCCAGGGGCTGTGTCCAGGGTAACGGGCTGTGTCCATTGTCCAGGGGCTGTGTCCAGGGTGACGGGCTGTGTCCAGTGTCCAGGGGCAGTGTCCAGTGTGAAGGCTATGTCCAGTGTACAGGAGCTGTGTCCTGAGGCTGTGTCCAGTGTGACGGCTGTGTCCATTGTCCAGGGGCTATGTCCAGTGTGACGGCTGTGTCCAGTGTACAAGAGCTGTGTCCAGAGGCTGTGTCCATTGTCCAGGGGCTGTGTCCAGGGTGA
This sequence comes from Crinia signifera, assembly GCF_055691185.1. Lineage (NCBI taxonomy): Eukaryota > Metazoa > Chordata > Amphibia > Anura > Myobatrachidae > Crinia > Crinia signifera. The sequence continues at coordinate 62,509,687 of NC_139219.1, read as the reverse complement.
CAGGCTGTGTCCAGTGTACAAGAGCTGTATCCAGAGGCTGTGTCCATTGTCCAGGGGCTGTGTCCAGGGTGACGGGCTGTGTCCAGTGTCCAGGGGCAGTGTCCAGGGGCTGTGTCCAGGGGCAGTGTCCAGTGTCCAAGGGGCTGTGTCCAGTGTGACAGGCTGTGTCCAGTGTAAATTAAGAAAAACAAATAAAAGTAATAAATAAAATAAAAACACATTTTTGGAGGATGATGGAGGAGGAAATAGTGGGAGATCAGCAACCTGATAGAAGTGCTGAAGCTTCTACCACCAGTCATGACAAGGCCGATACCTCTTTGTATTTGCTCTTTGGAGCATTTCTCTTTTTTTGGGATAGTTTATTAAACTGCCACCCTGTCTGCCCCTGCAGTGCCGCTCTGCCAGGTTGGAAGTGTAAGGTCCACATGTATGTGATGCCGACTGCTGTCGCTTAGCTTAGTCATCCAGCTACCTCGGTATACCCTTTTGGCCCAACTACAGTAAATGAAAAATATTTTGTAAGCTGTGAAGTGATCAAAATTGACTAGAAATGAGTGAAAACTAATGTTATTGAGGTTAATAATACTTTAGGGGCAAAAACAGGCCCAAATTCTGTTATTTTAGCCATTTTTAGCATTTTTTCATAAAAATCCAGATCCAAAACCAAAACCAAAACCAAAACCCACAAGGGTGGTTTTGCCAAAACCAATCCAGATCCAAAACACGAAGGGAGATCCAGATCCAAAACCAAAACCAAAACCCGAAAAAGTGGCCGCCGCACATCTCTAGTCAAGATCATTCAGTACATCACAGTGGACATTTGCTGTAGTATAGTGTATGAATATGTTTTCTCTGTAATAACAATGGCTTTCATCATGAGTGTTGCTGCCATCGTTACTGTACAGTAACATAATAAAAGCGATTATATAACCTATATAGTAGTATAGCAATTGTCACTATACTTTCTGATAACATTCTAAGAAAAAAATAAAACTCTTCATGGAAACGGATTTCCCATCCATACCTTACAATTGAAGGTAAATTATTAACTCAAGAATAGATATTCTTAAAGATATGTTTCCTGACTGCTTACATAATTTATCTGTTATATATATAGTAAAATCTATCTGGCTGCTTCTTGCTCTATTAATCTTTTTCTTTACATCTTGACAAGTTTTAGCTCTGTAGATTTTGCTTCATTAGTTCTTTAAATCTGCTAAAACTAGGCTACAACATTCTTGCCTATTAGTAAAACGTAAGACCCATCACAACAGTGTATTACCCAATGTCTTGGGAGCAATTAATACATGATTCTCCAACAAAACTGTTTTTAAGTGGACATAGCATATTTAACTGTATAGTTTGTGGCACACAAAATGGAAATGCAATAAAGCCTATTGGGAATATGCATTTAACCTAGAACTGAGCAGATTCTTAATAACTCACTTGAGGGATAATCGCTAGTGAATTATCATTTATTTAACTCATGGGGATACTCAGTGTGTTCTCTCTAAATGTTGCTAATGAAATTCTTTCAATCTCTAACAATGCGAAAAGTAGGCTATAACAGGCTACAGGGCAGTTTTACACCAACGATAATGTACATTTAATATGTATACACTTATTGATCTTGAAAGTAGACTTCATACTGCTGTTCAGTGAGTAAAATAATATTATGCCCTTTTTATAACACATTCTGAGAAAACAAGACATAAAATAAAAGATGCACTGGTCATCTTGTAACTTCGTAGTAATTAAATGTGTAATATAACGGAAGCAAACTAGTGCTAGACCTTATTATCACCCCATTAAAGTGGAACAGCATAAGAAGTCTTGCAGTTGGCTTGCATTTCAAAGTAAGTGCTATTTTAATTAACTTGAATAGCCAATTCAATTTGCTAACGCACAAAAGTACTGTACTTACAATTGCTATTTGACCACATGCAGGGTCATTTTAGTAAAATTTTCCAAGCCACCCTTTTGCCGCATTAAATCTGATTTAGGAAGTCTCTAAAAAAATTCAACGCTATAAAACTTGTGCCATTTTTCTAGAGCATAAAACCTGTTAGCAGATTTAAGATACTCAACTATTAGTAATATTCTCCTTTCAAAAGATTACTCATGTTAACAACACTGATTGGATCTAGTTATCATCAGTGGTGGATTTTACATACGAGCTACAGGACTGCAGGATCACAGTAAAATCAACCACCCAGCTCAGCAATAGTGAAGCCAGATGCAGTCTGTGAGAATGCACTGGCTTAACTGTGACTGACAGTGACTTCCTATTGGACGTACTAGCTGCCAGTCACCTGCACGACAGGCAGTCCCATTGTAAAGGTTTTCATCCCTCCGGGACTGCCAGTCCGGGCTGCGATAGGCAGAGAGCTGGCTTCATATTAAGAAGCCACAATCTGCCTTACAGTACATCCCTAGCCACCTTATATGGGCTGCAGCTGATGCAGTCAATAGAAACCAGGCTTTAGTGCATGCGCAGTACCATCGACCACTACTGCGCATGCACCATCCCTGGCACCTGTGCATTGCAATGTACAGGTGCCAGGACCTGCGGGGCAGACTTGGCGAGGGAGATCCGTCAGCACGGGCAGCAGCAGCCCGCTTCATACATAAAGGTTAGAGCTGCCTCTGCTTATCATCCAGTTAATGCTCTGATTACAAGAGATCTCAAAACAGTGAACTATTTAAAACTCCTGTTGCAAGAGTATACCATTGTCACTTGGGGGGGGGGTGTACTAACCATTGCTTCTCCCCTCTCAGGGGAGATGCAGAAAAAAATCCCATAGGCTTCTATAGGTTATAGCAAAAGCTGGCTTTACCCAATGCAATGAAGTCCTGGGTTGCGGGATTATTACATATGGAAAATGCAGCCAAAGTCCAGAAAACAGAAGTTTAGTATTTTACTGCATCCTGCCCTGAATTTGCAGGGATATCTATGATGGCAATTGTGAGCATTGGACTGACTGCCTGTGTTATACTACTGGGAGAAAATAAGGCATTGTGACAAATTTTATATGTACAATGATTGCGTGCAGTGGCCAATGAAGGGGGTGGGGGGTGGGAACTAATTACCCAGGCCCATGCTTGATGGAGAGGCCCGGTGGGGCCCCTGGTCCAAGGACCTCCCCAATGCCTGGGCAGCATGCTGTCAGCATGTGACAGAGCATGAGAAGCTCATGCTGTCTGTACAGCACAGGCTGTAGTGTGCTGTGCTGCAGAGAAGCTTCTGATCACACTGATCTTACTCTCCCCTCCACTTTCCATGACTGAGAGGCTTGCTCAACTTGTCCACCTGCTTGGCGGCTGTAAAAAAAACCTTTTTGTTTTTCATTATTTTCCCCTAAGGGGGCATTGTCATGCCTCCCGCAAATAGGCCACGCCCCCAAATGTTACCAACCTGGAACCTATTATCAATGGAAAAGCAGGAGAGGTGAAGTCATTAGAGGTACAGCTGTACCTTCAGTTTCTGTCCAGTTGAAGTCCAGGCTAAGTCTAGGCTGACAGTATGCACTTGTATATTCCTACTTCGAATCTTCCTACTTTGAATTCTGACTAAATTTCTAAAGCCAGATTTCTATAGCCAGCCAAGGCTAAGTCAGCCTCCTATACTCCATGCAGGCAGCCATCTGTAATGGTTATTAGTAGTGGTGCGCCTGGCAAAGAAGGAGCCAGACGGCACACTACTTTTACACATTACGGTGCGCAGCACTGCAGCTGGAGGCATTGCAAACAAAGGTCATCTTGATAAAGGTCATCCTGACCGAAACGCGTAGATTCTGTCAGAGGAGAGTGAACAGCCACACTTCCGGATGTATGTATTATTTTTATTCAAGTTTTAGATTTTGTCTTCTTTTGTTTTTGGAATTTTTTTGGACTTGTTTTGAGAATTCTTTGTCCCTATGTTGTCTATGGGATTTTTTTGTATGGATTAAAAAACTCTGGTAGAATACCATTTTATTTAAAAATTGGTTCCCTGGCCTTCTTTGGTGGAAAGTATCCAGTAGAATTTATAAAAGAAAACGCTACGGGCTTTCTACCCCCTACTAAAAGGGGTGAGTAAGGTACGCCCTCCTGAAGTTGGGCCTCAAGCATTTGGGTTTATATATATCTAAACCATTGTATTGAGACATATACTTTTTATATTTTATATTTCATATTTTGCTGGGGACTGGAGTTACCAGGATCCTTGGAGACACTCCTTAAGGTCACTCACTCACATTTAAGGAAAAAAAGACATATATAAAGAAACCTTGATAGGTTTGAAAACCACAGTTTACATCGTGAGTAGGGGTACGCTCGCTTCTTTTCAACATCAAAGAAACCTTTATATATGTTCTCTCACCATTTCACATGTAAGTGAGGTACGCTGTCAAAATACACCAATTTTTGTTCAGCTGCCCACTTTCCGTATTATACAAGGCCACATCACCACTCTAGACACTGTCTTTCCTTCTTTTTTTTGGAACACATGCAAGTTTATCACGCCATCTTCCCATATGCGGGAAATCCACACCGATGTTTAGAATTTGATTTCCGCGAGGGTTCACCGAAAGAAACCTTGATAAGAGGAGTACCATCTAAATCCAACGTGAGTTTTGGTACGCCCCGCAGAATCAAATTCGCCGTGCACACTAATGATACTACCCAACAGGGGGCTTATATTAAGAGACACTGACACAAAGATTGATTGTAATTCTGTTTATTTTATTTTTATGTTTCACGTCTCACCATGGCCTGTTAACCCATATTCGGCTTGAGAAAATAACTTCACCCTGAAAAGGAAGGAATTCGAACTCCTACTCACAAGTATCTCCACTTACTGCGCCTGTTTTGTCTATATCCCATTTTTTTCCAAAGGTGCCCACAGGACAAATATGCTGTCCATCTGCACCACTGAAATTATAGCCCTGACTCCTGGATGGTGTCTGGGAGGTGCATTGAAGGGAACACAAAAATCTGTCTCATAGACATAATATGGCAGTGTCCCAGATGTGTCACTGCAAATGAGCTGTGTTCTCAGACACAGATATGCTTTCACAGAGACCATGTTACAACAGATACACTGAACTTGCAGTGGTGTAGCTAGGTGCCGCAGTGCCCGGAGCAAGGGCATGTTTCGCGCCCCACAGTCTGCCCCCCATGTATACATGTCACAACAGGACCCCACAGTCTGCTCCCACTGTATAATAAAAGGACTCCACAGGTTGCTTCCCCTGTATAATAATAACAGGACCCCACAGGCTGCTCCCAATGTATAATAACAACAGGATCCAACAGATTGCTCCCCAAGTGTGTCCCAGTGTCCATCCGTCAGCTCCGCCTCCATCCCTCCACAGGCCATCCAGACTCCAGCTACTCACCCCTTGACACTGCCGGTTCCCCCGTCTTGCTTGTCTGCTCCCCACTGTGCCCAGCATCAGTACCCCGTACCACCATAAAACCTGACGAGCATTCTCACTGCGCATGCACCAGCTAGGGATGCCAGTGCCAGGGATGCGGCCCCATGACATTGTGACTTTATGGCGCCACATCCCTGGCACCGGCGTCCCAAACCAGCGCATGTACAGTGGGAGCACTCGCTGGGTTTTTATGGCGATACGGGGTACTGATGCGGGGTACTGATGCGGGGCACAGCGGGGAGCAGGCGAGCAGTGCTGGGGAGCCGGCGGCAGAGTGCACGGCGCCCGGTGACAATTCGGCGCCCGGAGCTTGTGCTCTGCCCTAGCTACGCCTCTGTGAACATGTATTGGGTTAATGCAAGGGTCATTGCTGGGTGCAATTACACTGATGGTGGGTGGATGGTCAGGATCTCTCGGCAGTGCTACTGTATGCAGAGCCACAGAAGAACAATTGCTCAAGAATATCCTTCATAGTGTGCATGCGCAAGGCGACCCTATGAACAAAGGATGGCTTTTCATTGCTGGCCATTTACAAGATGATTGACAGACAGTTAGCATTTGGGGGCGGTACCTGGTCGTTTTCTGAAAGTGTCGAGGAAAACACATATGGATCGCCGGACGTTTTCAAGGAGGACCAATGACATCAGCTCAGACCACAAACTCCTTTCCTGCATCACAGCCCCGGGTGAGTATTTGGCTAATTGACCGCTGCACATGGGAGGGATCCATTCAATGGTGAAAGATTGCAAATTGATTCTCCCCTATACTCATGGCTGCAATCGCATTTGCAGTTGTGTACAGGGTTGGGTTTTCACTCTACCGGGGAGGCGGCTAACTGATCGCTGGGCTCCAAAGATTCACAGCCCATTGATCAGGTCTGAAATCCCCAGTGTTCCTCCATGACTTCATAACATGAGCATGCATGGCAAGGCTATCAATACTGCACTTATAAAAGAATTGCGCTTTTTTTCTGTAAAATGTCTGCCGCAAATTTGTTATTTTGCTTTCATAATTCTGAGTGATGCACACATCCACATCCTGTACGGCAGCCATGCATCACATGGAAATGAATTGCCCCCTTGAGTGTCGAGATACTGACTGACAATGCGTACGCTCATTCTATCTGTATGGCAACCATGCATCACTTAGAAATGAACTTCCCCCTTGAGTGTAGAGATACTGACTGACAGTGTGTACCCTCATTCTATCTGTATGGTGACCGTGCATCACTCAGAAATGAATTGCCCCCTTGAGTGTAGAGATACTGACTGACAATGCGTACCCTCATTCTATCTGTTCGGCAACCGTGCATCACTCGGAAATGAATTGCCCCTTTGAGTGTAGAGATACTGACTGACAATGCATACCCTCATTCTATCTGTATGGCGACCAGGGCCGGTGCCACCACTAGGCAGCTTTAGGCATTTGCCTAGGGTGCCGGCCACTGGAGGGCGGTACTGAGCCACCAAGGAGACCAGGAAGAAAGCTGCAGCAGCATACCGGACTCCCAGACAGGAATTCAACCAAAATTTGGGCAACAGGCTTTGAGCGCTAGGGACAAGTGTGTTTGTGCGGTGTGCAAGTGGCTGCCCTCTAGTAGAGGGATGCCGCCCTCAAAAAGAGAAACAGGTAGAAAGAATTACCAGTGGGTGCCTTATGCACAAAGAAACGTACAGTTTAATTAATAATAAATAGTGAATAACACAAATAATAAATTGCATGCATGCAATACACAATTAAAACACAAACATCAATGCAAGATTGTATAAAAGTAACAAATAGTTACCAAGTCCTGAGCGGGTACTTTGAATAGTGCGCACAATATGGACAAGGGTTGATTACCGTCCTCTATGAAAGGGTGAAAGTCCCAGCGCTGTGATAAAAATAGGGGGTATGTCTTCCCAAGTAGGCAAATGGATTCCTTGTAATTCCTTAATTGTGGAGATTGCAAAATCGGCACTTGTTGGTTACCTCATACAATTGGTGGGGAACCCTTGTCCATATTGTGCGCACTATTCAAAGTACCCACTCAGGACTTGGTAACTATTTGTTACTTTTATACAATCTTGCATTGATGTTTGTGTTTTAATTGTGTATTGCATGCATGCGAATTATTATTTGTGTTATTCACTATTTATTATTAATGAAACTGTAAGTTTCTGTGTGCATAAGGCGCCCACTGGTAATTCTTTCTACAGGAATTCAACCAAGCAGGGAGCAGCCAGGTGAGGAAGGGAGCCGTACGCCCCCCCCCCCCCTGGAGCCCGCCAGTGGATTATGATCGGCGCGCCCCCCCCCCCCCCAGCTAGACAGCAGCAATCCGCAGAAGGCGCCCGCTGGCCCCGTCCCCCGTACTGGACAGCAGCAATCCGCTGCCCGTCCCCCCTGCTTCTCAGCTGCAGAGAGCCCCAGATGACCCACCGCCTGCACGCCCCCCCCCTCCACCCGCCCGCCGGGGGGAGGGTGTTGGGCAGCGGGCACCACCCACGGACTGCCGCGTCCGCAATCCCCCCCGGCAGGGTGTCCCGTACTTGCCAGCTGCTGCAGCTTTCTTCCTGGTCTCCCCTCTGCAGTGTCAGAGCGTGGTGGGTATGACATCTAAGCTACTGTCTGTGGGTGGTGCCCGCTGCCCCTCCCCAATGGGTGGGTGGAGGGGGGCATGCGGAGGGTCGCCTGGGGCGCTGGCAGGGCTTGCGCCAGCCCTGATGGCGACCGTGCATCACTCGGAAATGAATTGCCCCTTTGAGTGTAGAGAGAGTGTACCCTCATTCTATCTGTATGGCGACCGTGCATCACTCGGAAATTAATTGTGTCCCTGAGTGTAGAAATAGTCTGACAATGCATAACCCCCCCATACTATCTGGCCTATATTATTCGTGTACTTTCATTTATGTGATACCTAGAACACACACTTATTTTTTTCCCAAAGCTTTAACACTGTTAAACATCTATTAATATTATTATTTTTTTAAATAAATAATCCCTTCATGTATTAGAACTTTTCATGATAAAATGTCGATTTAAGTGCATATTCTTATGCCGGATTTTTGTTGTACCCCATGCAACGTACAAATGTATGTAACATGCAAAGAAAAGCCTTGTGGAATTGAATAGTTGAAAAATTATAGTGGATAGAGACAAAAGAAAGAGACAGAACAAAGGTTTTAAAGATTCTAAATCACACACAAAACATTTGTTCTGCTCCAGCTCTTTGTGAACTAATTGGCTCTCCTGGAGGGACAGGTAATTGTACTAGCCTACATAAGCTGTCCTGAAGCTCCCTTGGAAAGCTCCAGTAAGCTCCCAGTGTTAGCAGCCATCAAGGATTTCACAGGTCAGTCATTGGATCGATACAGCTAAAAGCAGCAGGGACTGTAATGTCGACAGCAGGTTTAAAAAAAAAAAATAACACTGCAAGTGCAGGTTGGCGCCCCTTCATAGAGCCATTCAAGACAGCTTAATTAACCCTTGGAAAATACAATTTATCCAAAGGCTTGCAGGGTCTGTTTTAGGCCTTATTGGTGAACTGATAGCAGAGATAGTTGGCAGTTTCAAATTCCCATCTTCCCATTATTGTGCTCTCACAAAGAATGAAGAGAAAGCATTATGAAAGGTGGATGTGAATGTCTTGTTTAGAAGTACAGAGTGCATGTCTCAGACAGCACCTGAGCAAGGTGTTAGAACTCACGTGTGATTTCAGCAGGAGATTGGCCCAGCAAGAACACTGATCTCTTACATGGAATGCTTGATGTCTGAGGGCAACAGCATGGCACAGAAAGCAGATTGGCCTCATTTCTCCGTATATGTACATGAACTATTACATGCTGATTCGTCCCAGAGCTACTATACTTCTTATACGGTTAGTTACAGCATTAAACGATCATTTTATAGCAGACATTAAAAGATACTGTACTTAAACTTTTAAACTCTTTTTATTGTTGTCTTTCTTTAAATGTAACATTGAAAATGTCTGCTTGTTTTTTTCTATTTAACAGGGGTTACGAGCAAAGGGTCAGTCTTATACAAGATTGATTTCATTTTATGCTTCACTCTGATGCATTTTTCACAATAAGTTAGAACACGGGGGGTAGGAGGGAGGGGGGGCACAAAGTCGCATTTATGAAATATAATAGATGAATAGACGTTAGTTCTTTGCAAGAACAAGCTTATTTGTCTGCCAAGTGCATTTTGATGCACTGCTTCCTGGTCACTGAGTATCAGGCAGCACACAGGGATTACTGATCCTCCCGAATAAATGTAGAAGTGTTCCCCAGTGCAGGGACAGTTCCCCTGCTCCCAGCATGGAGCAGCAGCAGTGGAAGGAGCTGTGTCACCAGCAAGACCCAGCTCCAGGCAACACTGGGATCAAAGGACCGATCCCTGCCCTGGAAGTGTGGGGGACGGAAATGACGAGCATGTGGCGGCATTTCAAATTTGGTGCCAATACGGGCGCCAATAAGAAATGCTGCCCATGGCATTTAAAAACTGGCGCCATTAGGGAGCCAATCACGAAAGGGCCACGGTGAGCCAATCCACGCTCCATGCACCATACTGGGCCCTGCTCCTGGCATCTGATGTCAGACACCACTGGGAACTAGAAGAAGTCAGACCGACAGCAGAGAGGGCATGCCAAAAAGATCCTGAAGACAGCAGAAGATGGCGGTAAAGCCAAATGTGGCTGCAGAAGATAGTGGACATAGAAAAAGATCCATAAAAGAGGTCATAATACGCCAGGGTCAACAAAGGAGATGCCTATTGCCAATTAGGAGAAACAAAGAATATGTGCACCTGCTGGCCAGGACAGACCAGTGGCAGAAGGAAGATGGCGGCCGGAGAGACATGTGGGGAGGAAGGCAAAATAGCTAATGAAGTCCCCCCCCACAGCCACTCCCTACTACAAGCCACCTACACCTTCCCTAGACCACTGGGTGTTCGGGCATCATCAGCCTGGGGGCACACAGTCAGGCCCCTTCAGCCCGTGGCCACAGTATCCCAGCCCTCCTGGCCTGATGCCCATAAGCCGGGCCCTCCAGGCCCCATTAGCCAGATGCTAGGCTTGTGGGTATAGTGGTCAGGGACTAGGCCAGTGGCCAATGATCAGGCCTTAGCAGTACTATATACTCTCTCTCTCTCTCTCTCTCTATATATATATATATATATATGGTACTTGTGTAGTTTCACGGCGCCAGCATGGCGCTGTGCTACTTCCAGGTTCTACGCTCGCCACGAACTACGTTAAAAAAAAGTAACTTAACTCCATGCCAACATGGATAGTTCATACCCCCACTATCCATGTTGGCATGGAGTTGATTTTAAATAGCGTGGCGAGCGTAGCGAGCCACCGAGCCCGAAGCGTGGGCAAGCGAAGCGAGCCCCGCAAGGGGGCTCAGACGCTCGGTGGCTCGCTGCACTCGCCACACTATATAAAATCCACTCCACGCCGACGTGAATAGTGGGCTTATGAAAAGGTCGGGAGGACACGTTACTCTGCCCCTTGCCACGCTTTGGGGTGGCGTGGATAGTGGGGTGTGCCTAAATCTCATTGCATCTCATACAAATATATAGCAAAGTCAATGGCATCTCACCCTATAAAATCGCATGTTATTGCATGCGATTTTGCAGTGCAATCGCATGCGATGCGATGCGATCGCATCCGCGGCCAGAGTGAAGTGAATAAATTACATAGGGAAATCGCATCGCATCGTCCTCCGACCTTTTAATTCCCCCAACTATTCACGTCGGCGTGGAATTGAGTTTAGATAGGGTGGCGAGCGTAGTGAGCCACCGAGCCCGAAGCGTGGCTAGCACAGCGAGCCCTGCGAGGGGACGCGGATTACTTGACATGTATTCCGCTGCACTCGCTACGCTTCGGGCTCGGTGACTCACTGCGCTCGCCACATCTAAAGTCAACTCCATGCCGACGTGGATAGTGGGGGTATAAAAAGGTTGGAGGACACGTACCGCCACACCTCACGGGCTTGTTGCGTTTGCCACGCTTCGGGTTGACATTGATAGTGGGGGTGGCGTTAACAATGGGGGTGCATTTAACATAGTAATCACCCATCAGGGTGCTTGTACAATGAAAAATCGCATCGCGGCATGCGATGCAATATTTTATTGTTCAGTGCGGGTATTTGGACCCGAAAATCGGGTCCCATCGCATACCTTAATTAGTGGTATGCGATGGTATGCGATGGGCGCCGTGATAATACACAAGTACCCTCAAAAGTGATACTGTAAAGTATTATTCTATACAAATCAAATATGAAAGAATAACCATAAATAAGTGCAACCAAGTAGATACAGGCTAATTACATCAAGTCATTTTTCTCAGTCAATATATTGAAAATGGAAAGTGATTATAAATAGAGAAAAAGCAAATCTGTATCCAGGGAATTATTGAAAATGGATACAATAATGGAGAAGAGGGCTAATTACATAATTGTAAGTCTTTATTAAGGCCAACTGGGAACACACAGATGGATCCGGATATGTTCTTGTTGGCACCGTTTGCCAACTGTATCTCAGTGGGGCATAGATTTTTGGAATCCTCTACAACTTTATCACTTATAAATATAAAGGCTGGCCTTACTCATGTAGTCTTTAAGGAAAATAGACTTTGAGAATTGTAAAGCTATGTGGTGAAATAGTTTTGTATTTATTTCTGTGTTGTTGTAATGCAAAACTTCAATAAAACAGCTTGTTTGCTGTGATTGATTAAATAATAATACATTTTCTATGATGCCAGCTTGCCATTGAATACACATAAAGATTGTGTTTTTTTTTTTATTAACGATAAATAAAGATGAAACATACTGAACAGAGTTGTCCTTAATAATGCGTATGCCTCATTGCCATTACTGAGACCATGTCATCAAGTTAAGCTAGAGTTATCAAGTAACGCAATTATGTCAACTTAGTGTAACGTCAGGTTTCAATATACCAACTAACTGGGGCATACTGTAGTTGGTATTTAGCCTTCTACATAGGCGCCGATTCTGTGGGGGCTCAAGGGCTTGAGCACCCACGGAAATTTATGAGCACCCACTGGCCACCCCCGAGTCCCTCTGGCCGCTACTGGGCAGACTGCAGGCTGCAGCAGTGCTGAATCAAATCAAACCTGCGCACTCTGTCTTATGCATCCTGCTGCATCACGCTCAACCGGGACCGCCTGGCGCCATCGCCAATCTCCCCCTACCTCTCCTCCGTGAGCGATCACACACTACCACCTACTACAGTGCGAGGAGGAGGCAGGCAGCAGCTTACCCATCCCTGACCAGTCCCTGAGGCCAGCATCTAACTAAAGTAAGTGAGTCCACTCCTGTCAGGCTGGGCGTTAAATATCTGCTCAGTCAGGACTCAGGTCCAAAAATATCTTTATCAACAGTTATCTGTGCATCATTTCTCATCCTGAGCCTCAGGATGAGAAATGATGCACAAATAACTGTTGATAAAGATATTTTTGTTCTATGGAATCTTGCTGTATAATATATAAATTATTTTACATCATTTTGTGCCTCCACAATGCTGCCAACCATACATGTGCTGTCTGCTGACTACACATGTGACATGTGTAGTCAGCAGACAGCACATGCATGGATGGCAGCATTGTAGAGGCACAAAATGATGTAAAATAATTTATATATTATTAATTCCATAGAACAAAAATATCTTGGTGTGTATTGTTACATTGTGCTGTAATGTGTAAAAAGGGGGACTCTGCTGCTGCAATGGGTAAAAAAGGGAACTCTGCTGCTGTAATTTGAATATTGGAGACAACTGTGCTCTGTAATATAAATTGGTATTATTTTGTGGCCACGCCCCTTCCCATGAAGCCACTCCCCTATAGTTTTGGCTTGAGCACCCACCAGCAAAACGATAAATCGGCACCTATGGCCTTCTATAGCAGCAGAGTGCTGTTGTATGAAATTACTAGTGATGCAATAGATTTATTACTGTATTTCAGCTAGCGTAACATCACTATTAGGCTATAAAGATAGTTTAAGGCTGGGTTCATACTGACCTGCCTGCAGATGGGTGTAGTATAGAAGCCCGACAGGTGGGATTATGACAGTCAGTATACTGACATTGGAATCTTGAATGCCAGAGCTCTGACAGTGGGGCAAGTGAATCTCTGCACTTGCCACAAGTTCTATTCTGCCTCTATGAGGGTCGTGGACCCCCACAAGGGAGAATAGCCCCTGTAAAACAGGATCCCGACTGTCGGGCATTTAGCAGTCGGGATTTCGATGTCGGTATACTTACCGTCAGAATCCTAACTGTTGGGAGGACAACTGACACCCCTGCATACTGCCTGTCCATTGTCCTAGTGGTGGATTCTGGTAATCATACACAATTACTGATCAACTTATGGTGCCCATCCTAGCATATGGAGAGCTGATGGACTTTGAAATAGATCATAGACTTATCTGTGGACCCTAATCTGTAACACTTCAAGGCCTTGGGAAGAAGGGTAAAATACAATATTCTTCAGCAGAGTGAAGGTTATTGATTGTGATATAGGGCAAGACAATAAGTCTAGTGCTACCTACTGTATCTTAGACTACATCTGCTAAAGTGGAAGAAGCCTAAATTAATATTCCCTTATTATTATTATTTTTTTCCTTTACACCACACCAATAAAGCATTTCACATCTACTACACAGTGCCACTCCCCTTCTTAGCACCTGCAGCTGTTATCACAGAACTACCCCACCGAGCTAGATCATGGTGCGCAGCAGTGTGACAGCTCCTTCTACCGTCAGGATTGCTGGAAGTACGATGCTGACCTAACGACATAACAACATGCTCCCTTCCTCCCTCCCTGGAAAGACATATGGGGTTGGAGTGACAGGGGACAAGAGGCTGGAGAGATGAAGGCGTGGACATAGTGAGCAACAGGTAAAAGAGTGACCAGGAGACTGACGGAGACACAGTGGGTGGGCAGAAAGTTGGAATTATGCAGGAATCTAAAGATGACATAGGGGGCATAAGGCTTGAGTGACTCCTGTCTCCTGGTGTATGGAGCAGGAGACAGGAGTAACAGGATCATGAAGTCAGGGCAGAAACTAGGCTTTCTGGTGCCCGGGGCAAACAAGTAATCTGATCACTGGGCTGCTAGTTTTCTGAGCCCAGAGATCTGGTAAGTGCTGGCGAATTCCCTCCCATGTGCACAGCTTCAAATTCATTCACAGACATTGACATGAAGGAAAAAACATTTGCAATCACACACCATCATAGGCGGATGCAAGGGGGGGTACAGTACATCGCCGCCAGCTGCGATGAAGGGGCTAATAGCACCGTAGCGGCAGCAGCAGGACTAATGAGTCCGACTGACTCACTAGTGTAGCTGCAGCAGCACCATTTCCACTCAGTAGGGATAGCCATCAACCATCAATGATTAAAAATCATAGTACCAATAAGAAATCATTTCAACTTTTGCCACTGGGTACAACATTCCCTTTTTAAGCCACAAACGTGTTTTATTAGGCCATATACCCTTTTCTATAAACCTGCTCACAACAACAACACCACATTTTTCTTAATTGTGGTGACCCCCCCCCCCCTTTTAATTTTTTCCTGGATCCTCCCCTGCTCATCATTGTATGGTTTTGTCTGTGTTCGTAGTGCCAAGTAAGCCAGGACTTACTCAGTGCTGCGATGGGGATGATGATGTCAGCAGCCTTCCCTTCCACAGCCAGGGAATGCATGTATTTTCTGGGGCAATCTCAGAAAATGCAGGATTACTATCTTTAAACGGTCGCAGGGTATCAATCGCTGGCTGCCTTCGCACAGGTGCACGATTGTATGATTATCGGCAGGGCTATGAATTTGCAGCCCTGTGTTCAGTTATGATTTGTGCCCTATGTGCAACTGTATTTGGCAACAGTACTGTAGTATTCAGTCTGTTGTCAATATTTTAAGGACATAAGGCACTTTGTAAATAGGAACCGGGAAGCCCATAACCAATATGGCTTCAAGAGTGTAAAGAAACATGGACATGTCAGATGGCCATGCCCCTGTGATTTGAAGTCACGTACCTTGTGATGCATGGCGCATCATTAATAACTCTTCTCCCGTCATTTGTGCTGTATGCTCAATGTTGACTATATAATCAACAAGACATGCAGAAGCTGGGGGCGGGTGACATTATTGATGATATCATTATTTCTATGTAAAATAAATTCACCAACTTAGTCATACCCGATGGCCACCAGGGTGGAGGAGTGGGTATCCTTCTCTCCCCGAACTGCACCTTTCGTGTCATCCCACCTGAGCCCTCCCTCATCTTCAACAACTTTGAGGTCCACACTATCTGCTTCTTCTACCCATTCACCTCCTTGTAGCAGTGATCTACCGCCTCCCGGCTCCTCCTTCCTTTTTCTTTACAATGTTGCTGCTTGGCTTCCCACTTTCTCTCCTCCAACCTACCCTCTATCATCCTCGATGACTTTAACATCCTCATTGACATCACTAATGCTGCTTCCACTAATCTTTTTGCCCTTTCCTCCTCCTTTGGACTTTCTCAATGGACCTCCACCCCCACTGACAATCTCGGCCACTCGCTTGTTTTCACCCACCGATGTGATCTATCTGATTTCTTAAACTCTTCCTTATCACTCTCTCACCAACATCTGCTTCTTTCACTCTTTCATCTTCCCCTCTCCTCTCCAGGCCCAGACACACCAACACCAGATGCAATCTGGTGCCTCTCAACCCCACTATCCTGTCCTCTATTGAGACTTTCTTTTCCCCTCTTTCCACCATGAACTGCCCCAATCAGGCAACCTCCTTCTATACCGTTTGCCTAACCTCTGCTCTCGACTTCTCCCTCTCCACTGTCCCCCTTCTACACTCTTAACCACAAACCCTGGCACACCAAAATAAAACAAAAATGTGTCTGCTCCACCGAACGCTTCTGGAGGAAATCTCAGTCTCTGGCAGACTCTCCATTTCAAGTTTATTCTTTGTCCTATAGCTCTGCTCAATCCATTGCCAAGCAATCATTTTTCCAATCACTCATCTCTTCTCAGTTCTCCAGTCCCTACTGTCTCTTTGAAATTTTTAACACTTTCCTTCACCCCATCCTCCTCACCTGCCATCCTCCCTCACAGCCAATTACTTTTCTACCTTCTTCATCTCCAAAATTAAGGATATCCAGCACAATATCTCCCATTCCCCCTCGGCTACCCCCCTACCCCCATCATCTTTCCAACACAACTAACACACTCTGTCCTTCTTCTGATTTGCTACAGACAAGGAGATCCACTCACTCACCTTATCCTCTTCCCCATCTCCTATGCTCCCTCTCCCTCACTGACTGCTCCCATCTTGCTCAACTCTTCAACCTATCACTCTCTGCTGGCATCTTTCCCTCATCATGCAAACATACTCTCATCTCACCAATTAAAAAAAAAAAAGCAACTTCGACCCTTCATCACCCACTAGCTACCGTCCTATCTCTCTACTTCCATTCGCCTCCACGCTACTGGAACAGCTAGTTTACAGCCGACTCACCAACTACCTCTCTGACAACTCCATCCTTGATCCCCTACAATCTGGCTTTTGCCCACTCTACTCCACTGAGACTGCCCTGGTGAAAGTCACCAATGATCCAGGGGCCACTTCTCTCTGCTTATCCTTCTTGAACTCCCTGCTGCCTTCCACACCGTGGATCATCCTCTCCTCCTTCACACACTCAGCACATTTGGCCTCCCTGGCACTGTCTATGATTGGTGTACCTCCTACATCACTAACCACTCTTTCTCAGTGCCTGCCTCTGGCTCCACCTCCCCACCTCCCTCCTTACTGTTGGTGTCTTTCAGGGATTTGTCCTTGTCCCCCTTCTGTATTCCCTGTACATCTCTTTTTTGTGTGCTCTCATTAACTCCTTTGGCCTTCAATACCACCTCTATGCTGATGACACAGAATACCTCTCCTCTCCGGATCTCTCACCCCACTGTCCTCTCTCAGGTTTCCAGATGCCTCTTCGCCATCTCCTACTGGATGTCTGAGCACTCTCCTAAGCTCAATATGGATAAAACTGAACTCATAACCTTTCCCCCAGCCAAAGTAACACCACCTGCTAATATATCCATACTGATAACAACACCATCATCTCTCCCAATCTCCAACTCCACTACTTGGGTGTCACTCTTAATTCATCCCTCTCTTTTGCACCCCACATCCAAGCTCTGGCACAATCCTGTACTTTAGGTTCCAGAAATGCAACATTACTCCCATCAGACCATTTCTCTCCCAGATTGAAACTAAACTTATTATCCACTCACTGGTCATCTCAATGCTTGACTACTGCAACTTTCTCCTCACTGGCCTTCTTCGCTCCCATCTCGCTCCCCTACAACTCTACAGCTAGGCTTATCTTCCTCTCCCACTACTCCACTTCTGCCACTTCCCTTAGACAAAATATGCATTGGCTCCCATTTCCCTACAGAATTCTCTACAAACTCCTCACACTCACTTACAAGGCCATCTCTAATTCCACTGCTCCATACATCTCCAACTTCATCTCCATTCATTCTCCCTCCCACCCTCTACAGTCTGCCAATGACCATCGCCTCTCCTCTACCCTGTCACTGCTTCCCATGTGCAAGTTCAAGATTTTACCCGTGCTGCACTAATTCAGTGGAAAGCGCTCCCTCGATCTGTTAGACTCTCCCTGACCTTGCAAAGCTTCCCATTGAAAACCCACCTATTTATCAAAGCATACCCTTTTGCTGCAAAACCTAGTCCTGAGGCTGCTCCTCCTTGACCATTTCTGCTTTACTTACATCCTGCCATCAGGCCACCTCCCGCTTGCTTGCACCTCATGTTAGCTGTCTGTCCCCCTTTCCCACTAGATTATATGCTCCTCACAGCAGGGCCCTCTTCCCTCTTGTTGTCATAGCCCTCTTCTCACAATTCATTTACTGCTCTCTCCTACTCAGCGACCATCATTGCCCACATGCTCTCCTGCTGGTAAATGCTCATCTCTGGGCTTACTGTCAATATCTATAATGATACCAGCGATAGTGCCCATTGTCTAGTGTGTACGGGGGCTTTAGTGCTGATTGAAGATATTTGCCAGTTTAATTTGTGTGAATATGCCACCACCTGCCATAGTTGTTATACTCCTATGTAACCTATCATAAGTTCTAGTAACAACAGTATCAACTCTTTACCATACAAAGTAAAGGGAATACACTAATATTTGTAAAAACTACATTCTACCAGAAAGACAGACATGAGTCTTAAATGATTAGCTACTCTATAAACATATAAGTCATTTGGACGCTTTGTAAACATTTTACTGGCTAATGGAATACTGTATGTGTCTATGAAGAGTGATATTGGGCATATAAATGCAATGTAAATTATAGATATTATATGTGGTCAAAAATATAAATAAGAAAGTATATGAAAATAGAAAATCGTTATCCTATATTAATTACTGAATATTAGTCTTATGCATTATTTTGTAAATGTCAAAGCCAGATGGCACTCCAGTATAACACCCTACAGGCTGTTACAAAAAAAAAAAGAAAACAAACTTGCAATAAAATACAAAATACGGAAAACCTAAAAACATCAGATATAAAGACAAAGTCACAAATGACCACAGGGTCATGACTCAATCATGTTGTATAAACAAAACGCTCTCAGTGAGGAAAGAACCAACAACCTGACTGCAGAGATCTGAATAATTTATCACTAAGGTTGAAGCTATTCTCAAACATTTAGGTTAGAGTAAATTTGTGAATTTATAATCTACAATCGATGTATGGAGAATTCACAATACTCAGTGTTTTCTCATGCAGATAAGATTTCTATGGTTATTCTAAAAAGAAAAAAAGGTAGTGAAAATGAAAAATTGAGAAAAGTGTATATAAAATATACATATGCTGTAGTATGAAATAATGAATGTTTGAAGGTAGTTTGTGGCTTTGTGACCAATGTTTTTATGCAACTCATTTTTATTATTATTGTCTTAAGTACATTTTAAACCTTTATTTTCAGGATAGAGAGAACATTTTATTAAAGCGTGAAGCTTTTATTTTTTATCCAGACTATACAAAATACATTGTATATTCTAATATATTGCATTTAAATGATTTTATTAGCAAGTCTGAGGATTGTTTTTAAATGCTGGCAGGCATCACAACACAACAGCAACATGTGATATTATAGATGAAACAGCTATTCAGTCACATGCTGTTATCACACATTATCAGCTATTCTGCCTTTGGTTATTTCTATGTGACGAGTACAGAGATTTCCATCCATTATACATTTCATGCATGCCAGCATTCCTGATATCCAGTGACTGATGACTGGACTGCTAAGGAAAGTGTATAGGCCAGAGGTTCCCAAATGCGTTCCTCAAGGCATCCTAATAGTCCAGGTTTTAAGTTGATCCATGACTAATTAAGACACCTGTTGCAAAGCATGGGTATACTTAAAAACTGGACTGCTTGGAATACCATGAGGACCTCGTTTGGGTTCTGTACATCAGGTATAGTCTAATTCAAATTTGGTGTGGTATCCCCAAAATTAGGTGTCGTATCCTCAAAAACAGGTGTGGTTTGGAGCAAGGCTCTGTTGCATTTGACAATGTGAACCACTGTTTTCTTATTCATGACACATTCCCTAGGTCTCCACAACAGCTCTTCTCCTCTTCCTTTTCAAGATGACGTCCTACAAGCAGTATCATGACTAGAAATGTTGTGCCATTTTTTGAGAGTTATATTCTGCAGATTCCATGTGGACATCCTGACTTCATGGAATCTTAATAGACCACCACTCGTAAAGCAGAGGTTCCCCCAAGCTACCACTTGGACTGCAGTGGCATTGCTATGCAAATGACTACAAGGCTCAGTCCCATGTCCTTTATTTGCTCTATCTATCCACATCTCTTTGAAAACTTGTAAGCTTATTTGGATTCCAGTACCATCTCTATGTGGATACTCAATTTTATTAAAATATCCTTTCTGATTGCTCACACTCTGTAATGACCCATATCACCGACTGTGTTTCTGCAGTTTCAACTGAGATGTTCTTCCCACCTCAAATTTTATCTCTCAAAAACAGAGCTAATTATATTCACATCAGTTAACAGTAAAGTTTCCTAACTCTTCTTTAACTCTTTTGAAAACACAACAATCAACCGTACCCTACAAGTTTTCTGAATAAGTGTCATTCTTGACTCTGAAATGTTTTTTGTTACAGTAAACCTGTTACATACTTCTAAGAAATATTTCTAGAATATGCAAATATCTCACATAGGATATTGTAAGAACTTGAACACATGCGCTCATTATCTCCTGCCATGACTACTGCAATAGACTCCTTATTGGTCTAAACAGATGCCGGATAGATTGGTTTTACTTGTGAAGCCTTCTTCTGCTTCTCTGCCCTGCGGGTAATTATACTTACTGCCTGTAACTTTTTGAAACCATTCTAAAATACTTTTACTAACATACAAGGTCAAAAAACAACACTACACCAACATACAGTACTGTAAATATCTTCAGTTATTATCCCAGGTGGACCCCTCCATTCAGCAAAAGAATTGCATTCACATCCGCAATCATGATCTGCTCCCATTCACAGTTACAATTTTCCTGGGATGTGGCATGTTCTCCTTGGTACATCAGGACTATATTTTATCCTCCATACCATCAAGCCTCCCCTGAACACAGCTCTCTTCAGACAAGCTCATCAAATTCAGGATGCTTCCTTAAAGTTATTTTTTTTTGCAAATACCTCCCTTCTATATAGTTTAGACATTATAAATTCACTATTTATGCTCAACCCATTGACCTAAAGCCCACATTACTGTGCATCTAGATCATATAGGTTAAACTCGATGGATGCAAGTCTTTATTCAGCCTTAACTACTATGTAACTATGTTTATAGCCAACCAAGATCCTCTACAATCTGGCTGGACCAATTGAAATATGAATAATAAAAATGCATGTATCACTTCTCCATATTTGTTGAATTTTGAGCGAGACTGAAAATGTATTTGTCCAGGTTGACTATCATAAATTCTACCAAATCAGCAAAGTGGCAGAATCAGTTTGACCATCTTTAATATCAGCAGAGCTGCCATTTTGTTCAGTGGTTTAAAAGGTTTACTTTCTAAAAGTCTGGTCATTTATTTGTTATTTAAAAAAACTTTTTCCGTTTTTGCATATAGGCAGTTGTATGCACAAAATCAATATTTTTAGCTGCAAGTAGTGTTTTTTTTTTCATTTACAAATCTAACCAAATTATGCTCATTAGAGAGGTTTAACTTCCCAATCTTGCATATGGTTTTCTGCACATTATGGCCGTGTTATGAATCTCAGTCTTGCGTATAAACCATAGAAACAAGACTTTATTAGCATCTCAGTGGTTGTTTCAAATAACGACAAAACAGTTGCTCATTATTGCTCATTAGATTCATATTAGGTTCATTTGCCGTAGCGATGAATCCTGTACCCATTCTCAACTGCAAAATAACAGATATGATTTGACACCTGCGATATTTTAGTATTCATTAGATGTTAATAATACCAAATGAACATCAAACTCTCAAACAAGGTATTTGGTTGTAAAATGCTCTGTATCCGTCCGGCTTGTTTGTGGTAATTTTTTATTAGAACACAGTGAGAAACGCACTTTTAGAACCAGGCGCTGCAAAAATGTACATTTTAATCAACAAAGAATTGTTGTAACAACGGCACAATTGTGTTCATAACACATCAGGGAAATTAACGTAGTATTTACAGATCCATGTTCATCCTTGAAAAAGAAAACAGAATTACAGTCTGTTATATTAAACTAACTTCATTACCCTTGATTGCCATTAAATTGGTAATGAAATGAAGAAGGCAAAAAAATATCAGTAACATATCTTTTAAAATTATACAGTATTTTCGAGAGTTTTAAAGGATTTAACAATAATAATAATTGAATCTTGATTCCATTCTCAGCCAACTCAATTTATAATGTATAACTACTGCAGTAAGGCTCCAGCTCAATCATGTTCAGCGATGTAAAATGTGTATCAATTATACATATCCACATGACATCTGTCATGCCTTATAATGTGTCCTGTTGTGCTCAAACTGTTTTCGTTCAATTTGAGGTGCCTAAAGTATCACTGCGTATATTTATATAATTATGTAAAAAATAATACTTGCTAAAGTAAAATGATTTTATTTAAGTAGATTAACCCATGTTCGATAAAACACACAATGAATAAATTTAGGAGCTGTTATTATCATCATTCATTTTTTATTATTTTTTTTTCAGGATGCTTGGCCGCTATTTATAGTAATCACACTGGGGAACAGCGTGGGTGAAAGGAATTTACATTATTGGCACCATTTATTTACTGCTTAAAGAAATCAGATGTAAGAGACAAACTGAAAAGATAATTAATGTGCATAATGCAAATGTACTTAGGTCTTATTTTTTGAAGCAAATTATATGTACTTAAATAGAGTATAATAGCATGAGGCCAAGTAGACATGGCGCTGGTTTTGCTTTGTCTGGTCATCCCGTGCGCTCCTTTAGGACACAAAGGTTGTGAAATAGGGATTACTGGTTCCTGAGTCCATACAGTACTCACAGATGTCAAACAAAAGTTCAACGCAAACTTGCTTTAGTCTTTCGGGGCGGACAGAGAGTTTGTCCTTTTGCAGAAGGTATCTTGCATGACGCTGAGCATGACCAGGTAAAGGGCGAATGCAGTACATGAGATGCTGTCATATACAATTTAGCTCCATCAACATGGGTTGTCCTCACCAGGGCCAAATTAAGGATCTCATGGGCCTGGAGATGAAAATGTTCAAGGGCTTTTATGAGAAATGGAGAAGGTGATGTCAATGCCATTTAGGCATGAAAACCCCATACACTATAACACCCAATGTCCCCCTAAATATATAAACATACATAAATTGCATACATGTGTCAAATATTAATGCAATTGTAATACTTGGGGCAGTACGGATGGTGTAATGGTTAGCATTACTGCCTCACAGTGCTGAGGTCATGGGTTCGATTCCCACCATGGCTCTAACTGTGTGGAGTATCTATATTCTCCCCGTACTTGCGTGGGTTTCCTCTGGGTACTCCGGTTTCCTCCCACAATCCAAAAATATACTGGTAGATTAATTGACTCCCAACAAAATTAACCCTAGAATATCTGTGTGCGTGTACATGTGGTAGGGAATATAGATTGAAAGCTCCACTGGGGCAGGGACTGATGTGACTGTTCAAATATTCTCTATAAAGCGCTGCGGAATATGTGTGCGCTATATAAGAAACTGTTAATAAATAAATAAAATACTTCTTATTTTTGGCCAACCATGTGACCAGCTGGTGTCTGTCTGGTGATTATCATGCGATCATAATAATGGGCCTATTTTTACGTGGAGGCCTGGAGCTGCAGTTCCATCCGCCCCATTGGATGAATTACATCATTGGATGTATAACTTTGGGGCACAGCACTTACCAACAAGGGAGCAACATAGGAAGAAGCAGGACTGCCTCTAAGTATACCCTTTATTTAAGTCCTTCAGTCTATAATGGAATTAATTTTCAAACAGTGATTTCTTAATATTAATATACTAGCTGACCGGCCCAGCGTTGCCCGGGAAAACCTTGTTTTTTTTTCAAAATTTCTGTAAAATGTCATCTTATGCTGTGCCAGAGGCCCAAGATTGTAATTTGTTAAAACCTCCATCACCTTGAGACCCCCCTCCTCCTCCTATCATGTGAGCAAAATGAGTAACCAGACTTATATAGTAATGCAGTGTACTGATTAAAACCACATATTAATCTGATGATTTAAGAGGTAGAAAGACGGGGTTCAGCTTACTCATGAGTTACCCAGTCCACCGATGAGAATTCCGTGAATAATGGGGTATCCGGTATATAGCGCATGGTTGCGCTATGAGAGGGAGCCGTGCAAGCGCATAGAAGGTGGTCCCCCCTGCCCATTTTTTTTCTCTCTCTCTCGCCCTCTCTCTCTCCCCCCC
Organism: Crinia signifera; assembly: GCF_055691185.1. Lineage (NCBI taxonomy): Eukaryota > Metazoa > Chordata > Amphibia > Anura > Myobatrachidae > Crinia > Crinia signifera. The sequence continues at coordinate 62,485,241 of NC_139219.1, read as the reverse complement.
CCCCCCCCATGCCCTGTCTACCTTTTTTTTAGCTACCTTTAAGTAGCATAGAAGAAGTCAACATACAGTAGGTGAGAGATATAAGAGTAAGGAGAAATCAGGGATTTTTTTTTTTTTTTTTGGAAAGGGGAACTTTAAGTTGCTACCCTTAAAGGTGATGGAATCCTTGGAAACTGGAGGATGTAAGAGCACCAGTGTCAGTGCCTTGTGTGTATGTTTTAGTAAGAAAGGTATGTTAGATATTATATGTTATATGTATGTTGACAGGACCCGTGCTATCTTTCCAGGAAACACCATCAAACAAATTGGGAGGGATAGGGTAGGATGATTAACTTAATGTCAATGAATGTAAAGGGGCTGAATGCCCCGCAGAAGAGGAAAATAATTCTGAAATATTTATATAACCAGGATGTGGATATTGCAGCCTTGCAGGAAACACATTTCTCAAGGGCAGCGCACCCCTCCCTCCTTGATAGTAAATATACAAAAGTATATCTCTCAAATGCGATAAAAAAGAAGGGGGGAGTAGCTATTCTATTAAAGAAAGAGATTAACTTTGAGTTAGAGGTACAGGTCACTGATAGGGGAGGAAGATACATCATTCTAAAAGGAATGCTGAACAATAAGAAAACCACAGTAGCTTCAGTCTACTCACATATACCTCACAAGTTTCATAAAATATTTCCTGAAAAAATTAAGGCAAGTAGCTGAGGGGAGAATTTTGGTGTTAGGAGACTTCAAATTAGTGAGAGATGTCTAGATAAATCAGATTATAAAAAGCTGAAGTCTCACCAAGTGATAGATAGAGCGGCGGAAGAATTTAACAAAATCCTGCATGAAGCAGAATTGTATGATATCTGGAGGGTAAAACATCCGACAACAAGAGATTACACTTTTTCCTCAAATATACATAAAACATACTCTCAAATTGATCTGGCCTTTATGGACAGAAGTACTTTACAAAATATAAAAAGGGCAGATATACTTCCAATGACATGTTCAGACCACGCGCCCGTATCAATCAAATGGGAAGAGAGCACATTCAATAAGATTCCTAGAATATGGAGGTCCCCTAATTATATATTTTCCTCATGTGAAACTATAAATCTAAAAACGGATGCTTTAGAAGAATACCTGCTATATAATAATACGCAACAAACTAACACGGTAAACTTTTGGTGCGCGTTAAAAGCTGTAATCCGGGGTAATATAATTCAAATAGTGTCCAGGTTAAAAAAACAGGAGCTAAAAGCTGTAACAGACCTTGAAGATAAGATAAAAAAACTTGAACAAAGTCATAAAGCTCACCCATCTAATGATCAAACAATACAGGACCTTCCTAAATTTAGAACAGAATTAGAAGCCTTGCATATGAAACAAATAAATAGAGAAATAGATAGATTCAACCAAAAGTATTATGGGGAGGGAAATAAAGCATCAAAATTCATGGCAAGGAAGATTAAAGGAGCTAGATTAAGGAAGGCATTATATAATAAAAAGCAGTAGCGCACGCAGGGGGGGGGGGGGTTCTGAGTACCCAGAAACCCCCCAGGAGTCTAAAGACCCTAAGCTGAATGCTGAGGGTTCCCTCTTTCCATGGGTACAAGAATCTTAAAAATCGGCCCTTGGGAACCGGAGATATCTGAATTCAAATTAGTGGTCCCCATCCAAGCCTGTTAATTGCTCCTCCCAGTCAGATATTTCAGGTTCTGTCTGACATAGAGTTTTTCTGAGGGTATATTCCAAAAGCTGGGACTCTTTACCTTTGATGGACACTAGTAGCTTGTCTCTACTATTCCCAGAACCAGAGATATCAGCCTTCCAGCAGCTGGTTACTGCTCCAGCTCCACACACCTGGTATGTAGTTTTATATACTCGTTGGCAGATTGCTCTGCCTCCTGAACTCTGATCCCCTAGTCCCCAGTACTGTTTGGTAGGTGAGATTCTCTAGTTTTTAATCTAAGAAATTTATTTCTGGGAACTGGAGATATCTGCAGTCAAGCAAGCTGTCCTCCCACCAGAAAATTATGAATAATAAGCCCACTCCACTATACACCCCTCCTCTGCATATTAAACATCCTGTACAACCCTGGAAGTTATGTATCAGGGCCCCTTCATTCAGCCCAATGCCGCCTTCTCCCACCATCTGTACAGTAAAGGGGTAATTAGTGGAAATTACTGATCCAGGCCCTACATGCTGAGCGGTTGATATAATACCCCCTACCACCCGCAGGACATCAAAGCTTTCCCCACCCCTACTGCTGGAGGATCGGTAGGGGCCCCAATACATTGCTATGCCCAGGGGTCTACACAGTTGTTATATATATATATATATATATATATATATATATATATAGTCCAGCAGACCGGCACCCTCCCTCTCAGATAGCTGCCGCGGTGCTAGGAAAAAATATTCACATCATCTCCAGTAACCTGCACCCGCGGTCTTTCATCCTCAGAAATAACTCATACCACACAGGCTCCTTAAGACAAGCTTTCGGGCTTTATTGCCCTTCGTCAGGTCAGCGATATACAGAGTACATAGTGTAAACATCTCACCTTTTATCCCTAGTGCCATGTCTCCCCCGTCCGTCCCGGTCGCCATTGGTCCGCCCCTCACGCCGCAGACACTTCCGGGTGCATCCCCTCGTCGTCCCGCTCTCACCGGAACTTCCGGGTGCACTCCTCAGGCTCTGCGTCGCCGGCATCACGTTACCATCATGTGCTGGCACGTAGTGCAACCAGTACACTTATAGCAGCCTGGACTTCTCCTAAGGACTCTCTCATCCCGTTGCATGTGCTCAGTTATATCAGAATGTACCAACCAATCTTTTATATTCTTCCCCCGTTTGTAACAGGGCATTAAAGAGGAATGTTTCAAACTTTTAAGTTCCCTGTCCGATTGAATAATAGGCCAAAGAGACCTGGAAGTAGTTTTGATTGTTTGGTGGGCGGTATCAAAGTGTTGTACCCAATGCATACGGTTGGGCATTTTGATGTCTTTTTTAGGGGGTGGGGTTAGAGCCATTTGTCTAGATATACCTTGTACTTTGCTTCTAGCCCCTGCAATTATCTCATCCGAGTACCCTCTTATTTTAAATTTAGCTGACATCTCATCAAGGCACTTCTCATATTCCTGTTCCTCACTGTGTATTCTCCTTGCCCTGAGGAATTGCGAATATGGAAGGCTCTTGATAGTTGCAGGAGGATGGTAACTTTCAGCTCTCAACAACGTGTTTCTATCTGTGGTTTTTGTGAATAACCTTGTTGTAATTTTACCCTCCTGTACCATGATTTTCACGTCTAGGAAGTCTATTTCTTCCAGACTCATTTGGTAAGTATATTTAATGGGGCAATTAAGGCTATTCATTTTATCCATGTGTTCTGAGAAGTCTGAAGCCGAACCAGACCACAATAACAGGATGTCGTCTATATATCTTTTATAATAATAGACTCTGTCTCGAACATCCCTGTTAAAAAACATCTCCTCTTCAATAAAAAACATATAGGTGTTAGCGTAGGCGGGGGCGACGGGCGAACCCATCGCACACCCGCCCACCTGTAAATAAAACTTGTTGTTAAAGTAAAAATAATTATGGGTCAACACCATCTCTAGGAGACTCAAGAACAAATGTAGGTCTGGACCCTCATACAACCCATTATCCTGCAACAATTTTTTTATCGCTAACAATCCACCATCATTCGGGATGTTTGTGTAAAGGCTGGTGACATCCAGCGTACACAGCCAAGTGTTGGGCGGGATGTCACCAAGCGCATCCAAATCAATCAATAAGTTAGTCGTGTCTTTAAGGTAAGTTCCCCTATCCTGTACACATGGTTGAAGATACACATCCAAAAAGGTTGCTATATTACTAAATAAAGACCCCCGGGCAGATATTATAGGGCGACCCGGGGTTTTTTCCAGTCTCTTGTGTATCTTCGGTAATGTGTACAGGATAGGGACCCTAGGACAATCAATTTTCAGGTAATCAGAAACAGTAGAAGAGATCAATTTATCTGTCACGGCCTTGTCCAATATCCGATCCACCTCAGACTTATATAAGTCAGTTGGGTCTGATCTTAAACAGCGGTAAACCTTTAAATCTGCTAATTGCGAATATATTTCATCACAATAGTCCTGTACATCCATGACCACGATCCCTCCCCCTTTGTCCGCTGACCTTATTACTATATCTCTATAGCTGTTAAGAGATTTTAATGCTTCCCATTCGGGATTGGTTAAATTATTTCTGTAGGGCGGACAATTGGTTTGGGATCTGGATACTTGTACATCCAAGGCTCGTGAAAACCCCAAAATGGCTGGGTTATGTGTAAAAGGTTCAAAAGTAGATTTTCTCTTGAAATATACTTTGTCTTGTGTTTTTACTTCTTGTCGTGTGTCCTCTTTAGAACCAAAAAATTGTCGTAGTTTCAATTGGCGTTGTAGGTAATGCATGTCGATCTTCCAATTAAGGCTGTTGAATTTATTTGTAGGTATGAAACTCAGTCCTTTATTTAGCACGGCTTCTTCTGTCGATGTTAGAACTCGTTTAGACAGGTTATACACCAAGTCTACTTGATGCTGCTCTTCCCCCGCCTTGTTTTTACTCCGGCGTTGGCCCCCTCTGCGTGTGCGTTTGTGGCTCGCCCTCTCCCTCTGCCTTTTCCTCTGCCCGTCTGGCCAGAGTTCCCTAAAGGGGGTTTCTCCATTCCACTTTCACGATTAGACTCTTCACCTGAAGAAGATGGATGTTCGCTTGAGGAGAATTTATCTGTGCGATTTTTAAACTCCCTTTGTCTGTATCGTCCTCTATCTCTGAAGGAGGGTTCAGGTTTGCCCGAGAGCCAACGATACACTTGATGTTCTGCATAGTCTTTGTGTACTATGTCCAATTTCTTCTTTTTAAACGCTACGAGCTCACTTTTGTAGGAGGCTACCTGTTGTTGCAGTTTCGCATACCAATCCTGCGATTTATCTTACAGCAAAGCAGTCTTATGTAATGCTTCATATTCAGCCACTTTGTTTTTTAATACATTTAGTTCTCTGGCTGATTCTTCCACAACAAGTGTCATTAAATCCAATGAACACTTGTTGAGGACTGCGATCCATCTTCTGCAAAACTCTTTGTTAAATCTGCCGATTGTTGGTGTGTTCCTAACTCTGAACCCTCTCGGAATCTTGCGTCCCCGCACATAATCCGAGAGGGTCACACCATGAAGGAAGTAATCCACCTCCTTTTTTCTTAAACGCAGTAATCCAACAAATTTCTCATCAACAGACAGATCACTCAATGTATCCACAAAATTTTCTTTAAATAATACAGATTCTGTCTCGCTTTCTGACAGACTTAAAGTTTCACCTGTTGGTATTTCAGTCCAATTGAAGCCACTTGCTTCATCCATTATGCACAATAAAGTCTACTTGCACAGTGAGTTAAAATCACAAATCTCCTTATTCTCTATTGTTTTCAATAGAGACAAATACTGGCCATATATTGTATTCCAGTGCTCAGCATAGGTTGCAAACTTGAGAACCAAGTCACAATAGATATCGGAGGTGCCCACAGGTATCTATTCAGGAAAACGAGTAAAATTCTCTGCTTCCAGAAATACATATAGTCCAGCAGACCGGCACCCTCCCTCTCAGATAGCTGCCGCGGTGCTAGGAAAAAATATTCACATCATTTCCAGTAACCTGCACCCGCGGTCTTTCATCCTCAGAAATAACTCATACCACACAGGCTCCTTAAGACAAGCTTTCGGGCTTTATTGCCCTTCGTCAGGTCAGCGATATACAGAGTACATAGTGTAAACATCTCACCTTTTATCCCTAGTGCCATGTCTCCCCCGTCCGTCCCGGCCGCCATTGGTCCGCCCCTCACGCCGCAGACACTTCCGGGTGCATCCCCTCGTCGTCCCGCTCTCACCGGAACTTCCGGGTGCACTCCTCAGGCTCTGCGTCGCCGGCATCACGTTACCATGGTAACCCGGCTTCAGACGGAGGTCCCTAAAATACAAACAACATTACATCAAAACGTGCTTTAAAGTTAAAGTCCAATTGAAACTACGAGAATTTTTTGGTTCTAAAGAGGACACACGACAAGAAGTAACAACACAAGACAAAGTATCTTTCAAGAGAAAATCTACTTTTGAACCTTTTACACATAACCCAGCCATTTTGGGGTTTTCACGAGCCTTGGATGTACAAGTATCCAGATCCCAAACCAATTGTCTGCCCTACAGAAATAATTTAACCAATCCCGAATGGGAAGCATTAAAATCTCTTAACAGCTATAGAGATATAGTAATAAGGTCAGCGGACAAAGGGGGAGGGATCGTGGTCATGGATGTACAGGACTATTGTGATTAAATATATTCGCAATTAGCAGATTTAAAGGTTTACCGCTGTTTAAGATCAGACCCAACTGACTTATATAAGTCTGAGGTGGATCGGATATTGGACAAGGCCGTGACAGATAAATTGATCTCTTCTACTGTTTCTGATTACCTGAAAATTGATTGTCCTAGGGTCCCTATCCTGTACACATTACCGAAGATACACAGGAGACTGGAAAAACCCCCGGGTCGCCCTATAATATCTGCCCGGGGGTCTTTATTTAGTAATATAGCAACCTTTTTGGATGTGTATCTTCAACCATGTGTACAGGATAGGGGAACTTACCTTAAAGACACGACTAACTTATTGATTGATTTGGATGCGCTTGGTGACATCCCGCCCAACACTTGGCTGTGTACGCTGGATGTCACCAGCCTTTACACAAACATCCCGAATGATGGTGGATTGTTAGCGATAAAAAAATTGTTGCAGGATAATGGGTTGTATGAGGGTCCAGACCTACATTTGTTCTTGAGTCTCCTAGAGATGGTGTTGACCCATAATTATTTTTACTTTAACAACAAGTTTTATTTACAAGTGGGCGGGTGTGCGATGGGTTCGCCCGTCGCCCCCGCCTACGCTAACACCTATATGTTTTTTATTGAAGAGGAGATGTTTTTTTTAACAGGGATGTTCGAGGCAGAGTCTATTATTATAAAAGATATATAGACGACATCCTGTTATTATGGTCTGGTTCGGCTTCAGACTTCTCAGAACACATGGATAAAATGAATAGCCTTAATTGCCCCATTAAATATACTTACCAAATGAGTCTGGAAGAAATAGACTTCCTAGACGTGAAAATCATGGTACAGGAGGGTAAAATTACAACAAGGTTATTCACAAAAACCACAGATAGAAACACGTTGTTGAGAGCTGAAAGTTACCATCCTCCTGCAACTATCAAGAGCCTTCCATATTCGCAATTCCTCAGGGCAAGGAGAATACACAGTGAGGAACAGGAATATGAGAAGTGCCTTGATGAGATGTCAGCTAAATTTAAAATAAGAGGGTACTCGGATGAGATAATTGCAGGGGCTAGAAGCAAAGTACAAGGTATATCTAGACAAATGGCTCTAACCCCACCCCCTAAAAAAGACATCAAAATGCCCAACCGTATGCATTGGGTACAACACTTTGATACCGCCCACCAAACAATCAAAACTACTTCCAGTTCTCTTTGGCCTATTATTCAATCGGACAGGGAACTTAAAAGTTTGAAACATTCCTCTTTAATGCCCTGTTACAAACGGGGGAAGAATATAAAAGATTGGTTGGTACATTCTGATATAACTGAGCACATGCAACGGGATGAGAGAGTCCTTAGGAGAAGTCCAGGCTGCTATAAGTGTACTGGTTGCACTACGTGCCAGCACATGATAGCAACAAAAAAATTTTTTCATCCGCACACGGGAAGGAAATATGTTATTAAACACATATTGACATGTAGTACTACATATATAATATATATGGTAAAATGCCCGTGTGGGTTATGCTATATAGGCAAAACCATCCGGGCCTTTAAGGAACGGATGGCTATGCACAGGACCTCCATCAGAGCTGCATTGTCAGTTAAACCATCTGACCAACCATTGGCAAGACATTTTGCTGAATATAAACACAATCTTGCCAGTTTTAAACATGTTATTATAGATCATGTACCGGAAAACAAGAGAAGAGGAGACAGGCATAAAACTTTATTGCAGCTAGAATCTAAGTGGATTCACTACCTTGATACAGTTAAACCAAGAGGATTAAATGACCACTTAAATCTATCTGTTTTCCAATAATGACTGTTAGGGATATGTTTTTTAATATGTGTATTCCCAGATTTGGAATCAAATGAATTCAGTTCTTCAAATATTTGCACATACTGCTACCATTTGCACATTTGTATATATGCACTAACTGCACTTTAACTTTAAAGCACGTTTTGATGTAATGTTGTTTGTATTTTAGGGACCTCCGTCTGAAGCCGGGTTACCATGGTAACGTGATGCCGGCGACGCAGAGCCTGAGGAGTGCACCCGGAAGTTCCGGTGAGAGCGGGACGACGAGGGGATGCACCCGGAAGTGTCTGCGGCGTGAGGGGCGGACCAATGGCGGCCGGGACGGACGGGGGAGACATGGCACTAGGGATAAAAGGTGAGATGTTTACACTATGTACTCTGTATATCGCTGACCTGACGAAGGGCAATAAAGCCCGAAAGCTTGTCTTAAGGAGCCTGTGTGGTATGAGTTATTTCTGAGGATGAAAGACCGCGGGTGCAGGTTACTGGAGATGATATATATATATATATATATATATATATATATATATAATTTATATACATTTGGTCTATCTATAATACTTTAACTGACCCGGCATATACTGGGTCACCTAAGTGTCCATCTCCGTGCTTTGCTCCGCCCCTCTGGAAACCCCCTTCTGAAAATCCGCCCCAACCCTCTCTGGAAGATATAGACTCCTTTTTGCGCAAAATCAAACTTCCCATGTTAAACCATCAACAACGAGAGAACTTGAATAACCCATGGAGGTTACAAGAAGTAATGGAAGCAATTAAGACATTGAAGGTAAATAAAGCTCCTGGGCCGGATGGCTTTATAAATAATTTATTTTTAGAATTTCAAAAGGAGATTGCCCCAATTTTGCTGCAGGTATTCCAAGAGGGGAGACAAACGGGGACATTCCTGGAAGAAATGCTCGAGGCGCGAATAGTAATTATAGGAAAGGAAGGAAAGGATTTAATATCTCCACAAAATGATAGACCAATTGCCTTGCTAAATAGCGATATAAAAATATATGCTAAAATTATAGTAAACAGGTTGACCCCAGTTTTGAGAGAATTAATTGGAGCAGAGCAGACTGGTTTTATTATAAATAGAGAAGGTCCAGATAACATCCATAGAGCAATACATATATTGGAACAGGCAACTCGAAGGGAGTTTCCGCTCGTGGTTCTATCGTTCTTCGATCGGCTCCATTGGAGATTTATGGAAAAAGTTCTTAAAAATTTCTGTATAGAGGGAAGTTTCCTAGAAGCCATAATGGCTCTGTATTCAACCCCTTCAGCGCATGTGTTCTGTAATGGCTTCTTCTCTACTAAATTCCCCATCTCAAATGGAACAAGACAGGGGTGTCCCCTGTCTCCTATCAAATATGTCCTAGCGATAGAACCACTTGCGGAGCTCATTAGACAAACAGAAGAAGTGAGTGGACTAATAGCAAATAAAACGCAGCATAAAATTATGCTCTATGTGGATGATGTACTCCTCTTCCTGTCAAAACCAAAAGACTCCCTCCCAGAGATATTACATATAATAAATAGATTTGCGGAAGTATCATACTATAAACTAAATGCAAGCAAGTCGGAAGCCCTTCCGATATGCATCAGTCTACCAGAATTGACAGTCTTAAAAGCAGAGTTCAAATTCAGATGGAAGGAGAATGCACTGCAATATCTGGGTATACAACTGATCTCAAACGAGGCAAACCTAATAGATTTTAACTATGGCCCTCTGTTACACCACTTAAACAGGAAAGTTAATGAGTGGATGAAATCGGAAGCGACTCTGATGGGCAGAATAGCAGCAGTTAAAATATTTCTACTCCCGAAGATCTTATATCTTTTCCGGCCCATCCCAAGATCACTCCCTAAATATTGGCTACAGAGATTTGATTCAGTACTAAACAGATACATCTGGGGTAACAAGCACCCAAAAATAGCGAAAAAATATCTAATGCTCCCAAAAAATAGAGGTGGGCTGGATTTTCCTAATCTGGAATTATATCAAGCAGCCACAATGGTAGACCTGATAAGACAATGGAGTGGTCCCTCTAAAAATAAATGGGGGTGGGAAACTGACGATAATTATGTAGGAGACATCCCCTGAGCGATATAATATGGCTCCCACCCCAAATCGGAGAGAAAAGTAAGATCCAATTAAAATTAACAGGCGGTTCTGAAAGTGTGGTACAAATTCTTAGACGAACAGGGACTATTGGGCACACCAATAGGACATCTGACACTAGGAGCTATAACCAAGATAATACCAGATCTAAACCTAGATAGATGGAGAGATAGAGAAATAAAAACACTAGCAGACCTCTATGAGGATAAACAATTGATGTCATTCAACAGATGAAAAGGAAATATGGGATTGCAAATACTGAATTTCATAAGTATCTGCAGATTAGACACTGGTTGCAATCCGACATTTTTGTCACTAGGGAAATGGAGAGGTTGCCAAAAGAAATGTTGAATCATCTCTCAGGGTCGAGTAGCAAGGGAGGGATAACATTCTGGTATAAGAGATTGTCACAAGGGAAGGTAGAGGTGAAAACGAGATGGCAAGAGAAATGGGAACAGGAGCTGAATTTCTCCCTTGAGATTCCGCAATGGGGAAAATTATTTAGAATGGTGCAATATGTCTAAATCTGCAATCAACATTGAGAGATATTTAAAAATCTTCTATCAGACCTATTACACACCAGTAAAGATCAACAGAATCTTTCCGGACCAACCAGATGTATGCTGGAGATGCCGAGAAGAAAAAGGAGATATAAAGGAGATTTTGGCTGGAAGTGGAAGATTTTCCTCTCCTGAAGCTTGGATATCAGAATTGAACTTACAGCACAGATGGTGCTACTACATATAGTCCCTTCCAGTGTGAACAACCCAAAGAGATACTGTATCTTTTAAACCAAATACTCAGTGCTATAAGAACAGTGACGGCCCAACTTTGGAAACAAGAGCAGACCCTGATACTCCATAAAGTGGTAAATAAGGTAAATTATAATCACAAAATGAAAACTCTAGATAAAAATGAAGACTCCAGGATAGTTAAACTATTGAGAGATTGGGAGATATTCCGAGAAAGGGGAATACCAGGCTGATGGGCCAGTATATATATATAAAGAGGCCGGGGAGATAGAAGAGAGGGGGAAGAGATCTCCTAAAAGAAAGGCCCATGGCCCTCCCGCCCTCTCCCTCAGATATAAAGAATTATAGGATATTTCTAGGGAAGATAACACGTCTTGTAATTTTATGGGTAATGTGAGGGTTGTAATGTATCTTTTTTTGTTTATGTCATTCTTGTATGTCATGGTTTGTGTCTATGTATTTATTGTTTTTGAGGGGAATATGTGTACCCTTGGATATGTCTTGTGAAAAATGTATTTGTTATAATAAAGAATATTTAAAAAAAAAAAAAACGAAACAAACTCCATCATAATGTTAGAATGTGTTTGCATTGATATTCAATGCCAGCAATGAAATCAGGTGTGGTGTTGTTGCTGTTTGAAACGCACCACTTCTGACTTGATAACTTGTCTGTGTTGATGAATTCCACATCCACTACTGAGATTTAGCATTTTTTTGTGTTTGTGTGTAATGTACTGTTTTTGTGTGTGTTGTAGTGTGCGTGGGTATGTGTATTGTGTGTGGTGTGTTGTGTGTATCTGTCCAATGAGTAAGTGTGTGAGGTGTGCTATGCCGGGAAAATTTCGGCACCCCCTCCCACCCCAGTTAAGAGACAAGACACCCCGGGGAGCTGGCAGGGGGGTCCATGCGGCGCGGGGTTACCTGCAGTCATAGAGGTCCCTGCAGTGCTGAGTATAAACTTGGCGGGTTCCCTGCAATGACCTGGAAATAACTAGCGATATCTGCCGGGCGGCAGCGGGGGAAGCGCTGCTGGGTTTGAAAACACTAGCTGCACGCTGATTGGCTGAGATTCAGCCAATACACGTGCGGCCAGTGCTTTCAAAATCAGAAGCGCTTCCCGTGCCGCCGCCCGGCGGATAGTGCTAGTTATTTCCGGGTCACTGCAGGGACCCCGCCAACTTAATACTCAGCGACGCAGGAACCTCTACGACTGCAGGTACCTCCACGCCGCATGGACCCACCTGCCCGCTCCTGCCAGCTCCCAGCTGAACCCACAAGGAGGGGGGAGCTGGGGGAGTAACAATAGTGCCCGCAGACCCCCGGCGCCTCCCCGACATTGGGGCTGCGGCGCTATAGTTAAACCACTGATATGTGTGTGCAGTGGTCAAAGTGGAAATTTTGAAGTGGGGGTATGGGAAATTGAAGGCAGAAGTTATGTGCACACTCCAGAAAAAGAGGGTGCTGCCACTCAAAAGGGGGCATGTCTTTGAGTGTAGTGTACCATGCCATATGCCCCTTATACACATTATGCAAAACAGTAGTAGACCCCCTTACACTTGCCCCTTAAACATTATGCCATGTGGAAAAAGCCAAAATTCCCCTTATACGACACAGAATGAGCAAAAAAAATTCACAATGAATGAACGAAAAGTCACATTATGCTACATAAAATGAGCCAAAATTCACATTATGCAACATGGATTGAGGCAAAATTCACATCATGCTACCCAGATCGAGCCCAAATTCACATCATGCCACCTGGAATAAGCCGAAATTCACATCATGCCTCCCGGATTGAGCCAAAATGAACATTATGCCACATTAAAAGAGCCAAAATTCCCTTTATGCCACACGGATTGAGCAAAAACTCACATTATGCCACCCGGATTGAGCCAAAATTCACATTATGCCACATGGCGGGGTGACGCATGGACAGAGACTTTGGGGTGACACAGGGACATGCACCTCTATGTCACACTACATGTCACATTCATCCCACCTGCTACCTATCACATTCATTTGACCTGGCTCCTGTTTATATCAATGGGGGAAGCCCAGCCTCCGGACCGCAGTGTCCTGCGGTCAGTATGGAGGTTGGGTGGGGGTCGCACACAGCCTCTGCTGATGTCTGCTGTACTCTGCAGACAGCAGCGGAGGCAGAGAGGAGGTTAATGGATGCTTGTGTGCGGCATCCATTCACCTCGCGAACCGGGGCTGGGGGGGGGGGTGCACGAGGGCTAGGGGCAACCCAGCAGCTTACCTTGGTGCTGGGCTTGCCCCCAGCATGATGATCGGTGGTCCCGGCAGGGGTGATCGTGATCCCAGTGCTTGGAGATGATGTCATCTTCAAACGCCACCTCTGACTACACTACTGGTAGGCACCACAGTGTAAACGGTGCAAATCCCGGATCTGACCTGGCTTGGATCAATGTTCCAAAAGCTGGGTCGGATGCAGGATTTTTGGTGTAAAAGGGGTATAAGTGTGTGTGTTCTGTGTGTTTGTGTTTGTTGTACTTTTTTTGGGTGTGTTGTAGTGTATATGGGTGTGTGTTGTACTGCTTGTGGTGTGTTATGTTGTGTGTATTTGTCCAATGTGAAAGTGTGTGAGGTGTGCTATGTATATATGTGTGTGTAGTGTACTGTGTGTGTATATGGTGTACTGTGTGTGTGATGTGTGTGTGTACAATGTGTACACGTGTGTAATGTGTGGTCTATGTATTTCTCAAATTTCTCCCAATTGCTGAAAGCCTCAACCATAATGTTAGAATGTGTTTGCATTCATAAGCTGTGTATACACGGTGCAATATCGCTGGCACCATGGTCACTGAGCGACCATATTTCCAGTGAATTGTTTGTGCTGCAGTGATAAATTGCCGGGTGCACGCTCCCGTGTTCAGCCTCCTAATGGTCGCTGGTCGCAGGCAGTGCCAGATTAAGGTATAAATGGGCCTGGAGCTGAAAATTATCAAGGGCCTTTTATGCGCAATAGGGGTTGTGGTCAGCACCTAATAATGTGGGGGCATGACCAGTGTTCTGGTTGGGTGGTCTGCTCATGGTTGTGTCTCTATTTGTGTAAATACTTTCAACTAATTATATATTACAAATTCCGACACTCACAGGATGCAGGGAGATATATTGCCGGGTACCAGGGCATAAAGTGGTCATGCAGAGGTGGGAGAACTCATTTCTCTATGCCACCTAATTACACCCCCTCCCCTACCCCCATTAGGCAGAGGCAGGGCCAATGGTAGGGTACTTGGCATCCCACTGCAAACTAGAATGCTTTTCTGCAAGAATTACTGTGCAGGGCCAATGTGGAGGTGACTCAATCTACATGGATTGAGTCAAAATACACACTATACTGTACCAAACGGAATGAGCCAAAATTGAGTTGCTTCTCAAACAGGGACATTTGGCCTTTTGGTGTGCATTAAAAATTGAGGCCATAATGCCCATTACATGTTAAACCACACACCATAATTTCCATTATGTATTATGCCAAACACCATAATGCCAATTAAAAATTATTCTACATAAGTGCTGCTTACCTAAGTGCTTATTGCCAAAGGTTCCATGCTCATTGCCAGGGGTTCCATACTTGGTGCCATGTGGGATTACATGCTCATTGCCAAGGGGGAATACATGCTCGCGGTACCTGGGGGACAGCCGCCGCCAGGCAGAAGTGACAGCCATTGACAGCCGGGCAGAGAGTGTGTGTGTAGGGGGGGGGGGGGGGGGGGGCTTCCGGGCTGTATTCAGAGCACTGCAGATCCTGGCTATTTGAAATATTACCCCTTTCACACCAAAAAATGCGGGGATTTACCCGGGAATATGGTCCCAGGATCATGCAGGGGCAATCCCGGGCTGGCCCCTTTTACACCAGCCTAGTCCCTGCATTTTCTGGTGTGAAGGGGAGAGACACCCCCCCCTTTAACCGGCTATATCATTCAACTGGCTATATCTTCGTAATCAACAGACACATTTACATACCGATATACATACAGACCCAGTATCATATTGAAAAACTTTTAAGTGGGCTTCGAATGATTTTGGTCCCATGAAACTGGGCCATTTGGTTCCAGAGAAATCTGCCCATGAACAGCCATGAAATGACATTTCAGAAATAAAAAAAAATCTGTTTTCCCGCAATATCTCTGGATCCAATTAACCCATATGAACCAGCCTGGTATCAGACAGAAGGCCCAGCGATTTGGGTTCAAGCTTCTGTGATGCCAGGGGGGGGACTGGCAGCCGTCGGAACTGGGTGGGGGTCGGATTTAGCGGGTCCCATGTTATCCTATGGGAAAAGCGTTCCAGGTTTGCCCGCCGGTATCTCTGGTTCCCGGGGTGCTAGCGATGCGGGGCATATTTGGAGAGTTCCGCTGGCAGAGTTTCCTGTTCATCAGCGACCAGAGATGGTCGCTGATGAAAACTGGACACTGAGCAATATATTGCACCGTGTGTACACAGCTATACTCAATAACAGCAATGAAATCAGGTGTTGTTTCTTTGTCTTTAGTTTCCCAGATCGTCAATCTTTTTGCCAGATCATCAATTAAGGCAAATTGAACCTTGGGGGAGACATACACACAAAGAAGTTCACATAAATAGACAGGAGGAGTAGGGACATAACATGAGGAGGGAAAGCAGAGGTAGACATAGGTTAAGTGGGCATTTGTCGAAATTGCAAGGTGAGCAGAGAAACATATGGGGTGATGGGCTGAAGCACACATGGGTTCAAGCGCACAAGAAGATGGTGAGGGGGTAGAGATACACATGTGGATGCCACTAGAGGAACACATCGGGACAGAGACAGAGAAACATAGAAGGATTGACAGAAACAGACATACAAGGGAAGTGGACAAATAACTACTGACACTGTGGGTGATATTACTCTAAGCCACAGACACTTGTTTTATTGCCTTCTTCCTACACAGTAATACCACTTTTACACTGAAATATAGCTTCTACCTGTATTTAACCAAGGATACTAAACACGGATTGAAGCCAGGTTTTGGATTTTTTTTTTCATTTTTTTAAGAACGCTTGGAAATTATGTTCTCTACAAGTGCTTCTTCGCCTGCCAATCAGCTCCTTTTAGACTTGACCCAGGTAATGTATGACCCAGGACATGCTATTCCCTTTTTCAGGGTGATAATTCTAGTAAAAAAAAAAATACTAATCAGCTAAAGAAATGTGAAAGAGATGTAGTTCAGGGCCCAATATAATCAGCAGGTTGGGTATGGGATTTTGGTGCTGTGTCTGCCAGTGGTCAGAAGACTGACCCCAGCATCCCAACAGTTCTAGGGTAAGTATTCTACCCTTCCCCTAACACAGTTGTCCTGCTGACTTATTCTAACCTTGCCATAGTTTAACCCCAACCCTCCCTCCAGCCTAACCCTAACCTCTCACAGTCAAACCCAAACCCTTCCACCCGCAGCCTAACCCTGACCTCTCCTCCCACAATCTAACCCTAACCCTCCCACCAGCAGCCTAACCTCTCCTCCCACAGTCTAACCCTCCCTCCCTGCAGCCTAACCCTAACTTCTCCTCCCACAGTCTAACCCCAGCCCTCCCTCCCTGCAGCCTAACCCTAACCTCTCCTCCCACAGTCTAACCCTAACCATCCCACCCACAGCCTAACCCTAACCTCTCCTCCCACAGTCTAACCCTATCCCTCCCACCAGCAGCCTAACCCTGACCTCTCCTCCCACAATCTAACCCTAACCCTCCCACCAGCAGCCTAACCTCTCCTCCCACAGTCTAACACTCCCTCCATGCAGCCTTACCCATACCTCTCCTCCCACAGTCTAACCCTAACCATCCCTCCCTGCAGCCTAACCCTAACTTCTCCTCCAACAGTCTAACCCTAACCCTCTCACCCGCAGCCTAATCCTAACCTACTCCTGGTATAAATGTTCAGAATGTTGGCTGTACAGATTCCAGTGTCATTATTCTGACAGTTGCCAGGATTCCATCACCAGTCTTCCATAAGTCGATATCCTGGAAGTCAACCACATCCCTTAATAGCACTGATGGCCCATTTACAAGTCTTACATTTGTACCTCCCTGTACTATTGTTATGGTGTATTTGGTAAAATTGTTAGGGAAAATGACTGAAGCTGGAAAGCTGCATATCTTAGTGCTTGGGCCCTCGCATAGAAGCCGTGTGGGTTAAAATGGTGTATGGGTTACAATAGTGGAAGTAAAACAAACCTACTGTATAATAGCACTGTATTAGGAAGAACGTGTAATAATCCACTGTTTTAACCTTGCATAAGAGAGATGCTTGGTTTTAAAAGGTTAACTCTAGCTTTAGGTAGCCCAAAATAAAAAATATATTTTTAAATTATGTTTTAAATATTTTAAATATGTAATCTTATGAGAACTTTTGACATTCATATATTTAATAGGTTATCTTTTTCATCCTAGTCCAACTCATATTTGTGCTTTTAAGAAACATTTTTAACTTTGAACCATAAATTATGTTTAACTTCTGTTGCTCTTTACTGCTTTTCATGAATGCTTAGTAAATAATAATTTATTCTGGAAAAGAGAATATTTTATACTGGAAAATTTGCAGAGTGTACATTACGTAATTGCTTGCACTGCTGAGATAAAATGATATTAAATATTAACCTACTGTATATTAGAAAAAACAATAGCAAAGTGCTACCTGCTGCCAACAATATGAAGAAACAAATGACAGAATACCTGCTTGGTATTATTAAGAAAGATTCACATCTAATTATCATAAGAAAAAAAAAAAAAATATATATATATATATATATATATATATTTTTTTTAAGCAGTACAAAGTTCCCCTAAAAAAAAAAAAAAACACACTACTAGATGTACTGTATTTATGCAATTTATTTAAATTTAGTTTAAGCAACATTTTTTTTACAGTACCTTTGTTTCTTCTCTATGTAAAAAGAAATGTTTTAATTAGATGAGAACAAAGTCGACGGGTGATATCTTCTAGTTTGTACTCCCGTGGGGAAGAATGGACTGGAGGCCAGGATACTTCCTCGAACCAAAGTAAATCTGGGAAGCAATACTAATCTATTAATAGCGCCTGGTCAGGACTGTCTCCCATTAGTATGCCATTAATGTAATGACCCTTGTACTACATTTAAAGATCATCATGATCAATTTTTATTCTGAGGTCAGACATATTGATTGTGCCGTAAAATGAGTCACATTTAATATATCCCATCATGATAATTAGGTTTATACTGAAATGTAGCACTAACATACCTATAATGAACATTATTGCGGATGAGGTATATAAAATCCAAAGGGCATGTGTTCACTTGGTAAAAACAAGATATAGGACTAAAGTAATTATGTTATTATTGCTAGGGTGTAATGCCTGTAATGTGCACTCTTTAACTACATTTTAGCGCATAGCGAGTTACTTATGTTCAGGAAACAGCATTGCATCGCAACAGCTAAAAAACAGTTATTGAGTGATATTAACTAAATGCTTTGATTTGATTAATTTGTGGAACTTTTACCTACAAGCACTCTCACGCCCCCCCCCCCCCCCAAAAAAAAAAGGTGTAGCATTTCATGCAATGGATGGTTAATTATAAGGTTCTATATGGAATAATGTAGTTAGGACCCCTAGGTGTTGGTGTCTGATTCTAAGTCTCAAATATATTGCAGGTGAGTAGAGTGTGCATGGTAAGGCAACAAAAATAGAGGGTGTCAATTGAACATTGTTTAGGAAAGAGGATGTGATTTGGTATAAGAACTAGGCTAAGTATTGTCACACTCATCTATGGGAACCAACATGAGTAAAAACAGTGGTATAATGTTGCCACAGTCTTTCAGAGAGCACAGTAGGTGCACTGATACTCACCCTTCTCGGTTCAATGATGCTCATGTCTAGCCAGCATTTGGCTGCCGACATCCAGTGGGTGGAGGTCAGAGGTGGGAATATGTCTCTTTGTTGGTCTGTCTGTTTCTTCTCTGTTGGCTCAAAGAGATGAGCCAAGCCATCTTCATCAGGTCACCTAATTGAGCTTCTAGCCGATTGGGTGCCACTTTCCTAACAGCTGACTGCTGCAGTCAATCGCTGTGTCCCATAGGTATTTAAGGGGATTCCATCAAGTCCAAGTTATCGGAACAACTTCTTCATTGTCTGCACTCCATGGTATGTATTATGGTTCTTCTAGGTCACATTGTGTTTGTCATCAGGATAGTGCTTCTGTTGGTATTCGTGGTTCTAATGTATTCTAGTGCTTCAGCTGGTGTACCCGGTCCAAAGTATTTCAGCAGTTGGTATCCTCAGTCCAAAATATTCGAGCAGCCAGTTTCCCCTGTCCAAAGTATTTCATCAGCTGGTATCCTTGGTTCAAAGTATTCCAGGTACTGGTCTTCCCGGTACTGAGGATTTTAGCAGCCAGTGTTCCTGTCCCAATAATACCAGTGATACAGCCGGTATCCTCTGCACAAAGTATTCCAGTTCTTCAGCCGGTGTCCCCAGTTCACAGTATTCCATCAGCAGGTATCCACAATACAAAAGTATTCTAGCAGCTGGTGTTCAGGTTCCAAAGTATTCCAGTTCTCAACTGGTGTCCTTGGCACTAAGTATTCCAGTACTTATCAATTCCCACCTCTCCTAATCTTTCTAGTGCAATCTGTACTTGTTATAGTAGTAAGTGACCTGGTCATGGGCCGTGGCCTGCTTGTCAGGGTTCTTGTCAACTACACACACTAGTCCGGTATATGAACAGGAAGTGTATTTAGCCAGCAACATTTAAAACCAATTCCAGAGCAGCCAGAGTCAGAACCTAAATTTCCCAATACAGTGACAAATGTGTGTTGGTGGTGCTCACAGCAGTCAAGGAAGAAAAACTTTGTAAGCTAAAAAGGAAAAAGATAGACTATGGTGTTGGCGGACTGTTATTTCTAGTGATTGAAATAAAAGGTATAATTTTATTGTCTATAAGTGAATATCTACAGTGTCAGAAATCGTGGCGCGTGTTCACATCTGTGACCGCATCAGCGTTTCTTATCCGCACGCTGATGCATCCTGCAGTGCAAGTCCCTGTACTGCATTGTCCCAAAGTGTTCTCCGTGGCGTTTCCCTGGGGCCTAGTCAGCGTCCCACGTTGATCCCAAGCCAGTCCCATGCTGCATGGGCACTGCCATTACACCTGTAGTCACATGACTGAATCTCCCAATAGTTTTCCTGTGATATTGACACTCTGACCTGTGCACTGAACCATGTGATCAAGGCGTGCACAGGTACTTCCTGGAGTTGATTGATGCTGCAGCCAATCACAGACAAGCAGGGGGGATATAGCTGAGGTCTCGGTCCCTTCCCCCTCACCTTGAACAACTTGTCTGATCCCTGAGTACCTCCAGAAGTCAGTGTTCTAAGGCTCCAGCCTCCCTTTTCAGAGTTCCTGTGTTACACCTGAGTAATCTGCTGCTTCTGTCGGAATCTAAAGCTCCTTGGTTACCATCCACCTGCCAGGTTACCTTCCAAGCTGCTTAACATCTACAGCTCACAGGGGAAGAGGTCAGAGCATTCCAGCATCCCTCAGCAGAGATTGTTATTGGCTCCCATAGCCATTACCATCATCGACTCCCAAGTCTCCAATGTCTGTCTATAGCTCCCAAACAGTCAACATCTTGTGTAAGCTTCCAGGCCATCAACAACCCTGTCGGCTCACAGGCTGTTCACATCCCTCCTGCTCCCGGGCCGTCGACCAACAACCCTCCGGCTTCCAGGCCATCAAAATCCCTCTGGCTTCCAGACCATCGACATGCCTCTGGCTTCCAGGCTGACACAGTCCATATATACAAACCATCAGAAGTTCCTAGTTCATCCGGTCCAAGTACCACTGTCTCAAGTACACAAGCAATCATCACTTACCATCTCCTGTGATTGGTCAGTTAGGTGTGGGAACTCAGTCAGAGGGCCGCAACCTCGCCACCGAACACAGCAGAGTCCAAACCTCCTTACGGGGGTCCCTGGTGAAGACCGCCGGTGGTGTTAGACTCTGCATCTCTGATTAGAGTCTTGTCAACTCCTCCACCTAGCTGTGTATATGAACTACCATTACCTGATGGGGGAGCATACCCCAACTCACTGTGGATTATGAAGTGTGACTCTCAACAAGGTATCTTTGTGAAACATAAGCTATGTCAAACGTTATTTATTTGATACACTCCAACATATAAGAAAAGATACAATACAAATCAGGAGAAGGACCTTTTTACATCCAAAATGAGACTGGATAGATAAAGATGGATAACGACCTGGGTGTGGATAAATCCGGATATTCCACACAGATGGAAACATCCAGGGTATTCCAGTTTCAAAAAGGCAAAGAAGTCAGGTCCTCCTCTGCTTACCAACGCGTTTCGATCCACAAGAATCTTCTTCAAGGGATGCTGACAGTTCAAAAGGATGGCTTTTTATACCATAAGACCGGAAGTAGCCTTACTTCCATTTTCTAGCAAAGCACTTTTAACACAAAAGATACCGTTATGTGTGGTTCTCTCGTCCATGTGATTTTCTGTACGACACTGTTTACCTTCTTTGATGGGAAATTCATACAATAGGGATTGTGCTGATATTAAGGATTGTAGATATTAGGATAATGGAAGTTAAAGTTTTTATTTCAATATCGGATTGGTAATAAAAAAGTCATAAATTGTCCTCACATACTGTAGATTAGGAAATTGACGATTCCACTATGAATCACAGGATGTTTGTTTGCTATACATGTGAATTGGAGTCTGTGGAACTAATCCATGGGGTAATTCAGACCTGCTCGCTAGGCTGAGTATATTCACTAGCGAGCAGGTAATCTCCCCCCCACCGAACACATCTACCCCGCTGCCCAAATCGTACCGCTACGATATGAGTGGATGTGTGCGCTAACATGCGCCCACACAGAGGAGAAAGCATTAAATTGTTACACATCATCAAATGATTTTTCCAATGTTCGCAAAGAAAAGTAAGCCTGTAATTACTTTTATAATAGACTCTTTGTGAAAAATTTGGGGGGAGCGCTGATGTCATGTGATGTCATCCACCCACCCTAAGCAGGCTTGGACACACCTGTTTTCGCAGGGGTATGCCCAGTGTTTCTATGGGCATGCCCACCGTTTTTTGTGGTCACGTGCCGGCGTTCACCCCCCTGGCTGCATATCATTTACCATATCAGGGACGGGGACAAATTGAGAACTGTACAAAATCTGAATCGGCCTCCCAGTGAGGAGTTATATGTTCATTAAGGTGTTAACCGCATTGCACGGTGGCATTATCAGCGGATTCGTTCACGTGCTGCTCCCCCGATGGGTGCGCTCCCAGGTCGCCACATCCTGGTGCTGGTTCCCCGGCAACCAAGGATGCCCGGGCACTTCCGCCCAGCCCAGCACCAGCACGGCTGTCCGGCAGTGCACAGACCAGTGTCGGCGCATCCATCCAGCAGTGCACAGACTGGCGTCATCAAGCCACCCAGCAGTGCATCATCAAGCCACCCAGCGGTTGCCGGGGAAACCAGGGATGCCGGAGAGTGTGCCCTGCAACACCCACCAACAGTGGGTGCACAGGACTTTATACTGTACCTTTTACCATCCCCTTATCCAAAACATTTTCTTTCACAAGCGTGAATATTTCATTGACATATTTTGACTTTATTTTCATTTTTTACTGGCACAGACTACATTTTCTGAAAAGGGTTTTATTACAGCCTATCACGGGGCTCTGTACTGATTTATTAGAGGAAGTTCCAGGGCTCTGTGTTGGGCAGAAATACTGAACATTGATCCTCATTACCCTATATCCTGGAAGTTCAAATAAAAGTAAGGATTCATAAAATAAGGAAAGAGGCAATGTAGAAAAACTTTACTCCTCAAATGTGTTCATATTTGCCTATTTTTTTCTGCAAATCGACAATCTTTAGGAATGTTTGAATAAGTACTAAGAAAATCACAGTTATCCACCAAATCACATATAATGAACTGTGTAGAATAACGGATGCATAATTAAGTTTGGGATGCCAAAAGACGGTATCTTAATCGATGTCTGCATTCCGGCACCGGTCTTTAGCAGTCGGGATTTAGATGTCAATATTCTTCCTGCTGGCATCTTGACTTTTGGCCAGAAGATCAGTGAAAGAACGCCAACATCAGTTAGGATGCTGACATCGGAATATGACTGCCATTATCCCAAGTGTAAGTGTGCAGGGCAGGTTTGTGTTTTGCAAGAGAGTTTTGAATTAGGCACTAGTAGGGGACTCAGGGTTAGGCTGCGGGGAGGGTTCAGTTTAGGCACTAGTGGGGAGGGTTAGGCTGCGGGGGAGTTAGGGTGGGGCTGCAGGAAGGAAAGGTTAGGGCAGGCATGGCCAAACTATGGCCCTCCAGCTGTTGTGAAACTACAAGTCCCGTCATTCCTTGCCACAGTTTTGCTATTAGGGAATGCTAAAACTATGCTAAGGCATGCTGGGATGTGTAGTTTCACAACAGCTGGAGGGCCACAGTTTGGACATGCCTGGGTTAGGGGGACAGGGGGAATGAATATATACTTACTGGACCCCTTTCGGGATGCTAGCAATGGTATTCTGACCCCCCCGCTTCCCCACCGCTGCTCATCCGTATGTATTCCGGGAATAGATTATGCTCCTTGTAAATTATATGAGTGGTACTATACTGTACGAAAAAGGAAAACATACAGTATATAGCAAATAAAGTGAATTGAGATGATGGGGCCAAGTAAAATAGTGGTGCCTTTAAAATTGGCCAAACAAGTAACATTCAATAATAATAAAATATATTAAACAGCTAAAGGAAAAAAAAATATTTGACTTTCAGACTGAAGCAACGGACAAATCCTATTTTTAATCTGTGATTATCACCCATACATAAAAAAATACGTTTTTCAAGCCCAGCCATCGTCATTTTTTAAAGTGTTGAATTAACAATATGCAATTAAAAAAAACCTCTGCATGAAAACCTTAATCAGTCACAAAGTTGGCAAATGATGCCTCATATCATCCATAACAAGTATCCATTACCGCTGGACATAGCACATTAACTGACTCATTAGGTATTTCAAACCATATGGACTTGGGCTTGGGTGGGTCACTTTGATAATATGCTGAGGTGATCTAGCTAATTATTGCAATGATGTGAGCTCAATCATTGGGCCAGCCACACTAAACAGTGTCACAGCCTCTAGAAAGACCAACGTCGCACCACGACGATGACAGAGATGGGCGGCGTGACCCCTTGTTTGTTGTGAAGTCATCAGTAATAAGGCAATTATGATTAAAAGTTTTCTAGATTAATCAAGCAGATAGCAAACCTGGTCTCTCGTTAATAAAAAAAAAAGAAGTGAAAAAAAAAAAGCAGACAGATTTCTCAGATTTAAAACGTGACAACTTGCTGTTGATTTTGTTTATGCTGAGGAGGTATGTCAGCTGTGTAAATTTAGCAATGATATTTAAAGATATGTGCCAGACTGGAAAACATGTTAATAGGGGATGTGCTAAAATGTCAGTATTAAATACCAGGAGAGTGCTACAATGCTACAGTGTTGGTGGGAGCAAGTTGCTCATATGCTGCAGAAAATGTAATATCCCTGCAGTGTGAGGCAGCGTAATCACAAAATCCTTTTAATTATTTTAGATGAACAGGCTGCTTAAAACTTACAGATTAAAAGTTTAGAAGTTTCGGAATGATATTTTCCCAGATGCATTGTTGTTATTATCTCAAAAAATACCCTTATACGTAATATTATATACGGAAACAGACATGTACATGGTCACAGACGAGGTACAGCGATGCCAGATCCATAGATAGGAGCAGCTAGAGTGGGATATACTTTCCCTGTTATGACTAAACCTGTGATGAAGGGGAATTTGACTAAGATGGGAGTTCTATTGAAGGTGGGATGATGCGATTGGTCAAACAGTCAGATTCTGGGGGTTATGCTGGTTGATTCCACCAAATCCCGCCTTGTGAATGGTGGCCTGGCCGCTAGCCATTCACAAGGGCGATTCCCTCGCAGGTCCTGCAAATGGATATTACACAGTAACATCCATTTGCAGCCTAGTGGGATCCACCCACATCATTTGATGGTCGTGACCATTGAATGATGGCGAAGGTGTATGCATATAAAAGTGACTCTCTTCCGGGAGGAAGTAGGGGGGCAGCTGACATCCGGTGATGTCAGCTGGCCGCCCCCCCCCCCCCCCTGCATCATCGGGGCATTTGCATGAAAACGCCCAGCGTTCTCGTGGAGGTGCCCATGAAATGGCAGGCATTCCCATATGCACATGGCCTGGTCTGCTGCCCCACACCCTCCACACTCCCCGCCCGCATACTTGGGTGCATGCATATATATATATATATATATATATATATATAGACGTGAAGCCGGCATGAATAATGCACGTATTTAAATGCAGAAGTCAACACAAAATGTGGTAATGTACAGGGAGCAACCAAAAGTCAACTGGGCATTTAGAAACAATGAAAGGAGAACTTTTCCATGAAACTATTAAAGCTGCAGTGTTCGTTTAGGCCATATGGATGGCCACAGTGGATAATTGGTGTATCCACCGTGTTTCTCTTTGTAACAGGAGTTTTTTGCGATCTCCCCCTCTCTTGTTTTCAGGGACCTGATCTATTATCTTATATCGGAAGGTAGATAACCCGTGGCCTCTTTCCCTAAAGTGCCTGGTTCATTCTGGATGATTTTGCCCTCCAACGCGTGTCTGATGGTTGAACGGTGGGTTGCCATCCATTCCTTGAAGGGGCGGATGGACTTACCCACATAAAACAATCCGCACGGGCACCGAATAATGTCAATTACATAAGGGCTGGTACACGTGAGAACTTGCCTGATCGGGATCTTGATGCCCGAATGTGGATGTGAGAAAAAGCTACTAGTTTCTAAATAGCTGCAGGTAGTGCAATTTATGCACTTGTAGCAGCCTAGTTTCCTAGTGAGAAATGAGCCTGTGCTTTTTTTGCCCATACTGGTCACATCGTTTTTGACCAACATGTCTTTTAGATTGCGTTTTCTGCGAAAGCTGGGTAAGATTGACGAGCGGGCAAAAGTTTTTAAACTAGGGTCATTGGTAATCAATGGCCACAAATTTTTGGCATCTTTGACTATCTCATTGCTGCAGGGATTAAAGCTTTGTACAAACGGGATTTTATCACAAATGGTACAGTATCTGATTTTAAATCTTTTGACATCAGCGCTACAGATCTAGGGATGTCCAATGCTTTCTGTTTTGCCTTTACAAGATCACATTTCTTGTATCCTCTAGCTACAAAATTGATGATCATGATATCCATCTCCTTGCTAGCCACCGCTTCATCATCACATATGCGGCGTGCTCTGAGAAATTGAGAGAACGGTAATCCCTTCTTTGTCGACATGGGGTGTTGACTCTCAAAATGCAGAATAGTATTTCTGTCTGTCGGTTTTTTGAAAAGGCTAGTTCTTACTTTACCATCCATGATAGTTAATACAACATTGAGGTAATGCACCGATGTGGTGCTTGCCTCGTAGGTGAATTTAATCGTACAGTCAGCTGAATTGATGCAACTCTAAAGCAGTGCCTGACCAAATCAGTAGCAGGTCATCTATGTATCTGTTAAAAAATACAATTTTAGATGCAACAGCTGGATCGACAAAGAAGAAATCCCTCTTAACATCAAACATGTAGCAGTTGGCGAACGCCGGGGCTACGCAAGACCCCATTGCGCAGCCCCGGCGCTGTAAATACCAACCACCATCAATAGTTTTTAGTTAGCGTTAAAGAAAGTAATTCAAGAAAAAAAAAGACAATTCAGGACCAGTATACAGCGTGCTGGCCATTAACAGCCAACTTCTCTGTTGAAGAAATAGGAGCGCCCGAAAAGGGGGCGGGCGTATGCAAATGAGGGTGCGGCTTATGCTAATTAGCCGCAACCTCATTTTCATACGAGAATAGATGCTGTGCGCATGCGCACAGCGTCTATTCTATTAGATTGGGGGGTCTACCAACTGCCACCCCCCGCAGCGGGACAATGCCTGCCGCGGGTGGAACAGCGGGACAGGACCCGAAAATCGGGACTGTCCCGCTGTAATCGTGACAGTTGGGAGGTATGCTTTAGGGAAAGAGGCCACGGGTTATCTACCCTCCGATATAAGATAATAGATCAGGTCCCTGAAAACAAGAGAGGGGGAGATCGCAAAAAACTCCTGAGAAACACGGTGGATACACCAATTAAATACAGTACATCCGTATGGCCTAAACGAACACTGCAGCTTTAATTGTTTCCTGTAAAAGTTCTCCTTTCATTGTTTCTCAATGCCCAGTTGACTTTTGGTTGCTCCCTGTACATTACCACATTTTGTGTTGACTTCTGCATTTAAATACGTGCATTATTCATGCCGACTTAACATGTTCATACGTTCCTTTGTTTACATGTTATATTACTGTATGATACGGATCCACAGTCTGTTGTGGATGAGTTCAAGATAGTCACCTGGTACTGCTTTGTATTTTATTTCATGTATCACACTTTTTGATGTTTCAGGGGTTGCCATGACAGCACTACACACCCGACAGCGCCGGCTGGCGCGGGGCGCATTTACAGTGACTCCGTTCAGCAGCGTGGCAGCCTCTTCACGGTGGCAGGGGGTGGTATATAGGTAAGTAATTTGTATTATACTGGTTGAGCCTGAGGACGAGCAATAAATGCTCGAAACATTGCTTTAAACCTATGTCGACATTAAGCTTACACAAGTCTGCAGAGTGCCTATACTGTTCATCTGTCATATTTAGTGGATCATCCACTGCTTTCAGTGCACCACGGCATCTACAACAACATTGCAGCAATAGAGTGCCTATCTCTGGATATATATATATATATATATATATATATATATATATATATATATATATATATATATAACATATTTATAATGGTAATCGTTATGTAGAACACTTGGCAGGCACACCATTTACTAATACAGTAGGTCAGTAAGTATAAAGGGCTGATGCTGCACAGACCTGAAACTTTCAGTTTCCTTTTCTACGTAAGGAAACACTGAGGAGTGGCTGTGCCTATTATGCCTGCCTCTCTGGTTTACTTTCTGCTGCTGCTCAAATGACAGCACTCGGGTTTGCAGACACTCCCCATGCACTCTATTAAAAGAGATGCAATTGGCTGATGATCCCCCAGGTCAGAGATCACATGATCTGCATGCTTTATGAATTTTCTTAACTGACTGGGACTTGTGTGACTAGTGTATGTAACTAGTGTGACTTGTGGCTTGTCTTGGCTTGTCTAGTGCTAGTTTACAAACCTTTGGAAGTAGAGTGACCCTGTGCTGTGCTGCTGACAGGCTGCAGTAATTGCAGTAAGTGAACAGTGCTCCAGTGAGACCTGCTTGTATACAAACTGTGAGTACTGCATGTGTTTGGTATGTCAGGGTAATGGATTTACAGGATATATATTCCAGACACATAACCTGTTTTGTTGCAATTACTGTATGTTCAGTATAATTCGAATAGAGAAAACATGGCAGAGACAGCAGGTTAATTTAACTATGTAACCACACACATTACTCTTTTAAGGCGAGATGCACTAAGCCTTGAAAAGTGATAATGTGGAGAGTGTTAAACTACCAGCCCCTAACTGCCAATTCTCAAGCACAGTCTGTGACAGTGATTGTAAGCTTGCGAGCAGGGCCCTCCTACCCTCCATGTCGATTTGTATCTACCCAGTTTGTTTAATCACTGTTGTTTACAATTGGAAAGCGCAACGGAATATGCTGTAAATAAATTAGTGGCTGGTGCTCTGCATGTTATCACTTTTCAAGCTTAGTACATCTGGACCTGAGAAAACAAAGAACTTCACAACATGGGACCCCCTGGACTAGCATGTTTTCTATCCACAAGAACATCTATTGGCAATAGTAACCTGTGGTGAGCGATGCACGTCCGTAAGGGAACATGGATGGTTTAACATTCTGCAGTTTATTGGTGTTCTGAAGCATTTGGGCTATTTAGCTACATGTATAGGAAGCTGAAATCTACTGTCGCTAACCGTAATCTAATGCAAATCTGTGTGCATGTGGGTTACGGTCATTAGGTCTACACCAACTAGGTCGACAGGCAGCAAGGTGAACATGGGTTTAGGTTGACATGGGTCAAGGTCGACAGGTCATTAGGTCGACATGGGCTAGGTCAATAGTCAAAAGAACGACATGGGGTTTCTTGAGCCGGCATGTGCCGACAGGCGGTATATAATGCCCTACCATCCACTAGGGCGTGGTTGGAGAATAAAGTAGTGTGCAGAACGTAGCGAGGCACCGTGCCCGAAGCATTGCGAGCGAAGCAGTGCACTTCAAACGGTAACCATGTCGACATTCGGGTAAAAAACAGTAACCCCCCCATGTCGACCTTTTGACTGTCGACCCTGCCCATGTCGACCTAATGCTTGTATCATCCTAATGTCCTGTTGACCTAGTCCCATGTCGACCTAGTTGGTGTAGACCTAACAACCCACACCCGTGTATGTTGCAAATAAAACAGGGGATTTTATTTTGATCAAAACATTTAAGCTTGGGACATTCAAGGGACATTCCGCAGTTCCCTAACTTGAATATATGCTCAGCAGAGATATTCATTTTAAACATACTACACTCTAGTGTTGGTTTGCACTCCAATACGCACAAGTGGCTGCAGGCCAAGTGCATTCAACCACCCTGGGCACGTGTGTATATCAGTGCGATGTCACACAAAGAGTGGTATTATTAGTTTATGAAATAGCTCCACTTCTGATTACATAAGGTGAAACAGATACATTTTTTATTAATCAGGAAAGGAGTGATCCATTGTTGTCAGTGAGGCGGTGTTGCGCTGTTGTCAGTGAGAGTTGGAAGTAGTCCAGGTTGCAGTCATTGTGTAATATGCACAGTCATGTGATCACAGGATTTAAGCCATTTTAGGGCCATATTAGAAATACAGATATAGCCATGCACATCGTTGCTCAGACACGGCAGCTAGTAGCGAGTGCGAACTTCTGCGCAGGGTACGCTTACCTTAGGTTATGCATGTGGCTATATTGTATGGCTTTACACATACCTCCCAGCATCGGAGATGTAGTAGGAGGACACTGCGTGCGCGCTTAATTTTAGGGTCGTGGCAAGGGGTGTGGCCTATACCCGCGAAGCTCCTGCGTGCTCTGTGAGCTGCTTGGCAAGCCCCAGCTCCTCT
Organism: Crinia signifera; assembly: GCF_055691185.1. NCBI lineage: Eukaryota > Metazoa > Chordata > Amphibia > Anura > Myobatrachidae > Crinia > Crinia signifera. The sequence goes on along the minus strand of NC_139219.1, from coordinate 62,454,927 downwards.
GGCTGCATGCGCACCGCGTCTATTCACAGATGACAGAGGGGACTCCCAACTGACCCCACACCGCCCCCGCAGCGGGGTACTGCCAGCCCTGGGCGGGATGCGGGAATGTCCCAAAAACAACAGGACGTTCCCGCAAAAAGCGGGACAGTTGGGAGGTATGCTATATAGGTTGAGTATACCTTATCCAAATTGCTGGGGACCAGAAGCATTTTGGATAACGGGTTATTCTGTGTTTTGGAATGTTTTTATATTTCAGTGGGGTATCTTGATGTATCTTTCATTTATGTTGTATAAACACATGAAATGCACACAAATATATTTTATTTGTGCATGAAACAAGGGCCCTTATTCTGATCTGTTCAGATCCCCCATGCAGACACAGGGTGTGTGCGGCCACGATGAACAGGGTGTTTGCCGGGCACACGCACCCAACACTGCGGGTGGGGGGAGGGGGGCGGCTCTGGGTAGTCGCGCCCATGAGAACTCCCAGCGTTTCATGGGCATTTCCATTAAAACGCTGGGTGTTCCCATGGAGATCACCCTGTGACGTGGGAGACGGGCAGCTGACATCACCGGATATCAGCTGCCCGGCCACTTTCTCTCGAGTGTGCATGTAAATCTAAGGTTACCTGAGATTAACCTTAGATATGTGTGCACCTTGAACATCTTTCGATGGTCGGCGACCATTGAATGATGTGGGTGTTCCCCAAAGCCTGCGAATGGATGTTTATGTTCAACATCCATTTGCAGCCCCGCGTGAATGTACAAGGGGGGGCGGACGGGCATTCGTATCCAGCATTCGGCGGGCAGCGTCCGTGGGCCTTGAAGGACTGCGAATGTTGAACTAGGGGGCCTTGCGAGTCCAACAGATGCCGCCCTGCGAATGCCGATCTGCACGCCCCCCCCCTCGCACACCGCGTACGTTCGCATAATGTTTGTGATTATATTCGCAGTCTGTGGGGGAACACCCACGTCATTCGATGGTGTGCAAGGTCTACTCCTGAGATAACCTTAAATCTGCGTGGACATTCGGATGGAAGTGGGTAATGAAGTCAGCTGCCTGCCCATGTCACCGCTGAGCATTCCCATGGGCGCGACTATACGCCCCCGCCCGCTGTCTTGGGTGCCTGCACCCGGCGAACAGCCTTTTCGCAATGGTCGCACGCACCCAGTGAATGCACATGCGCAGAAATGCGGCTGAGCATGCTCATAAGCCCACCAATGGTCCCCGTGCGAACAGAATAAGGGCTATGTGATCTAGTTCAAAAAGTACGGGCTCCACATACTTTTTGTTCTTTGTTCCATTGTCAGAATGTTTATTGAGACATGTGTTGGGAGGTGCCACACTGCCTTTCATTTACAGTAATCCGTCATTTTTCTGTTGTTTCTTTGTAAAGAGAGACCAAATTCATTTGATATTTTTCATCTGCACCTGTTTTTCAACCATAGAAATCATATCTGTTACAATATTTATAAGACTCGGTCTATGATTTCTGTCCATGAGTGTTATACCAACAAATGGATTAGAACTAAACCTTGATTAGGCAGACTGGCCATTATGGAACAAAAGTGAGATGTTCTAGTGCCACACCTGCTATAAGCAAAGGAAATAGCACAGAATAACTGGCAGGACATCATAGGAGTGATGCGGTCATTAGGTTGACATTTAAAAGGTCGACAGTCAAAAGGTTGATGCATGAAAAAGGTCAACATACATTATGCCAACATGTTTAAAAGGTGAACCTGAAAAAGTTTGACATGGAAAAAAACAAACATTTTTTCATCCCTTTTTTTTTTTTTAATGGATTTATTCATAGTTTACCATCCCAATGAGCATAGGGGGTAAATAAAATAGTGTGCAAAGCACAGGGACGTAGATGTCGACCTATGTCAACAGACACAATTTCTTGTTAAACACTCATGTCAACCTTTTGACTATGTTTACCGTTTTTATGTGTCGACCTTTTAACCGTTGACCAAGACTAGTCAACCCTTACCCATCGCAGGAAGTCCACAGTAAGGAAACCATAAGGCTCTAGAGGTGTAAAGGGTGAAGGGTATTTTACACTTTCTTTCCATCAGATCCAAAACAGGAACATTTTGTAAAATAGTGTATGCTGGATACAGTACACTAGTTCTTCACCCAGGAGCAAGTGTCGATTTTAATATCCGTCTGACCTAACTCAACTTAACTAATCTAAAGCTAGTACAATGACTGTATACTGTAGGTCAGGGGTAGCCAACTCCAGTCCTCAAGAGCTACCAACAGTTCACGTTCTCCATGTCTCCTCACAGAATCACAAGTGAAGTAATTCGCTCCACCTGTGGATATTTTAAAATGTACCAGTGAGTAATGAGTGCACCTGTGAAGCACTTAGGTGGTTTGGAAAACGTGAACGGTCACTAGCTCTTGAGGACTGGAGTTGGCTACCCCTGCTGTAGATTGTCTGCCTGCCATGATCTCCTGAGTTGAATTGTGGATGTATGAGCCCAAAACCACGATTTTCCCAAACTCTCCCCTCACAATTTGACTAGTAGGTTACATACATCGGAAGAGCTTTACTTTACGTATATTTATTGTTGTACCAGATGGCAGCAGGAGATTTAGGAGAAATTATTTTCAGATGATCTTATCAGTTACGAGATCGTTATTTCCATTTTAAAACAAAAAATATTAAGCTGGAGTTTTTTTATTTTTTTGTATTTTACATTAGCAAATAAAAACAGGACTTTTTCACTAACCCGGAAACATTCGTGTTGTAACCAACTGATGTATCATTTCAGTTGTGCTGCTTCAGAAGAAGACATGCCGCCAAGGCGAAACAAGCTGCCGGAACCTTTGCCAGAAGGTTTGGTACTAACCGACACACACAAAAAAAGCTGGAAATTGGGTAAAATGATTGGCCAAGGAGGCTTTGGAGTAATATACATGGGTAATTATTTATTGATTTGATTGATTTATTGATTGTATTTGTTTGAAAAATTAATTTGGCATTAGTTCAGTATAAAAATATTTATCATGTGTCACACTGACCACAGTGCAGCGCAAACCAGGCTTGGCTGGATCGGCCCCCACATTACCGTTGGCTCTACGTACTGCAGGGGGAGTGTCCGGAGCATCCTTTGGATGCAGAACTACTGACTGCACAGTGCGATGCTAGGCATGCTAGGCATTATGGGATCCTATGCCCTGGGTGGGTGACTGCGCTGCTGGCACACACCTCCCCAAGGCATCGTCTCTCTTCAGCTTCTAACTGGCCCTTATCAAATGCACTCTATAAATTATAATAATAGGTAGAAGCAGAACCGGCCTTAGGCATAGGCCAACTAGGCAATTGCCTAGGGCATTTGGAATGCCTGGGGGCAGCAGCAGCTTCTGCTGATTAAAATGATGTGCAGCATGCCTATATTCTGTGTGTGAGTGAGGCTGTATCTGCATATGAAATAGTGTATTCATGGAAATCACTGTAACATAGCATTCTGTATGCAGGTACAGCCACAGTCGCTCACAGAATATAGGCATGCCACATATTATTTTAATCATTGGAAGCTCCTTGTGTGTGCTGGTCATAATAATGCAAATAAGACAAATTTTCAGCAAAAAAGTCACCCAACGTTAGCAGAACTGGCCAGGAGCTGCATGGCCTATTGAGGCAAGATGTATGAGGAAACATCTGTATCCAAGCAGAGGTCACAGTGTTAGCGGCTGTGCGAGTGCTGTCTGCGGGTGGGTTGGTTATGCAATAGTGTTCAGCATATGTGTAAGGGGCATTATGTGTGTCATGTATAAATGCGTTAATAATGTGCGACATTTGTAACAGGCATTATGTGTGTCATGTGTATAAGGGCATTAATAATGTGCAGCATATGTGTAAGGGGCATTATGTGTGTCATTATGTGTATGAAGGGCATTAATAAAGTTTGGCATAATGTGTAAGGGCATTATTTTTATATGGACATTAATAATGTGTGTCATGTGTAAGGGGCATTACTGTGTGGTATTATCAGGGGTGCCGAGAGAAAGGGGTAGGGGGTACAAATTACCCAGGCCAAAGTCTGATGGAAGGGCCCAGTGGGGGCCTCGGGCCTCCTCCCCTAAGGGTATAATGTGAATAATGTGACGAGTAATGTATATAAGGTAAAGTGGTACTACTGTGTGATGTAACGTGAATAAGGGACACCATCGCATGATATAATGTGAATAAAGTTGCACTACTGTGTGGCATATTTTGAATTGGGGGTACTATTGTGTGGCCATGCCCCTTCCCAGCAAGAACACACCCCTGTTTGGGCTGCGCACCGAATGTGTGCACTGTTTCTATTTAAAATATTGTGGGTAGGAGCACCAAAATGATGACTGCTATGATGAGGATTGATGGTGCTGGGAAAGGGGAGCAGGGTCAGAGGTGGAACTAGTGGCGGTGCTAGGGGGCACCAGCCAAAATCTTGCCTAGGGCATCAGTTAGGCTAGGGCCGGCTCTGGGTAGAAGCTGATTGGTTGCTATGGGCTACTTATTCACTTGTCCACTTCTCTTTGGGGTTTATGTATTAAGGTACAGGTATATAGAAGTGGAGATCTTCCCCATAGCAACCAATCAGATTCTACTTTTATTTATCTGGCATCTGGTAGATGATGATAGCTTGAATCTGGTTGCTATGGGCAACATCGTTACTTCTATAAACCCATACCTTAGTAAATAAGGATATAGTTAATATGGCGGAATTCTGGCAAACTGGGTCTATTCTCCCTCGTGAGTATCCATGATGCCCATGGAGGGGGAATAAAACCTTTTGGCAAGCCCCCGTGCCCACGGCATGGCAGCAAGCCGCAAAGAGTGTGGTTGTGCTCCCCAGTTGTCAGCACTCCGGAATTCGGGATACCGATATCGGGAAATCATACTGAATACAGTAAATATAACACTTTAAGAGAAAGGCAACTGATTTTATATTTACACATATACTGTAGTTTGATCTATAGCAAGAAACGATAAAGTTGTTTTGTTTGTGAGACAGGCAGAGATGATTAGTGGTCATTGTACAATGGTGCAATAATAATAGTATAAAAATATCTAAATAATAAATGATGATAAGTAAATGTTCCAACGTACAGTATTATTCTATGATGTGTTTTTGAAACCTTTATATCACAGCACCGAATAGTTAAAAAAACACATAGATTGCTATACATGTAACCACTCATTGCAAATGAAAAAGGGACATGAAACACTCCACACAATCATGCTCTACCACCGTTCTAATCCAAATGCATCACATCCACTGCCTTGATGTGAGGCGTGGAGAGTGGATAAGAATTGGTTGATTGAAGCTAGTTATGTACAATCACATTCCAGCTTGTGGTTATCGGGTTTACAGGAATCCTTTTTCACTACAGGTTCCATGTCTCATCCTTCATACCTGAGTACCATAATGCTTTGCTCTCAAATACATCTCATCTACTGATACATGTGTTATTGCTGCACCTGCTGTGTAGTCTATTCCTAAATCATGCACTGCTTTTAACAGAATTCTAATTTGCTTGTACAGCTTCTCCTGATGGTGACGTGCCAGGTGACCATAAGGATGCTTATGGAATTAAAGTGGTAATGTGATCATTTTAGACACCATTTTCTATCTATCTATCTATCTATCTATCTATCTATCTATCTATCTATCTATCTATCTATCTATCTATCTATCTATCTATCTATCTATTCTATCTATCTATCTATCTATTCTATCTATCCTATCTATCCTATCTATCCTATCTATTCTATCTATCTATTCTATCTCTTTAAGAGTCATATAATGGAGGTGCCAAATATGTATTTTGGGCTAATAATTGAGGCTCGAGCAATGCTTCTTGCCACGCTTCCTGAAATATTGCACCTATTCTAGTGTAGGCAATCTCCCCAGAATCCAGCTCTGACAGTCGGCACTGGAGTACCTGAAGATGGCTGCTAGGTACTGTACTGTCCTTTCTAGATTTGGACCAGGTGAAGTATAGCCTGAAAATAAAAACTGTGTTTGAATTTAAAAAAAAACACAACTCTTTTTGATGCCCAGTCCTGGCATGTTTAATAGACTTTTAATACAACATCAAATTCAGTAATGTGGTTCAAATCTCTATACCATGTTTCTGTGTGTTCAGTATCCCAGTGAACTGCATGCCGGCTGTCACAATACTGATGCCGGCACCCTGACTACCGCCGGAAGATCAGAGCCAGAATGCTGACATTGATGAGGATGCCGTTGCTGGGAACCCCATATGATGGCATCTTGAACGTATATGTATGCCCCGAACAGTAGTATAAAGGTTTCCCCCCCATACATTAAGTGATTTTTCACCTGATTCCGGCAGATCAGTCCGCGAAATTGGGTGAAAGTGGTGCGGTCGTGTGCGCATCAGATTGAACCCGGAGATCATATGTATGATGTCCGAGTCGGAGGCAGGCATCGGGGATCTTATAAGGGCCGCATGCGATCCTGTTCCCCAGGAGGGTTCCGGGGCGGCTAGAGGGAAATTGTAGGCGACTCCACCGGGGGGGAGTGGCATAGTGTATGGGCACCTTTAAGCTGGGGGAATGGGGGGGGGGGGGGGTTGTTAGGCTGTTGAGGGTTGGGGAAGGATAGGTTGTGGGCTGGTAGTGGAAGGTTTATGCACTTAGAGGGGGTTAGGTTAACCTGCGGGATGGGGGGATTAGGTTGTAGGGAACAGAGGATAGGGTTAGGCATTAGTGGGGATGTTTAGGGATAGGCTGCAGGGAGGAGATATATTTACCCTCCATCGGGATGCCGTGTTTATAGTCTAACCACAATTAGCCCACCGCCAGTCATCTGTATGATGAATCCTTTCACTACTCTGATGGTCATACAGCTTACAGTACTTGTTATTGTAATAATTCAAGGATGCAGGAAGTCTTGTTTTCATTTTATTTCCAACTTCACTTTTTATTGTATTGGTAAGCATTTAATCATTTCATGCTAGGAACCCCATCAAAATGGACCATTATTCTGTGAATTGAAATTTTACCAGAGAGCAGCAAAACCAGATGATAGTAAGCATGGATTTACTTTAAACTTACTTGAAGCTAAATGTTGTTCAGTTTCATATGCCATTGTATCTGTTTATTGTCTGAGGCACACAAAATGAGCATACCCAATGTTGAGAAAAAACTTTAATAGGAGCCAAATAAATGATTAACGCCTCCATTATTTACAACTCTCTTTCATAATCTTATGTGCTATATATATGTTTTTTCATGATAATGCAATTTTCCTGAGGCCGTAGCCAATTAATTCGCCAGGAACCAGTTCCTTATGAATATAGCCTCATGAATATTAAATAGTGCCTCGTCAATGTATGTTTGATATACAAAATATCATCTATCACATAAACTTGCTTGAGTGTCACATTTACTAGTCCTATGCAGAACAAGAAAATACAGGTTGAGTATCCCTTATCCAGAGACCCGAGACCAGAAGAATTTCGGATAACAGATTATTCGTTGTTTTTAATTCATTGGGGTATCTTACATTAATGTTGTACAAACACATGAAATGCACACAAATATATTTTATGTGTGCATAGAACAAGGTTTCAAAACATGAAGCAAAGTTTGTGTATTATCTCAGATACTGAATTTAAATGCCAAACAATCATGTCCTTGCACATATTTTGTGCCAGTTACATATCATGTCCTCAGTAGTGCCAGTTACATATGATGTCCCCAGTAGTGCCAGTTACATATGATGTCCCCAGTAGTGCCAGTTACATATGATGTCCCCAGTAGTGCCAGTTACATATGATGTCCCCAGTAGTGCCAGTTACATATCCCCAGTAGTGCCAGTTACATATCATGTCTTCAGTAGTGCCAATTACATCTAGTGTACTCAGTAGTGCCAGTTACATATCATGTCCCCAGTAGTGCTGTTACAGATGTCCTCAGTAGTGCCAGTTACATATTATGTCCTCAGTAGTGCTGTTACAGATGTCCTCAGTAGTGCCAGTTACATATCATGTCCTCAGTAGTGCTGTTACAGTTGTCCTCAGTAGTGCTGTTACAGATGTCCCCAGTAGTGCCAGTTACATATCATGTCCTCAGTAGTGCTGTTACAGATGTACCCAGTAGTGCTTTTCACCCTTGTTGTGGTTTTTATTTATTTTCTTTTTTATCTCTGAAATTTAGTGCTGTGGCCACATGGGCTAATCCGGCGGCTGCCAAAATCCTGGGACCCAGCGGGGTGCCAGGATTGGTTGGCTGGGAGGGAGGGACACCGCTGCAGGGTAGGGGGGCCCATGCTGCATTCCAAGATGGTAGAAATAGATTGTGCTGCATAGTCTATTTGTACATTTGATTTTGATGCCGCGGGTCACATGGCATCAAATCGGAATTAAGTGCAAATTGCACTATGTGCTAGGTGATTTTTGACTAAAGAGTCAAAATCGCTAGTACACAACACACCGTGCGACCACAGCATTTACTAATTATTTTGATGATATGTTTTATTTCACAGTTATGAAGTGGATGAATAAACGCAAACTAGACTTTTTAGGAATTCCTAGGTATTGGGGATCAGGAGAAACTACGTTCAATTCAGTAAGGTATGATAAAAAGACTACGTGTATGACTGTCAGTGACCCTGTAACATTTAAAAGATTTGTTTATTAAATGTCAAATGTTCCCACTAGTACACTGTTTTCTACCTTTTGTGAAGATATTTAAGGTAACCAAACATAGAGTGACAATATTTGCAGATAAAATTTGCAGATAAAAAGTAAATAAAATCATGCAAGCAGTAATATATGTAAAAATATTGTAGGTTTGAGTTTTGGTGTAATTCTGGTTTCTGCTATTAAATGCACCTTGTAGACTATAGTAGAAATACCTAAAGAACACCCCTGCCAAAATATTAGACTCCTCCAGTCTGCAATGTCTTACAACATACTGCCATATTTATTTTGGTTGAGCTTTTGCTTAGGGCAACCAATCGGATCCTGTCTATTACCTTCTAGAAGGTGCTAAATAAATAAGAAGTTGATTCTGATTGGTTGCCCATAGTAACATCCCATGTGAAATAGAACTCCCATCTTAGTAAATGAATGTCTGCCATGTGGAAAGTAACTTATATGTTTTGTTTTTTCATTTGTGACATGAAAAATGTTCTAACTTCTTTTTATTCCTGTTAATGAATTGTAAAAGGTACAGATTCATGGTGATAGATCGGCTCGGTGTGGATCTGATGGAGATGCAGAACAACAACAATGGCAAACTGCCGGTAGCAACAGCACTGCAAATTGGTATACGTATGGTGAGTTAAAAGGAAGGGTGTTGGTGAACATGGGCACTCGTACATTATTTCTGCAGTCATGCCGAATGACCCTCTTAGTGCTCCAGATCTTGTGGGATTCCACATGCGTCAAGCGTACTTCTCACCTGAAAATGTGTCTTAGGTTAGTATTCAGTACTGGCGTTCACCCTGTGCAGCAAATCCTGTTTAGCTTTCGCTGCACATTCGTCGGCATTCTCCGGGTTGGAGGATTCGCAGCCAGCCCTCCCTCTCCCCCTATTCAACACATATTTGTACACCCCCCCCCCCCCCCCGGTAAATGCTGTATGGAGCTTGAAGGACGATGGAAGGCAGTGAGATGGCAGCCTTTCTGCCTGTGCCGCATGCTGCACACAGCCACAGGGGGGAGAAGGAGGGCTGGCGGGGACACAGGCAGCAGAAGGTGCCGCTCCGAGGAGACTGGGAGGTGCAGGGAGCGCTGTGACTCCAGATCATTGAATACTGGCCCTGTGTCATAAAGGCGAGAGACAAACTTTCATGAGGCAGCAATGATTAATATGATATATAACACTTTTATATCTGTTATATCTGTGTTGAGACTGAGGGGTAAATTCACTAAAGCTTCTAAAAATGAAAAGAAGTGATGTTGCCCATAGTTACCATCAGTGGCGTAACTAGCTTTTGGGCGCCCCCCCACCATTAAAGGGAGGGCGCCCACCCACGCGCCCCGCCGCACCACCCACGCGCCCCGCCGCACCAACCCCCGCCTCGCCGCCCATGCAATCCCCCCCATCCCCCGCAGTCTTACCACGCTCAGTACGCGCTGGTCCCGGCTCCCTTCTTCTGCTATGAGGACCACCACATGGGGGCGGACATTTTGTTGTGGTCCTCATAGCAGAAGAAGGGAGCCGGGACCAGCGCGTACTGAAGACTGACAGGTAAAGACTGTGGGGGATGGCGGCGGGGCGGCGGGGTGTAACTATAGCACTGCAGCCCCCGGCGCCCGCACATGCACAGTGCCCCCCCCCCCGCGCGCGGTCGCGGGGGCTGCGGTGCTATAGTTACGCCCCTGGTTACCATTCAGATTCTGTCTATCATTTCCCAGAATGCAGTAGAGAAATAATGGCCAGAAACTGATGGGTTGCTATGGGCAACATCACTTTTTTTTTTTTTTTGTAAGAACTCGTGATTTTCTGAATCTATGTATGAGGCTCTACTATGCAATGCCGACTAGTTCCGTTGTGCTTTTTATACAGATTCTGGGAAATCTTTCTCAGACTAAATTTAACACAGAAGGAAGTGATCCTTTGTGTTGCAAATGTGTTTGAATTTAGGAACTACAGTACATGGCAGTGCTGGGGATATGAAGATCTAATGTGGGGACCATTCATTTAGTCATAATAAAGCAAAACATGTGCTCTGTGAAGTAGCCATGTAGAACGTTGTACATGAGAGTAGCTATTATTATTATTATTATTATTATTATTATTATTATTATTATTATTATTTCGGTCCGCTGAATATAATATTTTTTTAAATTTTATTAATGATGTGTACACACGGTGAGATTCCCTTGCTATTTGACTTAAGATTCGAGTGCTATACAATCTTTGCTAACTCTGTACTTTTTTACATACAATTCATACAATCTGCACTATCTGGGTTTCGATTTGTGCTGTCCTGAGATCGCGCATCAGGATTGCAAGGTAAAAAAACCTTTGCGATCCGCATACGATCTGCATGCGATTTTGACTATATAGTCAAAATCCAATGTCAAATCTCACTGTGTGTACACAGCATAACCGTAGCATCTCAAACCAGGCAAGAGCTTTAGTGCAGAGAGCGCATTTAACACAGAGATACATCATAAAATTCAAAACAAACACATATTTAACAAAGGTATTACATGCAATAAATTACTATACATTTAAGCAGTATGGTAGTATTACAATGGTAAACGCAGGATTTTTAGGAGGGGGGTTTCTCAATGTAATCCAAAATCTCCCACTCTGCAGCGCATTGGAGTAATGATGGGATTCTGGGGGAGTGGTAACAGCCCTGAAAGGAATTAATATTTAACAGTACAGATGGTCTATAGTATGAGCTGTTTCAAACATTTAAATGAGATAAGTGGTCAGGAAAAGGTTAAACATATAATAAATAATTAAACACACAAACATAATAGAATCAGTACTGCACTTTCTAAGCTCACAATCTCCCACTTCATGGTAAGGCTTCTGTCTCTTCCTCCTGAGAGCTACTCTCTGGTCTATTGCGATGTTTGAGATCCACACATACAGTAAATGTGGTAGAAGAAGCTGGTACACTAGGCATGTGCAGCAGCTCTGCTCTGTCCCTTACACTGCATGATGTGGTGGCAACTCTACTGATCATATTATATACCAGTGCTATTGTTGTCAGACCCCCCCCCCCCCCCCACGTTTGCTTATGTATAACATTAAATGTCCAAAATGGGGACTGCTGGCTGATCCAAAGTATAGTGCATGAAACTCCGCCTCTTTGATAAGAATTTAAATGTTCTCATCACTTATAGACTGTGTCCGGATGAAGAGTGGAAAGTTGGCCTTATACAGTAATGTCTGCTAATGTTCAGTTAATGCGGCTGTAGTTGGATAACAAGCAGTGTCTGGTCGTTGGTCCTTGTTTGGCATATGGCCGAATGTGTGTCCTTGGCGACAGCGTGATGAGCATGATTGCCAATGTGGGGGGATTACAATTAAATGGCAAAATCAACCTTTTTTGGGGGTGTAAATGATTGCTGCTCTAAAAAAATGGGAAAACTCTCCCAAAATCTCTCACTTTCTGATTCTCACACCCTATTACATTTGGTCCTATGTATCTGTGTGCTAAATGTGCTCTCTGCACTACTGGTTAGGAGTCCCTTCCAGTTACTGTACTGTATTCACATAAGTGCCATATATTTCATACTCCCCGCATATTACATATGGTCTGGGAGGTGACATGAATGCTGATAATTCACTTCTAAAGCCTGAGTTAGGAGTGAGTGCAGAATCCAACCTACCTTTGCTGGGTTCTCAGGTCTTGCCAGCCTGTATTACCAGCCACTGTACAGTAACTCCAGGTTGAGCTATAGTCTGTGCTTTAAACATATTTTGTGTGTTGATTGGTTGTTTTCTATTTTCCAGTTGGATGTTCTAGAATACATACATGAACATGAGTATGTGCATGGTGATATCAAAGCAGCCAATATTCTCCTCCACACTCTAGATCCCAAAAAGGTAATGGCAATTGGTTTGTACAGTAGATCCTCATTGTCTAGTATAACATTTTTTTTGTAAAGGAAAATGTAACTGTAAAAGTGCTCAGGTCAAAGAAATGGTCAGTGAGCCCTAAATTACAGTGCAAGAACATTTAATGGACTGAAATCCCCAGAAAGAACCAATTTCTACATAACACATCTGCATTAAAACCGCATATAAATACAAAATGACACACTATAAACAAGGCCAAGCTCCATTGTATCAGTTTTATTTATTCAAAGTAGCAGCGAGAAACAATGGCATTTAATAAAGTGAATATCTAAAGTATTGTACTAATGAAAGGGATGAAATAATTTTTGAGGTGTTATTTAAGTACAGATGTGTCCTCATATGTGTAGCCCTAATACGCCTTGCAGTGCGAGATGCCTGGGGTACATGAGCAGCCAGATCCCATGCAATTGTGCTAATGTGTGGGCGTCTTATTTTGCTGGAAAATGCTTTTAAGGCCCATACACTCTAGACTTCTTTAAGCCGAAAGCCGCTCGGTTTACTCGTTTGAGCGTCTTTTAGCTCAAAAGCCGCCAAGTGTGTACGGGGCACGATATGCACTGATGTGGGCTCCCGCATCATCGCTGGCCTGGCTGCTCATCTGCTGGTATTACCAGCAGATGAGCGAGGGAGTGGACGGCTTTCCATAGAAATTTGCTATGGAAAGTCGTCCATCCGGAGAAAATCGCTAAAATTGCTCAGCGTGAATGCACTGAGCGATTATCAGCCCAACGATTTTCCCCATCATAGTTATCCATACACACTAAGCAAAGATGTCCAGTGTGTATGGACCTTTAGTCATAGTGCAATGCATGCATCCTAGTCACATTGTTTCAACACCGATGCATTATAGGCCCCACGCTAAATGATTGTCTTTTGACGTAACTGCAATCTAGATTAGTGAGGTCCCTATTTTGCGCTCTCTAGAATAATGATTACACATAAATTGTAACTGGTACAACTTTGTTTCTGGTTTCTAACTGTAACCAATTGTAAAACATCACATAGGTGGTAACATATTAAATATTTCCTGTAGTATCAATTAGGTATTAGATATTTCGGTACTTATGTATTATCTGGACTCCCATGTTAAATGCACCCCATTTTTTCATACCCCTACTATCCAACTACGCATGGAGTTGATTTTATATAGTGCCCGAAGCGTGGCGAGCGGACGCGGTCTCATAAGAAAAACGGAAGTCCAGATATTACATAAGTACCGATATTTCATATGTTACCACCTATGTGATGTTTTACAATTGGTTACAGTTAGAAACCAGAAACAATGTTGTAACAGTTACAATTTATGTGTAATCATTATTCTAGATAGCTCAAAATAGGGACCTCACTATTAACACCAGCAATATGGTAGATTTCTACTTTATCTGGTAGATTTAAGCTCATTCATTTTCCGCAGCTAGATCACATGGTCGTTAACCTACTAATCCCATTCAGGTAGCACAATATCCAATACACTTTAATTGTGCAGTGGGAATTAAATCTAACAGATATATACTGTTTGTCTTTTCATGTTATATGTTGTTTATGTCTTTTTATCCAATTTCTTGTTAATCACTTTAAACTCTAAGGGAGCACCACCAGACGCGCAATTTCCTATACCTGTATTTGTTAACATGGATGGGGTTGCCATAACATTATACCAATACCCCCTCTTTTCCCTAATTCTGGTCTAATAAATTGATTATTTGCCTGTGCAGAGTAACAAATCCCCCTGTTGATACTCTTAGTAGCACCCCTGGACTGATATGGCACACGTAGCATAACCCCTGGACTGATACGGCATGCTTGGCATCACCCCTGGACTGATACGGACCACTTGGCAGCACCCCATGAATTATATAGCAGACTGGGCTCACCCCAAGAATTATATGGCACAGATGGTGGCACACATGAAATTATACAGCACACATGGGGACACTCCTGCAGTACAAATAAAAACAACCTTTTTTTTATTCTATTATTAAAAAATTGCAGCTCCCCTGGACTGAATCGGCAGATTTAGCAGCACTCCATGAATCATATGGTACACTTGGCTCACACCTGGAATTATACATAAACACATGGCAGCACTCCTGGAAACAAACACAAGACATATGGCAGCACCCCTGGAATTATATACAACACATGGCAGTACCCCTGGAATTATATACGACACATGGCAGCACCCCTGGAGTTATATGGCACACAAGGGGCACCCCTGGAAATATACACAACATGACAGTACCACTGGAATTACACAGCAGTATCACTGGACTGGACTGGACTTTAACAGCAGTGGACTGGAATTAGACAGCAGTATCACTGGACTGAACTTTATCGGCAGTATTGCTGGACTGGAATTGTACAGCAGTACCACTGGACTGGACCTATGCAGCAGTACCACTGGACTGGACCTATGCAGCAGTACCACTGCACTGGACCTATACAGCAGCACCATCCACCCACTTCCCTCTCCAATGCTAGAGTGAAAGATGGCACTGACAGTGTAAGGACTTAAATTGAGTCCGGATCTTGCGAGATCCGATGCAGGATGATGACATTTTGCTGCATTCTGAGCTCCGGCACTGGGGGGAAATACCCGAACAGTTCTTGGGTCTGTACTCTGATCAGGGGTGTCTGGGTGTATTCGGATTTGGGAATCTGAACCCACTCACCCCTAAATATAACTGTTCTGCTTTGTATACAGTCTCTGTCATACACAACATTCAAGTGTCCTTTATCCTATTAATCTACAGTCTCCTTGTGCGTTGCAAACTTGGATGCATTTTTTGCAAAAAATACTCCTGTTGTTAGCGCTAAACAGAACCTGGCGGCTCACTTGCACCAGGTATCTCTTATTGCATCATGTATTGAGGCCAGGTGTAAAGGTGCCCATACATTACTTCTATGTGTCACAGCAGGGTATGGGCCAGCCGACTCCCTTAAGCTGCCCAGGACCTTCCCGGGCAGCAGGATTGCATGCGATACATAGCATATGGTCCATTCACATGCACTGTATCACATGCGACCCCACTCCCCAATGATTCCTCGGCCAGATCCGTCGGTATCCGGTGAAATCATCTCAAATCAAGTGTATGGGCACCTTAAGAGGAAACATATACGTATTTGCTTCAGTAAGTAATCCTGTAAGTTGCCATTTAACATGCATTGTAGTATTTTGTCTGTGGGATTAATTGGAAACTTGTGTTGTAGCTGAACTAATTGTGTTGTATATATTTTTATTCTTGTAATAATGCACTTTCTATATGTACGTATGTATGCACTCCGTAATTATTACTTGCTTGCACAAGATGTTGGAAGTGTAGCACAGTGATTTGGTCACATGTCCGATCCAGTACTGTACTGTATCGTTTCACTGTAGTGCATCACGTCACAATCCAATTGTATTGTGATCTACAGTACATGCTGTTGGGATTGGAAGCCACAGTAATGTTGCTATTCACTACATCAGGGATGGGTAACCTTTTGCCCTCCAGCTGTTGATGAACTACACATCCCAGCATGCCTAGTTACAGTTTTGCTATTTGTCCATGCTAATCTGTAGCATAGTATACTGGGATGTGTAGTTCAACAACTGGAGGACCAAAGGTTCCCCATCCTTGCTCTACATATTCATGTGTCAAGCATCCATCCATAATGCATTGTTCAGGACCTTTAAATACTTTTTATTTTTTTCTCCAATAGTTTTATTCTATGTACATATGGTGTGATGAGTGATAGACACTCAGGCACAGGTATATAGGTATATTCTGCTACAAAGTTAACTACTGTATGTTGCATACCTATAGATACATTTCGCAGGTTCTCACTACTGAATATATAATGTTCTAAAGCTGATTATGTGCATTCAAATTCATGGGAGAAATAAAGAAACCTTATTCTAACAAAAAAAAAAAAAAAGGATCCTAGAATTAGGTATCTCAGCAGCTCCTAAAATTTTCGGCTGACTCCTTCATTTTCTGCGTTTCATCCTTCTCTGGGCTTTTTACGGTGTGAATATACAAGTCTATTTTTAGCTGAAATGCTATTTCCCAAGTTTACAGGCGTTAGATTTTTTTCCCCCCTCTATTCTTTTAGTGGTTGGAAATGTTCTGGAGATTAGCATAGATTAACCAATATGATTCTCCATAAAACATGTTGCAGTGTATAATGCCATTGGTTTGCTTACAATGGGGGATGATTTATTTTGAAGCAAGAAATCCGTACATTGCTATTTTAACATGTTTTAACATATTTTAGCAAATAAAATGAGCTGCTTTGAATATGCAGCTGTTATGGAGATTTGCATTGGAATGAAAACATTGCCTTTTTTATTATTGGCTTTATCATTTTCGACTTCTTTTCAGATTTTTTTTTTTCTATTGTGCAGGGGAAAGCACGCCCAGCAGTAAATATTGTTTCATTTAAATACAGGTATGCATTTTCTGCGGAATAATTTGAGGACATTGTATGAGGTAAACACTGATTAACCTCCTGAACAGAGATGCGTTTTTCTCTTCTTTCAGCAAAATAAGATTTCATTATCTTTTTTGTAAAATAAAAAACAAATTCTAGCACATTCTGCAGCAATGTAGTGAAGCAAACGTCAACGCAGATGTTTATAACAATATTACATTTATTTTGTGGTGAAACAAAAATTAGAAACTGAAATACTTGACCATTGTTATATAAAAATGCAGAAATGTTGGAAATTCTGGTTTGTGTATTGTATTTTTATTAAGGTTGCAGAACAACCTCTGTAGGTGTGACACTCCAGTTCTTATGGAACTACACATGCCAGCATGCACTGCCATACATTTAGCATTTTCTTATAAGAGAAAGGTGACAATGGATGCTGGGATGTGTAGTTCCACAGCAGTTGGAATGCTGCAGGTTGGAGCCTTTCTGTACATACTGTAGCAATTAAACGGACGCAAGTCTCTGTGTGTTAATCTTGTAAGGCGGTGGTTGCCAAACTGTGTGCCTAGGCACCCTGGGGTTGCAGGGGAGCCTTGGGTTGGTGGACCAAGATCAATTCATAATATTTATGGTCCATGTACCAGGCAAAACCAGTGCTTGTGGCTGCCAATCATAATATATGTGGACAAACAGAAGCAAATCCTGTCCCTCACCAGATACCTGTGACATAAACACAATGCACTTCATTTAATACTATTTTTTCAGAATTTCTCACTAAGAAGCTTTTGATGCTCTAGGGTGCCTTTAGGGTGGCCAATCTCGGGATTGGCGGGATCCCGGGATTTGGCCCCTAAAACGCCGGGATTTCAATCCCGGGATTGGAGTTTCCAATCCCAGGATTTCGGGATTAGACTGCGCATGCTCAGACGCTGCCTGGCTTCTCCCGTCCTGGGCAGTGCGGCTCTGCGCAGCGTGACAATGTCAGAGGTCACGCTGCGCAGGCCACACAACAGCCGCCTCATCTGACTCATGTGCGCACTGCTATGACCTCCCGCTGTCTCCAGGAGGCCACCCACCCGAGGCTGCCTACATGATTCGCCTCTTCCCGGACCCCCGTACCTTCGCCCGACGTCCTCCCGCCCAGGCTGCATCATCCCACCTACACGCCCAGGCTGCAGCCGCCTGGCCGCACTGCACCTGTAAATACATATGCGGGAGGCCAGGGCTGGTTTTTGCATTAGGGAAGCCAATCCCAGAAAGCCCGGGATTGGGCATTTTTCAATCCCGAATTCCGGGATTGAAGAAATGCCCCGGGATTGGCATCCCTAGGTGTCGTGATTCAAAAAAGTTTGGGAACCACTGGTGTAAGGTCTGTACCATCTCATTCATGCATGAGTTGACCCATACGAAAGGAACCCACTGCAGTGGGACAGACCTTAGCCGGGGGACCATTCTGCATCGGGAAAGGTAACTATATATGGCGTTATGTGGGTGGAGCTGAGCAGCAGGGGAATAGGTGGAGCAGAGCAATGGGTGAACTAAGGTCTATGCATTATACAGGCAAGGGAACGCCCAGTGTTTTATTGGCGTCCCTATGAAAATGCTGAGCATTCCTCCCTGGGAACGCAGGCAGGCCGATGCCTGTCGGGTGTGGGCGGCTGCCTCCACTTTGGCGGACACAGACAGAATTAACGGTCAGCATAGACTGACTTTTATTTCTGAAGTGGAGAAAAATCATCCGATGACCGTAGAATGACTACCGAGTGGACGTTTGGCCTGGGCTCGGAAAGCAGCAAACAACCGCTGCATAGTGAGCCTTATTGAATCACCCCATTAGTACAGTCTTGTGATGGTTCAGTCACTCTACATTGCAGTTAGTACAGTCTTGTGATGGTTCAGTCACTCTACATTGCAGTTAGTACAGTCTTGTGACGGTTCAGTCACTCTACATTGCAGTTGGTTCAGTCACTCTACATTGCAGTTAGTACAGTCTTGTGACGGTTCAGTCACTCTACATTGCAGTTAGTACAGTCTTGTGATGGTTCAGTCACTCTACATTGCAGTTAGTACAGTCCTGTGAAGAGGTCTCTCCACAATGCGATTAAGAAACATTTGTGCAAAACAAAAAAATGCATGGTGCAACCTGAGTAAAGTGACTCCTTACACCCTGAGGAGGTTTGTTTGGTACAAGCGTAGTAATAATCTGAGGACACATCTCTAATTACCACCGAATATATTTTAGATAGTACATATTGGGAATTCTGCACGTTTAGAGGTACATTGGGGTTTATTTACAAAGATGGGAGTTCTATTTCAGATTATATTTTGCTATGGTCAACCAATCAGATTCTTTAAAGTACTAAATAAATAAGAAATAGGTGTTGCCAATAGCAACCAATAAGAATCTATCTTCAAAATAACTCACCTCTTGGTAAATAAAACCCATTGGGTGAACATTACTGAAAAGAAACACACACAGAAAAAAAATAGTATACATTCTCCCATATACAGAGCTGTAAGCATTTAGCGATGGGGTCATATCTGCTATTGTATGCATCTGGCTTATTACTATCCATCATCATTGGGATATGCTTGGTGTATAATAGATATACCACCAACTGGTGTATTTTTGCTTACTAGCTGGTCTGCAAGGCCCGAATTTGCGAAAATCACTCTCACATTTTACCTGTGTGAGCATGTCTGCTCCGTGCCCATTTCTACCTCTTTGATCATAAGGGTCAGTGTTCTTCTCTCTCTTCTGTACTCGTTCGCTAATGTAGGGTACACACCACGACGACCCGCTCACGATGCACATTGTGAGCGGGTCGTCAGTGTTTCTTCAGACCCGCTCACGATGATGCGGGGGCACGACCCGCTCACGATGTGCACCGTGAGCGGGTCCAATCCAATGGCGACCCGCACCCGGCAGTATGGTCGTTATTCAGATCCTACCTGCAGCAGGTAGGATCTGAATAACGACCGACCGACCCGCGGGACCGCGCATTGGATCGGTATCGGTCCACACCAGGACAGAAAAGGGCCCAATCACCACACAATCTACATCCAATTGGTCGGAATTGGATCTAGATTGAGGGGATCGGGCCCTAGTCGTCCTGGTGTGTACCAGGCATAACACATCCCCTTGCATTCGACCACAAGCACGAGAAATCATTCAATGGTTGCCGACCATCAAATGATTTCTCCTACTTTTGGAAATGGCAGTCAGACTGAACTGACTTTTTTCATTTCCTCTGCACAATGGCATAGATGGGGCGGACGCTGACGTCATGTGACACCAGCCACCCGCCCCCAGCAGGCATCGGCCTGCCTGCATCCCCAGGGGAACGGCCAGTGTTTTCATGGGGACGCCCATAACACATTGGATGTTCCCCCTCCGGGCCGGTATCTACCCCTGCCCACCCACCTCCCTCCCCCTATCTGTGCAAACGCCTTGATACGTTCACACAGGGCGTCTGCACATGCGAAAATACACGCATGGACAGACCCCCTACCGTCGGAACTGGGCCGAATTCGGCCCCATATAATCACCATTGAATCACCCACAATGTTTGACCTAAATATGTAATTTTTGGGGCTTTTAGAATTGTTCTGTCTGTATAGGAGGATCAGATTTAACATTTATATGCAATTTATACCCTAGCTAACATGCAGCTCCAAATAGAATACCATTTTATTATTATTTTTGTTTTTTATTATTGTTTTTTATTACTGTTGTTACATTGTGTGTTTCGTCACTGATTTATAACCTGGCTGCTTTGTGAGTTGAAATTTCCAAACTTTACAAACCTTTGCACAATTAAATTGAAATGTTCTAGTGGAATGCAAGAGCTTTTAAGATATAAAGCAAGAGGACACATAAAAGACGCATCGCAGTTTATGATGTGTAGATACCCACCTGGAGAGATGAAGATTTGGGAGATGGAGAAAAAAAATCTGTAAAAAAAAAAAAAAAAATTCGCTAAAATCAGAAATAAGATATGACAATGATGGGAAGTATTTAAAGTGAAATGGTAACTGTTATAGCCCCCAGATGTGCATATTTTATCTTAAGGCACCATTTGGTTTAATAAAATGTAGATCAAAGCTTGTCCTTAACCTATAAGTTTCTTAAGTCTTAATTATAAAGGTTATACTTCCAAAGGACAAAAGCATTATTCATTTATCTGTTCTTGTCTTCCAGGTTTATCTTGCAGATTATGGACTTTCTTACCGATACTGCCCCGATGGGAAACACAAAGAATATAAAGAAGACCC
Source organism: Crinia signifera (assembly GCF_055691185.1). NCBI lineage: Eukaryota > Metazoa > Chordata > Amphibia > Anura > Myobatrachidae > Crinia > Crinia signifera. The sequence goes on along the minus strand of NC_139219.1, from coordinate 62,433,655 downwards.
TAAAAGGCGCCACAATGGGACAATTGAGTTTACCAGCTTAGATGCTCACAAGGGGGCCAGTATGTTCCTTTTTATTATTATTACTATATGAGTAGTTTAATTAAAAGAATATATAATGTGTAAAGTGAACCGGGTTCTTTTATCATTCCATTTTATCACATGTAGCTATATTTTGTATAGTTTATTATCTGTTTAAGTTATCATATAGAACCTTGATTTCTGTTCAGTAGTGTACTTTGTAAACTCAGTTCACTATGGTATATCTAAAGTTTTCTTTATTATAATTTAATATATGTCTAGCACAATATGATGTAATAGTTGTGATGACAAGGTGAAGTTATTGGGCCGCTACTCTATAGCCGGTAAATATATTACTGGGTACCTGTTGAACGAAGAACGTCATATGATTTATCACCACCTTTGTCCTGGCCACCTACTTAAAGACTTGTACTTCTTTACAGCAAGCAGTTGTTACAGGAAACGCTATTTTTTTTTTTTTGGTGTTGTATATTGGGTCAACACACGCAAGTTCCTTGAAGGTCATCGCATAGAAGATGTTGACACGAAAAAGGTCACCATGAGGTTTTTTTTTTTTCACTTCAGATTTTGGTGTCCGTGTCATGGCATCCACTTGTGTGGCTTGATTTGTTTGCCATAATTGGCCCCTTCCAATCGGATCCACATTCAACTATGAAAAATATAAAAAATCCCCAAAAACTCATGTTAACCTTTTTATGTGTCAACCATAGTTGAGTTGACCTAAACATTGTCTATCAGCCATTCGGCTACCCGCATAACCAATCTGTGTCCCTCTTAACAACTTGCTTGGCTTGGTTGTGTGATGCCCACATGGTGGCTACTACAAATTATTTTGCAGAAGCCAACTGTATCAGGGATTTTGTAGCCCTCTCTACACCTATGGCTCCTCCTCCATTGTCTGATTGGCCTGCCCAGTAGCAACCCTCCACCCAGGGTTTGCAGAGAGCAGCAGCCACCGGGTAAATGTGACCAATGGAGCTTGCTGCTCTGGTGTATACTTGGCAGATGCAGCGAGGAGTAGCCACCAGGGAAGTATAAACAGATTAGTGTCCCAGTATGCCACTTTCATTACTACCAATGATAAAAATATGACTTTTAACAGTGATTTATTATATAATATGACTTATAACAGTGGGTTAAAAAAATAATGTAAATAAATATTAAATTTTATTTGTCATGTATTGATTTAGATTTTTGCAATTATGCATCAAGCAGTACTAATAACATATGACCATTAGGAATGACAATCAATTGTCTATGGCAGGCATGTCCAAACTATGGCCCTCCAGCTGTTTTGAAGCTACAAGCCCCATCATGCCTTGCCAGTTGTGATATTAGGGAATGCTAAAACTATGGAAAGGCATGCTGGGATGTGTAGTTTCACAACAGCTGGAGGGCCACAGTTTGGACAAGCCTGGTCTATGGCAAGTGTTTTTTTTTTTTTTTTTTCATTAGTTTTTTGGCAAAGCAACAGCGCAACACCATCAATGGTGTTAGACATAATTAAGTAAACATTTCGATGCCGTAATAAAGACTACTTTTTAGCAATCGCTGTTTAAGCACATTCCTCTGTGGTTAGTGCCCCCACCAGAGTCCTTTTTTATCTTTCCTCTCTTAGTCCAATAGATACTACATGCTCAGGGGTGCACCACTGACAGTCACATTTTCTGCTCCAAAAATGTAAAAGGGCACAGTGTCAGTCTTCACAGAGAAAACTTATCACTACCATCATACCATTTTTCTCAGTAGTGTGCCATTTTCTTTCCTATTGTAAACATCCTTAGAACCAGTTTGATGGATAAGGGCTGCACATGCTCAGCATTCAACCATCACTGAAACCATTGTTGGTTTTCAATCGCATGCCTTTTGATGGCCATCGCTAAAGTTCAAGTTCATTCACAGTACACCATAAAAAATTTTTTTTTTTTTTTTTTACTAAATCTTCTTGAACATCCAGTCGTTAACAAAAAAATTACAATTTCTGAGCAGTTTTTGCAGAAAAAAATGGACCCGTTAAGTTAATGTGAGATGCCCGAAATGAGCCCATATTGAAGATGTTGTTTACTACTAAAACATACCGTTGACACTTAGATTTAATCCAACACACTGCATGGGACTGTAATGTTCAGCATTTTGGGGCTGATTCAGACTCATTTGTTTGGGTCAGAATTCTCACCCTCTGTTCCCTCCAGAGGGTGGGGGGGGGGGGGGGCAGGGGGCTGGAGCAGCATTTTATGGACGTTCCCCTGAGAACACAAGCAAGCGGGTGAATTCCTGCTCAGGGAGGGAGGCTGATGTCACATGACGTCTACTCTACTGTAGACTGGCTTTTATTCCTGAAGGGCCATCGAATGATTTCTCGCCCTTCGACCGCTTGTGAGGGCATGTGTTCGAGTATAAGGCCTTTATCTTCTGTATTCTTAACCACTTTGGTGGAAATTTTTCAGGCTCAGCTGCGCTGCAGCAGCGGGCTGTCCTGGAAAATTTCCAGGCATAACACCAGTAGGTAGGTGTGTGTCAGTGGTGCCTCCAGCTGTGCACTACTGGCACAGCACCTCTAGCAGCACCCTCCCATTGCTCCCCCCTCCTGTCGTTCCCCCCTGACCTCTGCGCTCCGGCGATTGTACGCTGGAGCTCCCCTGCCGCTGCTCCCGCTGCCATTCGCACTGACTGCATCGGTGACCAGGTGGCATGCCCCGCTCGGGGAGGTTTGGAGCGGCTCGGGGGAATTGGGATCGCTCGGGCACCCGAGTGTGGCTGCCACCTGGTCACTGCTGCAGTGTGAATGGCAGTGGGGAGCTCTGGCATAAGTTTGCAGTGGGGCTGAGGTCAGGATCAGGGGGAGGGGGGGGTCACAGGAGGGGAGGGTGTTGGTAGTCGGACTGGCTGCTGCCCTTGAGTGGTGAGTTTTGCTGGGGCAGGACAAAACCTGCCATGGTAGGATTGTCCTGCCCCAGCAAATCCCACCACTCAAGGCGTTAATCTTTTCCTATCCATCCATTCTATTAATGTGTTGTAAACCCACGAAGCATCGAAATACCCAATAGATATGCAAAGCAATCATTTTGCAAGGTCAAAAATTGGGATTGTCATGGAAAAACCAGTGCACGGGTGACCATGATAGGTAATCATTTTAGTGCTTTGCTCCACATTTCAAGCAGCCTTTGCCCATGAATAAATGACCTATGCCACCACAAAAGAGGCATCTTCCAGCTTACTGCTGCCGAAAGTCTCAGCTGAACAAATCTCTAAACGTTTTAAGAATTACATTTGAAACTGTTCTTCTCCTTTCATATATTCTACTTACTTAAACTCACTTTGATGGTATTGGAAACACATTTCCAGCTAAATTACATACATAGCCCTTTTTATTGGATATTGATTGCACTGCCTTGCATTCCCAGGCAGACTTAATTCAACAATTCCCTAATTAGTTTAAAGTCATAACCTATGTCTTGTATTCATTTACCATTAATTAAACCTTAGTTGTTTATTACATCGCAGTCTCAATCCACAGACAGCCACAGGAACCAAGGAGGAAGAGTCTGTGGACTGTGATGGCATCGAAGGTCAATGCTGAAAATATATTGTATAAAGTTTTATTGTTGACAGAGAGGCTGAGGATCAATGTGGTCAATGCACCACCGCTTTCTCAGTTGCTCTGTCAGCAAGACAAAAAGTCAATTGAAATATTATACTAGAAGAAAAATGAGTGACTTTATTATTTTTTTTCCTTTCTTTTTCATTATTGCTCTAGACTTGCAAAATAGTATTTTTTGGCCAGACTACTGACATACTTTAAACCTCAAAAATCATATTTAATCTAAACAATATTGCAGTTCGGTACGGCTACAAATGCAGGCTTTTCGCCTTGGCCATTTCAATTATTTTATAGCCTGTTGCTTTGTTCTTTCAAGTACTGGTTGGTGTAAACTGCTACATATTATTGCTTTTTCTATTAAAATGGCTATTGACCATGTAATGAACAAGGTCCCGGTAATTTGTCAGCAGGGTCGAAAACTTGCAGTTTTAATATCAGTTGTTAGGGGAAAAAAAATTGCAATTCGGCTTTAGCATGTGAGATATTGGCACTGCCACACTGCTTCTGTATTTAATAAAGTCTTACATTTAAGTTACATTATTTTTCTTTTTTAGTGAAAGATTTGATTATTTTCCATTTAATGTATATATTGCTTTTCATGACTTTCATCTGGAACAGGATCCACCTGCATAATCTGGAAAATGCATTAAGATATCTTTATTCTTGTGTATTATCACTTAAATTCTATGCTTATCAACCAAAACATTATATATATATATATATATATATATATATATATATATATATATATATATATATATATATATATATATATATATATATATATATATATATATATATATATATATATTGAAGACTAACATTAAGGGGGAAATTTACTAAGATGGGAATAAAGGTGCCCATACACGTTACAATTATTGTACACAATATCGCATCTTATCGACTCTCGGTTATGTGATGAGATGAGATCTAGTACAGAAAGTATGTGCTGCACATAGTTTCTGTACTAGATCTCATCTCATTGCAAAACCGAGATGCGATGAGATGCGATATTGTATACAATAATTGTAACGTGTATGGGCACCTTAAGACTTCACATGTCATGTTGCTATGGGCAAGATCCTGTCTACAATCTTCTAGAGGGTGCTAAATAAATAAGTAGTAGATTCTGATTGGTTGCCCATAGCAACATCACATGTGAAGTCTTTTTTCCATCTTAGTAAATTTCCCGCTAAATGTCACTCCTACCCCGCCAAAGGATGTACATTCATTTGCCAACACATAGGTTATACTGTATTTAATGGTAGAGGTCATAAGACCTAAGAATTAAGGACTGTTAAACTCATGGCCCTCCAGCTGTTGTTGTGGAACTACACATCCCAGGGGAAGTTGTAGTAAAATGACTCCGGTACTTGTGTATTATCACGGCGCCCACTATATTGATCGCACTGCATGCAATATAGCGGCATGCAATGCGATCAGATGCGATTTTTAATTGTACAAGTACCCTGATGGGTGCTTACAATGTTAAATGCACCCCCATTGTCAACACCACCCCCACTATCAACGCAAACCCGAAGCGTGGCGAGCGCAGCGAGCCCACGGGGGGTGGTGGTACGCGTCCTTCGACCCTTTCATACCCCCACTATCCATGTCGGCGTGGAGTTGATTTTAGATAGTGTGGTGAGCCACCGAGCCCGAAGCGTGGCGAGCGGACGCGGATTACTTTACATGCTCGCCACGCTTCGGGCTCGCTGCGCTCGCCACACTATCTAAAATCAACTCCATGCCGACGTGGATAGTGGGGGTATGAAAAGGTCGGAGGACGCGTACCGCCACCCCTCGCGGGCTCGCTGCGCTCTCCACGCTTCGGGTTGGCGTGGATAGTGGGGGTCGCGTTGTCAATGGGGTGGGGGGGGGGCATTTAACATTCTGGGGGCATTTAACATTGTATCCACCCATCAGGGTGCTTGTACAATTCAAAATCGTATGCCATCGCATCGCATGCCATTTGATGGCATGCGATGCGATATTTAATTGTACATTCAGGCTTTTTCACACGGAAATCGCATCGCATACCCTATTTAGTGGTATGCGATGCGATAGGCGCCGTGATAATACACAAGTACCATAACTCCATATTAAACTTAATATTCTGACACCATGTAAATAGCAATGTTAGTAAAGAAATGGTTAGGTGGGCTTTCCTCACTGTGAGCCACAGTTTGCTAATACAGCATGTGCTGAAGTCCTAAGTTTTCAACATTGCAGCCATTGTGCCGACTGCTCATATATAAACAAGTGCCGTGTATTCTCTACTGATCAACCATGTGTATAGATTGGTATACTGAGGATCTGTATCAGCAAGGGAACTGTGGGGGCAGATCTATGAAGCCGTGATAATGGAGCAGAAGTGAGCCAGAGGAGAAGTGGCCCATGGCAACCAATCAGCACTATAGTAACTGCTATAATTTGCATAATAGAAAATTATACAGAGCAGCTGATTGGTTGCCATGGGCCACTTCTCCTCTGATTCACGTCTCCCTTATCACTGCTTAGAAATCTCTAGAATTATTGAGACATACATTGCCCGTTATCTGCTGCCTCCTGTCCTTCAAGTTCCAGTCAAATATATCAGTGTCTTTTATTTTTTTATTTGCAAAAAAATAAAATGTGAAGACTATACACTTGAGAGCTCATCCATACTTTGTCATTTGGTGTTCTGTGCTGTATTCCAATACATTTACATTAAAGTGAGAACCTGAAAATCATGTGCCATCAGACAATTAATTGGTGTGTCACATATATTGCGGCCATTTAAGCTACATTTGTATTTTGGAACCTGCACCCTTTAAACTGATCAATAAGCTTTGAGAAAACGTAATGCGTGTTCCTTACACTGCATGACAACCTGAGGAATGATCTGAGCCGAATGCTGTAAAGATGAATGAATATGAAGAGCCGTGCCATTTTAGCTGTAATACAGATGAGAGGGATTAGCACACGGGAAGGAGAAAAATAACAAGCAATTTCAAGGTGATTCCTTTATTATTAACGGAATCAGAAATAATTTCTTGCTATTAAGGCCACTTCATGTGCTAGATTACCACTTATTGGGTAATGAAGTACTAGACCAGGTGTGACCTGTGTGGGCAAACACACTTTTCATATTATTACGGTAAAGTAGTGTAACAGGGAGAAGTGCTGCCGTTACCGTATATAATAAAGTCGTAGTGCTGCTAAGAAATTAGCACAAGATTAGGAAATTCTCTGGTATAAAATTATATTTGCTGAAACGTTGGTTGTATTTTTCCATTCTTCAGGGTTTATTTACGAAGATGTGACTTCTATTGAAGATGGGATGTTGCTATGGGCAACCCATCAGATTCCATTATATTCTAGAAGGTGCTAAATAGTAGATTCTGATACCATAGGCCATGGGTCCTCAAACTGCGGCCCTCCAGATGTTGTGAAACTACAAATCCCAGCATGCCTTGCCACAGTTTAAACACTCCCTTATAGCAAAACTGTGGCAAGGCATGCTGGGATTTGTAGTTTCACAACATCTGGAGGGCCGCAGTTTGAGGACCCATGCCATAGGCAATAGAGCTCCCATCTTGGTAAATAAATCCCTTCCTCTCTCAGTAAAAGTATGCATTTAGTAAATGCGACATTGCCAACACCCATTCTGATAACAGTTCTTCATCTAGGTTAGACCAATGTGCTAGAAAATAGCAAACCCATAATATGCAGTGTTATCTACAGCAGTTACTCGGTGCTTTCATTTCAATATTGGTGTTACAACAGACGATTGTTTCAAAAGTAACAATAATTGTTTAGTGTGTACACTTTAAGGGGGGTATTCAATCTCCCGCTGCTATTCCCGACTTTAGAAGCAGTTGGTCCCTTTCTGCCGAGAAGGGCTGTGGATTGTCGTGCTCCTGGCCGCAGATCATGACCACACCCACTTTTCGGCGTTTAGCTGGTGGGATATTGAATCCCGCCTGCCGATTTCACGTTGAACCAGCTGAGAATGGGACATGGTCACAGCTGTCGGGATAGCCCAACAGTCATGTCCCGGGATTGAATTGTTGTTTGGATAATTATTACCTTCAAACATGAGGCACGATTCAGAACTGCTCGCTGTGCTGCGAATATTCAGAGAACGAGGTTGCTGATGTCAGCGGCTCTCCCTCCCAGCGGCAAGGGGACAGCGGCTTTTTCTGGGACGCTCCCAGAAACCACCGGCATTATGCCCCCAAATGTCCGGCGTCTGTCAATCACCTGGAAGCAAATGCTTGCCTTCACATGCTCCATTCACAAGGGGTCTTCTTATAATCAGCAGGGCTGCGAATTTGCAGCCCTGCAAAACAGGTCTGAATCGGGCCCATGCTCATTGTTGGCTTCATTTTTCAATTCTGTCAGGTGTGTACTTACTTACCTTAATTGGGCTGCATATAGGGCACCATAGAGGTTTTAGATTGGGGTTCTTGCCACCTCAGTGGTGACCTACTGGACAGAGACAAAGAGATGGCTATATAGATCAAGCTATCTAGGGGTGGTGGGGGAAGATGGGAGAACATATGAAGGGAGAGGGGCACAGGGCTGCCCCCAAAGGAGGGGACAGCCTACAGTAAATAGCCACACACTGTAGGGGCTGGAGCCGGGATCAGGGCAGAGGAGGCCCCTGGAGGTGGGTGGAGAAGGTGGAACAACCAGATAGGGAATTTCTGCCACACTAACACTTCCCTAATTCAGCCTAGGTGCTGGCTGCACTTCATCTCAGAAACCACTACAGTGACTGGTCAAATATTTGCTTGATTGAGCCATCTTCTCCTGTTTCAACACTCTGGCTGCATACAAATACCTGTGAGTCTGTGGAGAGACCGGGTTATGAGAGGCTGAATTGTGGTGCCTTAGTCATACTTCCTGCACAATTATGATGGCAGTTCTCCCCTTTCACAGCTAATTGAATTGTCAATTTTAACAATGACAAAATGGTGACTGTGTCGACAAACCGTGTTTAGCCTAATCCGAATGTTAACTCTAACCCATTTTGACATTTCAATTTGTCACCAAGTCAGACTGTATGTCGACATTTTGTCCATTTAAACATTTTGCAGATTTCAAAACTTTACCATTGACATTTTAACCTCATATCAAAATCATGACATTCAACATTCTGGTTTTAGACATTTACTAAAGCTTCTAAACATGAAAAGAGGTGATCTTGCCCATAACAACTAGGATGCAATAGAGCAATGATAGGCAGAATCTGATTGGTTGCTATGGGCAACACTTTTAGATGCTTTTGGAAATGTACCCCTAAGAATATCAAAATAGTGAATGTTGACAATCCGCCTGCATACCTTTTTTAAAAAAGTTCAACAACCCACATAGGGCCAGATACACTAAGCTTCAAAGGGTGATAAAGTGGAGAGTGCTAAACAGCCAGCCAATCCTACCTGTCATGTTACAGGCTGGATTTGGAATATGACAGGTAGGAGCTGATTGGCTGTTTTTTTATCAATCTCCACTTAATCACTTTTTGAAGCTTGATAAATCTGGCCTTTAATGTGTTATGTTCTGTGAACTCTACATAAGTTATATACTGTACCTACTGTACTATCACAGAATAGAAGTGTTTAGTGCAGGACACATAATTAGGCAGGTGTAATCTGTGCTGATCACTCATTGCAATGACCTAAAATACAACTTTTTAGAAAAACAGAGTAGACAAATGGGTTCAATATACAGTATACTTTCTTGGAAACGATATTTATTTATTACCATTTATTTATATAGCGCACACACATACTGCATTGCTTTACATCAGGGGTGGGGAACCTTTTTTCTACCGAGGGCCATTTGGAAAATTTGAAAACCCTTCGGGGGCCATATAAAAATTATCAGTTATCGGCATATACGCGTGGGCATTATACACAGGACAGCGGCATTATACACAGGGCAGCAGCATATACATGTGGGCATTATACACACAGGCAGCGGCATATACATGTGGGCATTATACACAGGGCACCGGCATATACATGTGGGCATAATACACAAGGGCAGCGGCATATACATGTGGGCATTATACACAGGGCACCGGCATATACATATGGGCATTATACACAAGGGCAGCGGCATATACATGTGGGCATTATACACACTGGCAGCGGAATATACATGTGGGCATTATACACAGGGCACCGGCATATACATGTGGGCATTATACACACTGGCAGCGGCATATACATGTGGGCATTATACACACTGGCAGCGGCATATACATGTGGGCATTATACACAGGGCACCGGCATATACATGTGGGCATAATACACAAGGGCAGCGGCATATACATGTGGGCATTATACACACGGGCAGCGGCATATACTTGTGGGCATTATACACACGGGCAGCGACATAAAAAGTGACAGTGTGGAGGAAGGGGGGTGTCACCCCCAAACAGGTTAATGTGATTATGTCTGATTATGAGAATCAGACATAATCACATTAACCTGTTTGGGGGTGAATCCAGGGGTAAATGACAACCCCTGGATGTGTCAGTCACTGGGGAAGGGAGGGTGAGAGAAGCAGCATTGGCGGGCGCATCTTCTGCATATCTCCCCCGCCACCCGCCCGGCTATATTATCGATTAATCAGCTGCCCGCCATCCCGCCCGCCTATATTACTGATGTACTGTATCAGCCGCCCGCCCGCCTATATTACTGAGGTATCAGCCGCCCGCCCTCCTATATTACATATCAGGCGCCGGGGATGGCTGCTGCTGCTGCCGCCGGGGAGATGTGTAGAAGACGCGCCCTCCAATCACAGTGGCTGTGGAGGGGATGCGCCGGCAGTGATTGGCGGGCGCGTCTTCTGCACATCTCCTCGGCAGCAGCAGCCATCCCCGGCGGCTGGTATGAAATGTAGGCGGCCGGGCGAATGATACTTCTGTAGTATAGGCAGGCGGGCGGGCCGGACAAACTGGGTGCGGGGGCCGTATCCGGCCCGCGGGCCGGAGGTTCCCCACCCCTGCTTTACATTCACAACTGTCCCTGCCCCAGTGGAGCTTACAATCTATATTCCCTACCACATGTACACACACACACATTCATTCTAGGGTTAATTTTGTTGGAAGCCAATGAACCTACCAGTATATTTATGGATTGTGGGAGGAAACTGGAGTAATCCCACGCACGCACGGGGAGAATATACATAATCCATACAGTTAGGGCCATGGTGGGAATCGAACCCAAGGCCTCAGCTCTGTGAGGCAGTAATGCTAACCATTACATTGTCAGTGCTGCCCCAATATATCCCTATCTCACTGAATTTATAGAGGGTCATGATTTATTTTTCCATTCATTTAATAAACAAACAAAACAAACTCCTATTTTTTCAGCTGTTATGGTGTGTACACACGGTGAGATTACCTTGCTATTCCACTTACAATCTTTGCTATCTCTGTACTTTTTACATACAATCCATGCAATCAGCTTTAGATTTGCACTATATACTGTAGTCATTGATGCCCTGTCTATCTGGATTTCGATTTGTGCTGTTACGGGAGCGCGCATCGGGAGTGCAAGGTAAAAAACCTGTACGATCTGCATGCGATTTTGACTATATAGTCAAAATCTCATGCTGGATTGTACCGTGTACACAGCATTAGGAATGCAGAAAGCAAAAAGAGTGACAACGTTGTACAATAAAAGGGGAGGTTGCTGCAACCTGGTTGCAGAGGTGGTGTGAAAATGGGGGATATTGGATGCATTAAGTTAAAACCACCATGCTTAATAATTAACCAGACACAATTCATTTTAAAATCCTATTTTACGGAAATTGTGTTGTATTTGTCAGGTTGCTGGATCATTAAAGAGAAGTATTTCTGCATCAGAGGTAGCATTTTAATTTGTTACATTGTTAGTACTGCTGAAAGTAATGGATCAATGCAAACTATAGATTTTTGCCGAATTTCCCATTATCAGCGCAAGCAGTGGAAAGCTATTTTTTTTTTTTTTTTAGTCATGCCACAATTAATATGTTGAATAATGAAAAAGTGTGCAGTATAAAACTTCCACTCATTTGCCTTTTTATTTTGTGTGAGTGCTGTTCAGTACACTCATCTGTAAAATAAACTATTATTATTTTTATTCATTTCTTGGTGTGCCTTTTATGATTTAATATAAGTTCAGTGTTTGGTTTTTTACATTGTACTGTAGCAGCGGTGGCAGTCACAGCACTGGGGATTTTCAATACATCATACAGGGGGAAAAAAAAAACAGTTTAAATTGTCAAGTTACCATTGATGCATTTAGCTGCTGTTTGGTACATTGATAATGCACTGCACACATACAGTAACTGGAGAGTCATCTCATCTCCCAGATCTAAATTAATGCAGCAACACATCTGTCCCTTCGGTACTGTTTAAAATGTTAATTTAGCTTGCCACGCATAAGAAATTTGGAGACCGATCTTTTATAAGGATTCCTTGGTAGTATAACCCTTTTATCATACGCTGGTTGTTTTGTAACTAGTAGATGAGAATGGATATGCTGTTTAAACAAAGCCAAATAAGCATTTTTTTTCCCCTTCTTGCCTCAAATAATTGTGATGAATGTCTTGTATATTAAACAATGATATAATGGCAAACCGATCCACAAAGAGTAAAGGTGCAGAGTGACAGTCTGGTCATTCAAATAAAAACTCTATCATTAAATAAAAGAAATAACTAGAACCATTGTCCCCGCTATTTTTCTGCACAAAACTATGCTTGGCTTGTGTTCTTCATCATTAAAAGACACTCCTTTTAACCCTTTGAGTGCCAACATCATGCCAAAATATTATTGTCAACATCTCTGAGAGAAATGCAAAATAGCGGCTAAAAAGGTCAGCGTCTCTCACATGTGTCATATAAATTCAAATAAAAAAATGTGGTGTAAAAAAAGATTATATTTCCTATATAAAGTAAATATTACAGGTCGTAGCGACGAATAAAAATGTTGGCTTGTCAATTTTCACACCTATTTTGACAAATTCACTTGGCACTCAAGGGGTTAATATCCCCTTGGAAAACGTATAGAAGTGGTGGAGACGATTCGGTTTTTTTGCATGACCGATCATGTACTTTCAAATTTGAAAAGTGTATATAAAATATTAAAATATCTCTTCATCCATAACTCACCTGCACTTTGTTCTATATCTGTACCTTGTACTGATGGATATATTTTTTTCTTTATTCTGTAACTCTCTGAATCCTGAATGCAATGTGGAAAATATATTTATTTTTACATACATAAATGCACCGGCAATTTGTGTGTGTGTGTGTGTGTTTCTATGCACAGGCAAATGCAATATACACCTTCTATTTAGGATCATATAGCAAATGGACTGGTTTTACAATGCTGTAATCTGGAATTGCCATGATGGAAAGAAAAAAACTTGTGAACACATGTGCATGAATGGAATCATTCCACAGTTATTAGGAGATTTATGGCTGATAAAATCGGTACAGAACAGCAAGTGGTGGAGATTGTGTTTTTATTTTAATACAAGAGCCAAGTCTTGCATTAGGACGTTGTTAAAGCCAGTTCAGAAAATAAACGGCACCCAAGGGACAGAACCGTATTCTGTTAGGTTGAAGGGCCTTTAATAATCACGTACCCTAATAGCAGTTTAGGTAGAGTGCGCGTGTGTGAGTGTGTGTGTGTGTGTGTGTGTAAAAGCTAATCTTCTCCTCTGATTTCATAATAACTTATGCAGAGTAACACAAAACAGTTATGATGTGTTGGCACTACAGTTTTTAATAGTTGACTTTTTAAATTAAAAGATAAGTTTGCTGACTGACTTTCTCGAATTCACTTAACGAAAGCCCATAAAACATGTTGCAGGTTTAACAACCACATGCAGCAGAGGAAGAGATTATATCTCTCTCTCCAATTGCAATAGCAGATAAAATATACATCTACAATCTTGCTTTTAGTGATTGAAACATCGCTCCGCTCCTTTCCCAGAAACCACACTCCAAATATTCATAACACAATAAAACAAATTTTAAATTATGGCTTGAAATATTTTGTGACCAACTTTCATAGGTGTGTATATCAGCTGGTTTTATCTAGCCTATAAACCCAAACTTCCTAAACATTGAATAATGAAGATCTGCATGCAGCGACTTTTTTTTTTTTTTTGTACTCCTGCTTCCACATTAACCCTTTCCTAGCAGTTCACGTTTTCCTCTGCAACGGTTTCTTTGTGTGAAATGATTTCCTGATGAATTATTGTCTCCTACGCTAGTAAGAAACCATACAGCAACGAGATCCTTTCTTCTATTACACCAACGTTTTTTTTATTATCACAATTTTAATTCCATTAACAAATTAGGTTGGTGTTTAAATTCTGCATATAGTCTGTAGGAAAATGTAAATGCAGAAGTATCTGCATTGTTCAGTTCTCCTACGCTGGAACGGCAAGGCAGACTTTGTGAGTTCTACACTAGATGGCAGTTTTGTCTTATCTTTCAGGCTTAGCATTCGAACATGATGGAACAGGAAAGGCCATCAATGTTTAGTCTGCACTCAAATGGTCTCTGTATGACCAGTGTAGACCCCAACGGACTTCCTGGAACATGTGTTAGCAATTTAGCTGCAGACATTTCTTTCTTTGTTTTTACTGCTTGGCTCTTTGAGAAAGTGTTGGTGCTGGGTTATGGGCTGTCTGGATCATGTCAGAGGCCATGGGGATCAAGTTCATGTGACAGGCTAGACTGAAAAAGGATGAAGTTGGAGGAGGAAAGCACACTGACCCTCCCTTTCTGCAGCAACAAGTCACTTGGCTGTCTGTGGTGTAAAGCCAGAACGACTGGGCGTTTTTAGTTTTAATACAGCTGAACAAACAAAACACTTTGCCCATTTAACTTTTTCATATTTCATCACTAATACTCAATGCATTCCTAAAAATATGTATTCTGATACTCCTTCGGTTTTTAATGTTCCTTTTTTTTTTTTTCTAGCAACATCCAGACGAGGGGACCTAGAAATCCTGGCATTCTGTATACTGCATTGGATTGCTGGAAAATTGCCCTGGCACCCAAGCTTAAGGGACGCATCCAAAATTCAGGATTCCAAAACAAAGTATGATTAGCGTTTCTAGAGAAGTAACCACGTCCAATTGTCTAATATGTGCAGGTTTCTGCTTCTAGGTGTGCAGCAAACCTTTCTTTGCACTGCACAAGCATTCTTAATAGAACAGATATTATACATGATTAGCAATGTTATTCTGTTCCATATGATCAGGAAAAACAACGTGAACATAATATAATTACCAGTGTACTTGTACAGTGGTATTATTGGGTAAAAGAGCCATAGGCCACATATTCCATGTGACTAGAATGAACCAGGAGACAATGCTGATTAAATTGCTATGCAACACTTGTATATATGTGGGCAGTGAGTGCTCTGAGCCCAGCAAGCAGGTGGCCGCCGACCGTCCGCCACCACCGCCTCCCCCCTCAGCCCCCCAATCACAACATTCACAGCCATATACACAGAGGGGGAATAAATAATCACCATCGTCAGGACTCACTCGGCGCTGCGAAGGCCATGGGGAGAAGGAGGCCGCTGATGACACCAGTGGCCCTCACGCCCGATGGCCAGGGAATGCCTGTGTTTTTTTCTGGGACACTCCCAGAAAATGCTGGCGGCACGCTCCCAAATGGCAGCGGGCATGGTACGAGCACAGGCGGTCAGAGCCTGTGCTCACACAGACGGCTGGTGCATCGTGCATTCCTCCGATTATTGGACAGGCTGCAAATACGCAACCCTTCCGAAGGGGTCTGAATTGGCCCCTGTGTACTAATAGTAATAAAGTGGAGAGAAAGAGAGACACAAAGTACCAGCTAACCGGCTCCTAAATTGCCATGTTGATTATCGGAGAGGAAAGAACTTTTTTTGGGGGGGGGGGGGGGGCACAACTTAAATCTAAATATCTAAAATCCTTTATTCAAGTGTAATAAAACCAAAGACAAAAATAGTTTCTTTCCTCTGATAATCCTTGATCACTATATTAAACTCTGGGGTGATTCTAATCGACTCGCTAAGCTTCAAAAAGTAGCTGCTTAACAAGCCATGTAACAGCGCCTGCCACGAATGCCCACCCCCCTCGGTCCACACATCCCCACCAGCATATGGGGCCAAAATCAAATGTAAGTCAGTCTGGACTGACCTAGATATGGGGGGTTCCAAGAATGGGGCATGCGACTGACATCATGTGATTTCAGCCGCCCTCCCCCAGAAGGCAGGTGCGCCAAGAGTTTTGGTGGGTGCACCCACCAATCTTGTAGGGCGTTCACATTCCCGCCTCCATCCCGACCCCCTATGCGATTGCCAGAAGCCCTGCAAATGCGAATATGCACGGTACGTAAACATCGGTTCCCGTTGACAATTTGCTGGGGACCCAATTAATTTGAATCTGTGGGAGCACTGCCAGACTGTTATGCAATTCATTTGTGGATCAACTGATACATTTGTTTAATATTGCATATAAACTGTTGATGTACTCTGGCCTTTCAAATGATCAGCCTGGCATATAGCTACTCTATCTCTCCTGTGTTCGATAAATGTCAGAAGCCGATTGGTACTTAGTCTCTTTCCACTTGCAAGGAAAAAAGCTGTGGCTGCTGCACTTTGGATTTGATTGAGTTTCACACAAATATACAAGTATCACTTATGCAAAAAAGGCACAGCGTTAGCAGAGTCTTGTGGGATCTGGAGTGTCATGAGGGGATGTTTGGCCTGGCATCAGCAAGGATGTATGAGGATACATCTGTAATTGAGCACCTTGCCAAACCATATTGTGATGCAAATACTGTACATTTTTTTTGCATGCATGGTAAATACTGGCAGCTTTTGCATGTAGTCATAAAATACTGGACCGCTTTATTTTTACACTGTTGTTTATATTTTTTTGGACACACTCCTTTTGAAATATAAATCTCTTCATATGTTACATCTACCCCACCTGCGAGGCAAAACGGTTGACAGAATGTTCTGCTAAATAAGACGACTGTATAGAATTTTTTTATTTTTTTGCACATTTCATTTAATTTTCATTCTTACAATGAAGCAGGGATACATTTCATCTTTTGATCAGGTTTTTTTATTTTATGCAAACAATTAAAAAACAAAATATATATTCACATATGTATGCATTTATCACTGACTGGAGAACATTCTTTTTATGTGGTAAGAGATTATTTCCGCTTTCATTGAGTATTTTGAATTGCTTATTCAGTGAATGTTTCAGATATAGTGTATCAGGTTCCCTAACTCAATGGGTTAATTCATATCCAGATTCACGCTCACACACTAAGTTTTAAGTAGGGAAGTTTGAATATTGAAAATATTCCCCTGGTTATCTCAAAGTTTTAATTTTGGAAGGATTTCATCCACAAAATGTGGAAAATTAATAGAAGGAACTAAACTTGTGAGATTTAACCTTTTTTCCAATTGTTGTTTATATGGCTTTAAAAAATGGTAATCTCAACATTAAATGCACTGAGTTAGAAGAATCAGAATGACTCCTTTTTGCTTTGCTCTTATTATGTATGAATTTAAGCCTCTTACTATGAATAATACATATGTGAATATAAAAGTGAATATCATTGTAAAAGGATAAAGAACGCACAAAAACGGAACACACTGAGCAATTCTCTTTAAACAGAGTTCCATCTAACATACTAGTTCAGCACCAAAGCTGACCGTTTTAGAAACCCTCCATTTGCTATGTAATCAGGATATTAATCTTGTGCAGGAATGATACTGGAACTAGAGGAGAGCATGGGCAAAAATGTAGAGACAAGTCCAACTTCATGTTGAATTCCTTATGGAAAGTAGAATTATTTGGAAATGACTGTGGAGATAGAATATATATATATATATATATATATATATATATATATATATATATAATAATATTTGTGGTATTAGCGCTGAGCCCCTTCTAGTCTCCCTTCCTTTCAAAAAGGTATTAAAGCAATGTCACAAATCTGGAGCTTTTCAATACTCCACACTCTTCCCTATGCACTGTCCCTCCTCTTCAGGGCGGCTGCTTATCTCCTGTGTGTTTCTTGTCCAAGAACACTTTAAAATGAATCTGTAAAAAAAGATGAGAAAAAAGCGCCTCCTAGTGCAGTATCTCTTATTTGTGCGATACCCTTCACCATGGGGGAAATTAACACCCCAACAAATGAAGGTGTACCGTAAGAGGTGGTTCACCACCACTGAAATCTGAGCCTGTATGCAATGTCACCCACAGACAGTTGTTGCAGTCAGGGTTCCCACAGCTTCTATAGTTTCCTCCCCTATGGAACCGGGTATAATCCACTGTTTGCTCCACAATAGTATCACATGTATTAGAAAGCAAAATAATAGGAGATGATAGTGTAATATGTAAACACAAATTTTATTACACGACACAATGACAACTCAGTTGCCCTTACAATGTTAAAATAAGGTATAAGCTTATCTGATGTGTGCTCTGCCAGCACCCTTGAGGTCAGTCAATGTCCATCAATGGAAATCCTCAACGCGTTTCGTCCTTTGCATATTACTGGACTTCTTCAGGAGTGTATGTGGACTTGCATGACAGTCCCTATATTTATATATTTATACCTATACTAATTAACCCACAATCATTCAATTCCGCCGCATACCCGGTACGATACTTCCGGTTTCCGGGGTTATGGAACGCACGCGTCACTTCCTGTGACGTGCGCCCATACAATTCTCATCCGTGGAACGCATATTGTGCCTCTGGTTAGCCTGTTTCCGGAACGTAGCCCCTAGTCCGCCTCTTTCTTTCATGCAAGGCTAAACCCAGGAGTCCGCCCATCTCTTCACATTGGAGCGGCTCTAATGGGACGCCAACTCGCTGTTGCTAAGCTACTGTTTCATCTAGTTACCGCTCCATCTCTCTCAATCGGATGCGTGCATTGTACTTCTGCATTGCTAGGTTTTCATATAACTACCCTTCATACACCTTTTTGGTGCAGAGCCTAATATTGGGGGAACAAGCTGATACAAATTATTAAAAAACATTTGCAAACTATCTCAAATTCATAAACCAATATAATCCAATTTAGGTGTCCTGCCGATTTTGTATACAGGGGGGATTAAACGGTCACAGTGCCTACCTCCCCGCATATTCATCAGCCAGGGACCACCTACAGTACATAATTCTACACCATAAATACACACAATTGTATGCTAATATAAAATGCACAAATAAATATAGAACGTATATTACAAAGGAGGTTTTTCTAAAAAGTTAGTTAAAAAGAGTTATAAAAAGAATTTAAAAGAAAGAAATTCATCAAATTTACAGCTTCATAAGAATGGTGCAATTTCATAATTGTCATTTAACCCGTTGGGTGTCAAAGTGTTAAGTGCATGTATCCAGAACATTTCCCTTCTGGACCCACATTTCCATTATGATATTTTTTGAAATGTCTTGGGATTGTGTGGGTTTCCACTTTATTCTTAATACCTCTTACATGCTCTTGTATACGCAATTTCAATTGTCTTTTCGTCTTGCCTACGTATTTCAGTCCACACTTGCACTCTAACATGTATACTACCCAGCACGTGTTGCAATTTACAAGGCTTTTTATATATATATATCTATATCTCAATTGTTGGTAACCGGCACTCCAAATAACAGAAGACAATTGCCCCCGGGGCCCTCCAAGAGGGGGTATGTAGAGGCAGCCACGGCTGCTGGCAGCACTCGGATGAGGGTCTTGACAACGTGAATAAAGAAGCTGGAGCCGTGCACAGCTTAGTTGCTAACCGTTTCGGAAATTTTAATTCCTTCGTCAGAGAACCTGTGTATATAACAAATAGGAGAAGCGCACAGTGAGCGTAAAAGTAAAGAGCACTTTACTAATTGTAATAATTGTAACACGCCTCCTGATGAAGTCTAGGATGACGGAACGCTTTGAGGCTGTTCCCATTGTTGACATTAACGCTGAAGCCGTCCTTCGATCTGTTCCTTCCCGGTATCTGCCACCTGGTTAATCTGTCCTGGATGCCCTGATGATCGCTGTACTTATGCTCGGTGATTCCATGCTGATGTTTGCAGTTTTAAACCCATCAGTATGTGAGCCTTATTACAATTAGTGCTGTTTACCTTTACACTCATTGTGCGCTTCTCCTGTTTGTTTCCTCTAAGTCCCTCAGGAAGACAGTTAGAGAAATTAAAATTGTATTAGGTGTCTACGGAACGTTTCAATTAAGCCCTGTCCTCAGCCCCAACCTACAGCAAGAGGGCACCCACATATACACCATACTTACCAGCCCCTGGAACTCACAGGGCAGCTGCACGCCTGAATCTGCCGGCTGAAAGCGATCAACGAGCACTGTGTATGTGGGAGCCCTCTTGCTGTAGGTTGGAGCTGTGGATAGTGCTTATACCGGAGACGTTCCCATGGACACCTAATAAACTTTTCATTCCTTTAACTGTCTCCTGAGTGCTGTTTATTCCTGAGGGACTTGGATTCATAAACTGCATTCTGTGAGCACCGGGAGCAAGGTGTATTTTCTATTATTGAGTGTCATCATTATTGGAACTAAACTCTCACTCTCTCTATCTATCTATCTATCTATCTATCTATCTATCTATCTATCTATCTATCATCTCTTACAATAATGGAGAATGGATATTGGGTATCCAGTCTTTGAGTGCTGCCTTATTGTAGGTTATAGATTTGGTAGGATTTAACCCCTCACATAGGAGGGCAATATATATATACACATACATACTGTGTGTACCAGCACAAAGGTACAAACCTAATTACATGTGCAAAGATACCCAAAAAGTATTCAAATGGTTTCACACCCAATACATTAAATGGGTGACTGCTCAACAAAAAAAAATGCACTGTGCAAAATCTATAGATATAAAAATGGATGTGTTGCCCTTTGATAAGAGCCTTTTGGCTTAAGGTCACAAAATATGCACTAGAGCATCTGGTAAAGTATATTCCGTTAGGGGACTCTTGGGCAATATTTGGTATGATTCCAGGGGGGCAACGTGTATAAAGAGGCTGTAAAAGATTGCCTTTAATATCTAGCGACCATGATTTATTGCATGTATAATTTGGCACATCAAGTGTCAAATCGTAAGCAGCCTCCTGTGGGAGCTGCGGGGCATAATGGTCCGACTTGTCCTAAGAACATCTCGGACCCAGTGTATGGGGGCCTTTACTCTATACACAAATACATCCACAGATCCACACCTCTGTGGAGGTTAATGTATTTGTTCCTAGGTTGGGGTCCTGATAGCGCAGGCGTGACTGGACCATTCGAGGTGGGGGCAGCCACTGCGACCCCAAATATGGCTGGCATGTGTCTGGCTTTGCAGCTAGGCTGCCCGTACTGAGCCATCGCTTCACTTGCACTTTAGTGATGCAAATGCAACATTGTTGGAATGATAGAAATGTTGTTATAATTGTTCTTAGGGCAGTATTCAATGAAAATATTCTCCGTGCATGGCGAGCGTTTTTTTTCGCTCGCCATGCACTCGCCGTGTTTTTGCGGAGATTCTCCATGTTTGGAGATTCTCCGCCACGGCACTTTATACACTATTCAATGTGACATACTCGCCGCCCCTCGCGGAGAGTATCAGCCAATCCGGTGTATGAGGTGACGCTGCAGGGAGCCTGAGGATGGCGGCAGGCAGGGAGATGGAAGTCCCAGAAGGTATGTGGGGGGGAGGTGGGCTCCCCGGGAGCCAGGCAGCACAGGCTGCCCCCCGATCGTGCATATGTAATGATCGGTTGCAGTGAATATATGAATATCTAATGAGCGGCTCGGCTCCCGGCCCCCTGCTGGCTGCTCTGTGTAAAAAAAAAAAAAAACACACATATATATATATATATATATATATATATATATATATATATATATATATATATATATATATATATATATATATATATATATATATATATATATATATATATATATATATATATATATTTAAATTAAATATATATTCATGTGCTATAAGCACATGAATAAAAATAGCATGCCCTTTCACAGATTAAAATTCCTGATTTTTTGACACCAAAATTAAAACCTTTTATTGTAAAAGTTCATATTCCACTTCTCCATGAAAAGATGGGAGAATTGCTACATGGCGAAAATCACTTAGAAAGACGGCGAGAAGTGCACGTTGAATAGGGTTGCTCGCTTTTTGAGAGCAAAAGTCTCCGCCCAACGCGAGAAAAGCACAAACTCGCCATATAACACGGAGAATTTTTCTCATTGAATACTGCCCTTAGAATAGAAATGGCTCCTCATATTCTTTATAAGTATACATACTGGATCAGTACAATGGAAAATATAACCATAAGCATATTATCTTCTTTCAGGTTTGTTAATGACCGCCCAAATTCTGTCACTGAGTGGTTAGGTCATAAAGACGGCCGCTGTAAGTATTACATAACGCTCCTTTTGTTGTACTGCAGACTGTTTAACCCTTTGAGTGCAAAGGGAAATTGTCAAAATAGATGTAGAAACCGCCAAGCAAACCTTTTTATTTATTAACCCTTTGAGCGCCGACGTTGCTGTGAGCAATCCTCAATATATCTGTTAAAAATGCCAGCGCCTCTCACAGCGACTGTTCTTTTTTGGGTGCAATATTCACCTAAATTTCAGTTAATTGATTTTGGCTGTATTTGTATTTGTTCATACCAAAAGAACAGTCGCTGCGAGCGATGCAGGCATTTTGCGCGGGTATTTGGAGGATCGCTTCCAGCAGCGTTGGCACTCAAAGGGTTAAGCGCCAATCTTCACTTCAATATGAATTCTGATAAATGCAGGGGGATCTAGCTGTGCTGTATGGAGAATACTATACGCATTGATCTGTAACAGAGGCCTATTAATACTGCAGCAATGGTCAGAGGGTGCGATGTGAACCCTATTTATTTCTGTACAATGGGAATTGTGATATTAAGGATGTTCAGAAATCAAAAGCGTTTATAAATATGTGACATTAAAGCCAAACCATATCGCATTGCTAATCTCTTCTCTCCAAATTGCACATGCACAATAAGCATGTAGTATTAAATTAATTTGTGTTTTCCAATCAGGGAGAGTGCCAAAAACCCATATGCAAATAGAAATTTGTACTGCCATATGGTAATGTAATAAACATTACAGTGCCCTCTGGGGCCAAAGTAATTTTACATCTTTGTTGCCAAAGGGGATCTTCATTTGTCACATAGGGATTCCCTAGATATCTCTGATTATAACCAAGAGTAAAAACAAGCCTACTATCCTTAAGATTAAGGAACATGGTACATAACTTAATCCTTTTAAGCCTACTGTACTGTACTTGCCACTGTGTATAGTATAATGTGGAATGGTCAGAAACTGTGTTACAATGTTATTATCCATATACTCTAATGCCGCTGACAGACTGGCATTAGAATGTTTCTTTTAAGATGTGTTAATAGTGCAATGCAAGCACGTGTAAATGGATGTAAAAATAAACATCATTGTACTGAATGATATTGTATATATTTAAATTTAACTTTCTCTGCAAGTGTTATTTTTTCTTTTCTTTTACATTTCTTGTATTTCAGTGTGTTTATCCCTTTGAGTGCCAACATTTCTGAAAGATGTTCAAATTATCCACAAAAAAAATGCCAGCGTTGCTTACATTTGTTATATAAATTCAAATAAAAAATGTTATATAGGAAATAGAATCTATTTTTACCCAAGTTAAACATTACAGGTCATTATGATGAAGAAAAATGTTTGCTTGCCAATTTTCACACCTATTTGGACAAATTCACTTGGCGCTCAGGGTTAAGTCAAGCCAAAAGGTGCCCATACACTAGGGCGATTCCATGGCAATTTGGTCACTTTTCATTCGATTCTGGCGGGAAATCAGATCAAAAGTGACCAATCGCATGTGTCTGAGATGCGCGGTCCAGTGAGCATTGCATTAAAGCTTGAAGATCGCACCTACTGCACAATAGATCTATATCATGACGCCAAGCCTTTCGGCAGGCTTGACTGGCATTGCATGCAATACATTGTATGCAAAATGACTGCATACGGTGTAGTCCATGCAGTCCGGGTGGTTCAAGGGGCAGTCGCAGGCGACTTCTCCCCTCGAAGTCACCCTAGTGTATGGGCGTCTTTAGACACAGTAGAATATTTATACATGCATTGTGTTTGAATGTATGTAGTACTGAAATTCTCTCTACCTGGGTCCCCCAAGTAATAGAGCTGCATTGTGTGAGGCTGGTACAAGAATGCAGAAGCCTGGCTTCAGCTAATCAGCCCTGTTCCTACTACGTAACACCTGTCTTCTCTTCCCTGCATTGGATCTTTAGAACTAATCTGTTTCAAGATTGTTTAACTACTGTAGCATTTAATATGCTATATATAACCAGGGTCCTAGGTACTTGAAGCTTCTAACTCCCTATAATCCAATTTGCTCACATCCATCCGCAGATGATGGACATTACCTAGAATTTCCCATATTAGTTAAAGCGTAAGCTTCTATCACTGCAGCTCTTTACTCTTTGGAACTCACTGGTTCACTTAAAACAGGTTCTAAGACTAATGCATATCCTTTAACATTTCCCAGGTAAACACCAGCACAAGGTGCAGGGCTATGGGTATATGGGGCATGGCCATGGGTAATGGGGGCATTAAAGGAGTCCGCACTGCTTTTTAACGATATCACTTAGTGTGTATCCTGTGGAACGTTTGCTTTGCAGGACCGCCAATACCATTAACAATATTGGTGGTAACGCATATCATATAATGTGTACGGGGCATTGATCCTTCCAGTACTGTCAATACAATCTGCACAAAATAGTAAATATGTTTTTTTTTTAATGTTTTAAAATTAACTGATTCCACCTTTAATAAAAGAGCAAGGTTTTCATAATAAAATCTGCACTTCGAAAATACTGTATGCTGTTTTTATGTCATTCACCAGAAAAACTGAGACGACCACCTCCATTCCCCATACGGGTGCCGGACGGCTCCCCGACAGTCGAATAAAATAGGTGGCGAGCGCAGCATGCCCGCAAGGGGCTTCATTGCACTCCCCCCGCTGTGCAGTCGGGATTCCAACATCTGAGTAATGACTGTCGGAATCCCGACTGTCGGTGAAATATACCACACCCCCCCCCCCCCATACAGTACATGCACACGCACCATCTAATTAATATGTAAATTCCACACATAAAGTACTAGATATATCTGCAATCCTTTGCTTATTTGCAGTGAAGGTGACATCACCACCAGTGATGCAAGTAAAATTGTTTCTTACAGGTAATCTGTGAGTGTGCCATTGTCAAGTGCTTTAAACAAATGGACATGGTCATACAAAAACACGGATTATGGCTGCATGACTCTGCCCCTTTTCTCTGCACTCTGTGGGCATAAACTGGGACTTGCATTGCAGTGCAGCTTAGGGTGGCAGTAAAAAGTAAAAAACTACAAATATTGTAGTTAACAATGTAAGTAATCCCACTTTTTATCCCCTTACTACTAAGCCAATGAAAATTCTAAATATAAAATATGCAAAACAATTGCCACCTGTAAGTGCATGTTATACACACTAATTCATATAATGCCCTCACCTTGCTCCGGGTTGTATCTTGGTCTGTCCTCCCTGAAGCTTGTTTGCCATGTACTACCACCCAAAGCTGCACTCTATCTGCGTGGGGCTAATCTGAAACCATTTGACTCCCAGTAACTCCTGTCTGGCACCGTAAATATAGTTTCCCCAAAGGCACCACCAACTGGGACCCTCCTGTTTTAGCATGAGGATATGGTTTGGGGCAAAAAGGAGTGGGGAGACCGGTTCAGTTTGAGAGAGAGAGCACAGAGCTATTTTTCCCCAATATTTGGGCAATGTTTTTTATTTGATTATCCAATGAAAAGCACATTTTCTGCCAAAAGCCCTGCCACAGTCCCGTTTTTGCTACAAAACTAGGCAGCTTTAAAGGATTCTGCCCTGCCTGCCGAAAGTAGTGAAACAAAATCTTCACTAAACAGACATAAGCGCCGGCTTAACGGGGCTAATTGGGAAGCCCCCGTTGAGCAGTGATCGTGGCTAATAATATATCGGTCAAAGTTGTAATTTAATGTAAATGTTGTATATTTTATTTCTATGTGAATTCTACAAACTACTCCTACGTTGTATTCGATTATACATTTGCAATGTTTGTTTTTCTTTTTTTCATGGCTTTCCTTGAGCATAAAATGTATGCAAGGAAAGAGGTATCAAACCTTTTGGAGGGAGAGAAAATACTAACCAATCAGCTTCTGTCAACTTACAGGCTGTGTTTGAAAAATGACAGAAGCTGATTGGTTGAAACTTTATTTCTTTCCAAGTTGGATACATCTCCCATAAAGTATTAAAAAACAATCTTCTACAACCCTATAATTTTTATTTGGATGGGTTAAAGGGCAATGAACCAACTTATCATTTTAAAACTGTTTCTTTTCAGACACTATATTACAGTACACCTAGTAACTCTCAAATCTGTTTTATCCATCTCCAGATGAACTGGCTGAGTTTATGGATGCAGTTTCCAGTTTGAACTACAGTGAAAAGCCAAATTATGAAGCTCTGAAGAGAATCCTGTTGAAGGCTTTGGAGTCTGCTGGAACTAATCTTCGTGCTCCGCTCATTTTTTCAAATGAGAGATCCTTTTCAAAAATGTCTACTACTGTTAAAAAGGTATGAATTCTATATAAATGTCTTCATCAATATTATCATTTCATATCAAAGGGACTTTATAAGCCACATGTATACCCCTATTGAAATGAAAACTGAATTTAAACATAATGGGGTTTTAGTGGTACCAGCTACTATCTGCAAACTTTGAATCTGCCAAACCTCATGCGGGATAGGGAAGAGGGAAATATACAACTGGTTTCGTTGTGAGGGAAGTGCAGCCTAACGCTACTTTTAAAATGCATTGTCAAAAAGTAAACCAAAGAGCCAGGCCATGTATGTGCAACTTGCAGGATAGTAAATTCTGTAGTTAGGAAATTAAAACCAGACCCAATGTGAGGTGGATAATACTCACTGGTTTCAGTTTACTTATGGATGCCTTCCAGAGACACCAGTCTGCTCTCAGACACTTGCATTATCTAGTAGAGAATTTGTCCGTAAAATAACTATTTTTAGTATCCCACTATGCAGCTGCCGAACTCCACCGTTACCACCAGGTGGTTGCCCTATGACAATATGTAATCATTTTTGCCCCATCAATTGTTGAAAAAAATACATTACCAATTTTGTAACAAAACCACTTCAGTGTGTCAGATGGAATCGAGCATCTTATACTGTAAAATAATGGTGTTTACTAGATATTTGCAATATGTCACATTGGTACTTATGTAGTATCTGGGCGTCCGATTTAGAAATCGGATCGCATCACATCGCATCGCATGCGACCAAATCGTATGCGATGCGATGGTCAAGATTTTTCCATAGGATTCAATGTTAAAATGGTCTGAGTCCATTTTAACATAGAATTCAATTGGAAAAAGGGGTCCTTTTCCTTTCCCCACTATCCAAGTGGGCATGGAGTTGGATACAAACCTGTGGCGAGCCACCGAGCCCGAAGCGTAGCGAGCCCCGCGAGGGGACACAGAATACTTTTTAAGAAATATGCGTTCGCTCGCCACGCTTCGGGCTCGGTGGCTCGCTGCGCTCGCCACGCTATATAAAATCAACTCTATGCCCACTTGGATAGTGGGGAAATGAACAGGACCTTCTTAACATTGAATCCTATGCAAAATCGCATCGCATCGCATCTGATTGTATGCCTTAAGGTAAGGCATACAATCACAAAATCGGACGCCCAGATACTACATAAGTACCTGTCACATTTAATACATTAAGTAAAATGTATTGTATATGGTAACATGATTTTATTTGCAATTTTGAAGAAAAAAATTGCACAATATAAAACAATGCCTGATATCCAGAACACCCCTTTCCTTTTAAATAGTCTGCACTGTATATCTAGGTGCCAAAGATGTGATAGTTACAGTGGGATTTTCACTTATATTTCATAGTACTTAATATTTAAATATTAAAATCAAGAAATGTTGTTTGACCACATATAAGAACCAGTCTGCCCTAAACACATGTACACAAACACAGGAGACAAGAGGGAAACCAGTCCATTTTATATACAGTACTGTAGTGTATCTTTCCTTCCCCTGGTGCAGGGCTGGGCAACACCGGCCCTCCAGATG
Source organism: Crinia signifera (assembly GCF_055691185.1). NCBI lineage: Eukaryota > Metazoa > Chordata > Amphibia > Anura > Myobatrachidae > Crinia > Crinia signifera. The sequence continues at coordinate 62,405,743 of NC_139219.1, read as the reverse complement.
TTGATGAACTACACATCCCAGGATGCTTTGCATTAGTTTTGCTATGTGGCCATGCTGAAACTGATGCAAGGCATGCTGGGATGGTAGTTCATAAACATGTGGATGGCCGGTGTTGCCCAGCCCTGCCCTGGTGTATCCCCAGGTTCTCAGTTGAGTAAGCAGTACTCTTGTAGTGTTGTAACTTCTTTACTATTTTATATTAATGTGAGCTTAAATATTTTCTCTGAGAAGAAGTCCACTTGAAGGGCCTACTAATTCCATATACAAAGTGCAATCAGGGATGGTGGTTGCTTCTTGTGGTGCTTCTTGCTCTAAGTGTAGTTCTCTTGCTTTAAAAGACATAATTTTGACAGGGAATTTTCAACACCTCCCCTGAACGAGTACAACCCAGGTGATGTTGTTACTACAGGCATTTGGCCGAGTCATCAGTATGGCAGAATCATCATTTGCATTCTCAGCAGCTACAGATCATGAGAGTAGAGACAGACACAATTGGGATTGTTTTTGCCATGGGGAAGACTTGTCAAAATCCAGCTCCTTGAACACTGTACCATCTTCGCTTCATCCATCTTAGGGAATTGCCCATGAATGTAGACACCTCACAGTTACTGGTCTGGATAAGGAACAGATGCTCTGTCTGTGCCAGTTCACTTACTGCTGGAGTATGGGTTCTTTTTCATTGTCTGCAGTCCTTCTGTTTTGGCCTTGTTCTCAATGGTATTGTAGTAACTTCATGATTGTCTTTTTGGTGTAATGCCATGGTAGACCACTACAGTCCTCGAGAGCTATCAACAGTTTACGTTTTCTAGATCACCTAGCTGGGGCACAGGTACATTCATTACTGACTGACACATTATAAATGATCCATAGGTGGAGCTAATTACTTCACTTATGATTCTGTGAGGAGACCTAGAAAACCTTAACTGTTGGTAGCTCTCAAAGACTGGAGTTTACTATCCCTGGTGTAATGTAATCTGCATCAGGGACACAAATGCCTTATGGAAGAAGTTCCCAAACGTGGTTCTCAGGGTATCCTGACAGTCCAGGTTTTGATTATAGCCATACTTTGCCCAGGTGACTTAACTAGTACTTCAGTCAATATGATTTAACATCGGGATTCTTTAAAACATCCTCTTTTGGAGTGCCTTGAGGACTGAGTTTTTGATTCACTCCCTTGTGGTGTAAAGAGACTTTTCTGAACTGTACTGTGTTGAGAATTAACACCTAATATCATTACCAGTTTTTAAGCTAAACATTTTGTCCCTCTGCTGCTCCTAGTTCCAAACGGATCCGATACGTAATCCCGGCGGTCGGGATCCCGGCGCTGCGCTCGCCACGCAGCGGGCCCGGTGCCTCACTACGCTCGGCACGCTATTTTATTCTCCCTCTATGGGTGTCGTGGACACCCACGGAGGGAGAAAGTTTCGGGATTCCAGTGTCGGGATTCTGAACGCCGGGATCCCGACCGCCGGCAAATTGACCGCATCCCGTTCCAAACCTACTGTAGCTAGTGGAATATATAGGCCTGCACATGAGGATTTTGATGCCAAACAAGCCTGTCCATTGCACAGTCTGCTAATCTAAATCCCATAGAAGTGTGATTGGTTGAACTATTTTTTAAACACTCCTAAATTAACTTTTGTATAATATTTGCGCAGATACAGGTATGTCCTCATACATCTAGCCTTAATACACTATGGTATGAGTGAGTGGACGGTTTCCAGCTTCTTAGTCATAAAATGATGCAACTAGGATGCATCGGGAGACTCTGCTGGAGATTAGAATACGGAGCACAACAGAACTTGTTTTGGAAAAAAGCTACAGCTGCTACATTATTTTGTATACAGATTCACAGACTCAGTCACACATATATACAAGTGTCCTCTATCAAATTATCCCACACCCCCCCCTGGTGCATCCTAGTCTCAACGAAGACATTTTTGGCAAAAAAGTCACCCAACACTAGAAAAGTCACATGGGACATGATGTGCCGACAGGGGCTGTTGGCGTGACTGCAGAAAATATGCATGAGGACACATCTTTACCCAGCTATCCATAAAACCGGCATCAGACTTAGGGCAACCTACAATTTTACATTGCTTCCCAATTTCCACATAAAGAATGGGGCCAGATGCAAAGGACTGCAAGTCCGGTGGCCTTCCAGGATGCCGGACGAACTCAGAGGTTTCTTTAAAGGGGCAAACATTTGCAAGGCATGGTTTTAAATGATTGCCCCTTTAAAAAAAAACTCTGAGTTCAGCAGTCATCCCGCTGACAGTTGTCAAAAATCACTTTCTCATTAGGATACATTGGAAAAACATCTCCAATAATATGCTAGTTATTCCCTAGTTTTGTGATGGGCAATGACGGCTGATGGAGAATAGCTAGAATGGCATCTGTTTCCAACAATGGAATAGGTTCTAACCCCCCTTTCACAGCACTTTCATGCTGACACAACCAATCATACACTTCCTGCTAGTGCACCGAGAGCCTCAAAATAGACTAAATCCACATTTCTACATCTCTAATACTAGTCAGTTTAATAAAATTCCTGCAGTGTCATGTATTCATGTACTGGGTGTGATTGAATTATGAAAATAATTGACTTTCTATTTTAAAAGCTTCAGTACCAGTAGGTTAAACTGTACTTGAACTTATTCACAAAATCTTGTAGCACAGTGCTGTAAAAATACTTTAGCTTTCTGCAAATGAGGAAATAATATATCCAAGAGATAACTTAATGCAAACATGTGCTGTTTAATGTAAAATAAGATGTACTGTACATCCATCTCCACTTCAAGGTAAGGTCTCGCTTTTTTGTCATCGCTGCTTAGCATAATTAAAAGCATCAGCCAGTGACCTTTCTTGAGCATATCTTGTGCAGAAAGGATCCTCTTTCCATCCAGTGCACTTGCAATGTGGAAGGGTCAAGATACTTTAAATTTTTAATATATCTTATGAAATTTGGCCACGGGAAAGTGCACAGCAGCCAAGAATGCTGGGTGCAAACTAACAAGAATGATGGGCTGATAGATAAATGGTGATTCAAGCATCAGTACACAGATGGTTCTGATTTGCTGTGTTCTAAGCTGCTTTGACTGAAGACATAGAATATCCTTCTAGTCATAAATTAGCTCTTTGGAAGGAAACCTTGGCAGTGGAGCCTTACAACCTTCAATTAGTAGGGAAGAAGAATTTGAATGACTGTGGTATTGACATCTGTAGACTTGCATAGTAATCATTTCTAATAGAAATGAATATCTGTTTGAGGAGGTTTTGCATGGCTAATTAACTACTATTGAGAATATGTAATTTTTGCATGTTCTCCCCATTGTCACCTTTCTCTTATGATACAATTATATTTTATTGTAGCAAGGGACACAGTCTATGATTCACAGCACTTGTAGAGAGCATGGAGTACTTCCAACATTCTTAAATATTGTCTTGTGGGAAATGTAATCTTAGATGAGAACCAAACTTTTTTTTTTTTTTGCTTTTCACATTTTATTGCCACAACTACGTTATTTTATTATTATTGTTTTTTTATATATTGCCACAAGGGTTCTGAAGCGCCTGACCATAAATAGTTTAGTGAAAAACAAGAAAATAATGATTTATAGTACAAGGCAATTTAGGACAAGTACATGGTAAATAAAGACCGTTCCATCAGGGGACAGGACACTGATTAAATTATCAGGGTGGCAGAGATATACAGGTTGATTATCCCTTATCCGAAAGGCTCGGGACCACGAGCATTTTGGATAAGCTATTTTTTCAGATTTTGGAATATATATATTTTTTTCCATACTTATCTGGTCCCCTGGGGTAGCCCCGATGTCCACAATGTCCCACAGTGTCCTCTTCAGCGCCATCTCCGGTCCCAGGGGTGCACTGCGCGAGTGCATACTGTGACATCACTGGCTCAATGCAGCCGTGGGACCGGAAATGCCACTGAAGATGATCCCGGAGGCCGCCGTGGACATCGGGGGACGAGGTAAGTATGGGAAATAGGGGGGGACGGACAAAAAAAAACTGAAATATTATGAAAAAACCAAGATTTTTGGAATATTTTGGTTTTTGGAATACACGGATAAGATAGACCTGACCTGCATATAGTGTAACAAAAGCACATGAGGAGAGAGCCCTGCTCATGAGAGCCTTCATTCTAAAGGGGAGAGGAAAACAGACTGGTGTGACACAGAAGGAATAAAAGTGAGCATAGACAGAAGGTTAGGATGAGAAATGGTTAGATTGAATGAAGAAGTAGGTCTTGAGATCCCGTTTAAAGTTTTGTAGGGAGGTGTGGAGTCTGATCTAAAGGGGTAGAAAATTTCTGAGCTACAGAGCACAATGGCCAAAATCTTGGAGGCAGGAATGGGAGGAAGCAACCTGTTGGCAAGAGAGACTGCATGCATTTGTGGAATGAAGAGGGTGGGTGGTAGTGTAAAAAGAGAGATAAGGTCAGTTATGTAGGTGGGAGTAGAATGGGTGATGGCTTTGTAAGTGTGTGTGAGGAGTTTGAATTATATTCTGAAGGGGAGCAAGTGTAGGGCTTGTAAGAGAGGGGAGGTGGACAAAGGGATTCAGTATTGAATCCCGGCGGTCGGGATCCCGGCGTTCAGAATCCCGACGCCGGAATCCCGACAGCCGAAATGCCGACAAGGGGGGGACGTGGATCGCCCCCCCTTGCGGGCTCGCTGCGCTCGCCACGCAGCGGGCCCGGTGCCTCGCTACGCTCGGCACACTAATTTATTCTCCCTCCAGGGGTGTTGTGGACACCCACAGAGGAAGAATGTGTCTGTATTTCGGCGGTTGGGATTTCGGCGTCGGGATTCTGAACGCCGGGATCCCGAACGGCGGGATTGTAACTGCATCCCGGACAAAGTACATTTGGAGAGGAAGGTGAACCGGGCAGCAGCGTTGAGGATAGATTGGAGCGTAGAGAGGTGTTTGACAGGGAGGCCAGAAAGTAGGAGATTACAGTAGTCCAATCTGGAGAAGATTAGTCAGTAGATGAGGGTCTTCTTGGCATCCTGGGTTAGATAGGACCTGATCCTGGAAATATTTTTGAGGAGAAAAGGACAGGACTGTGAAAGATGTATCTATATTTCTAGATCATATATATATATGGGGGGGACTGATTAATTTGCAAACTACATAGCATTGCCGAGGCCCCGAGGCTTATCATATTTTTTGGAAAATATGTGTAACTAAGATCTCTGAATTATCTTCTATTATGTTGGTTTTTCAAATCTTATTACTAATGCCCTATGGTGTGCTGGGGGTTAATACCCTCCCTTTTAGCACCTAAGAGGCATTACTAATTTGACTGAGCAGTTATCACTCTGTAAATGGAATGTCAAAAAGAGCTAATGTAGTTTGATGAGTGAAGTGTGAGAAGCATTGCGGAAAAAAAGTAAAAAAAAAAAAAAAATTAATGTGCTGAAAGATGAATACCAGAACATCAATCAGTCAAACAAATCTAAAGTAACTTGTACCAGCATGTACAAGAAGCACCCTAAAAATATCAATGATAAATCAATATCAATGATTGTTTTACAGTGGTTCCCAAACTTTGTTGAATCATGGCACCATAGAGCATTATTCAAATAATAAACCATAAACAAAAGTTGAGAGACCAAATGATTCATTGTCGTCTTTGTTCAGATGTAATTCATACGTGTAGATGGAAACATGGTAAAACCACCGCGTTTCCTCTTTTAGAAACTTCATAAGGGTATTAAATCTTAAGAATGTGTTGAATTGCTTCAAAGTGAGTTCAGAAACAAACACTTGTATGTTTGGAACCTTATACTGTAGGTGTGTTGTCAAATGTTGCTCTCAAAAGCAAATGAAGGTACATTTGCATATGTATATTAGGAACAATATATATTATATGTGTATGTATATATATATATATCCCATATGTCCCGTTCCTCAAGTCCTTCCACGACCTTCTCTCCCGCCCCCACACACACTTGTACACATATGGCAACCGAGCAAGCAACCTCCTGCACAGTGCACGGAACAAACAGCGGTGATCTCACTCCTTCATTACACCGCCCGTGTTGCGTCCTCAGGACGGCCCAGCACGGTCGCCACTACACGCCTGACAGTGTGCGCCCGCACCCTGACCGACAGGAGCTGTCTCCGTACACGGATCACCACCTGGGATGGCCCCTTGTCACACTCGGGTGATACACAGGTACCCACACACACTTGCTGGTTGAGACTGTCTGCCATTACAAGCGGTCTCGATTGTGAATACATTGTGTTTGTTTCTTCACTTTGTTGCTACAGTATATTGCACTTTCCCTGTGCACTGTATATTCGGAGAATTTGCTTCATTCACTGGTATGTTTTTCGTGTGGTGTCACTTTGTTGAAGCATTGTGTGGTATAATGGCACGCTGACTGAGCAGTTCCCTGACCTACCAGAGCCCTCAGTGATGCATAAATTATTTACCCCATTAGGGGTGGATTCCTGTACATTATGACACTGTTGGACATTAACCAATCAGTGGTGTACTTGTGTTTGAAACGCAATTTGGGCGCAATTTGCCCAGTCTTATTTATTTCTGGGTTTGCATGGCAGTCAGAGCCCCTGAGGAAAACTGTGAGAAACAGTTGAAATGGCTGTTGGGCCGTGTGTATATACCATTTCCATGTCATAAATAAAATCATGTTGGATTTTTTATTCTGAGTGCCGGTTCTTCTATCTTTCTACAAGGAGGGTGAGTGTCAATATATTTCTTCAATACGGATCTGTGCACCGCAACCATAAGGCCATCTATACACTTTAACGTCTGCAACTGAGTGCTGTCTTTCCATGACCTATATATATGTTATTGGGTCCACCACAGCCCCTTAGGAGGGCACCGGAGTGCACAAACCCCAACGGGGGTGGCTGGAGTGCCGGAGGCTGTATATATGTGTATGTGTTGTTTAATGGCAAAAAACAGTAGATTCCGTTTTGTCAGGGTCAACAGAAAAAAGTGCCTTAGTCCAACGGTGTTTTCTGAGTTGTTTCTTACTCTAAAGCCTCATACACACAAAATAAGAAAAGGGCCCTTCTGAGCGATATCTTTTACTATCTCTTCTAGTGTGTACACTTAACATCCTTAATGATGCGCACTCCCACGCATCGTTAATGAACGCCTCCGTAATATGAACAGTTCAGATGAGGGAGGACCTCGTTAAAAAGAGCATGGCCCCCCCCCGTTGCACCCTTCCCTGCCGGAAATGGTATGCATTCACTGATGCTGGCGCTGCACCTGGTCCCACTGCCACCAATGTCACCGGGTACACACATTTGCTAGTGTGAGACATGCCCTAAAATTGGTCATCATATGCCTGAGTTTTTACTGCTGCTCCCTGTTACCTCCCACAGATAGTCTGTGTCAATCATGTCGCACCCTCCGTTGCTAGTGAGTCACTACCAGTGCACCGTGCAACTGCAGCCAATAATTGATCTGTTCCATTAATAGCGGCAAAATGTGTACAATTTTGTATCGGGCCCTTAATGATGAAATGGACAAGATACTGTAGGAATGACATTGCATTGCACAATTATACAAGTAAATCTGGAAAACCTGCAATGCGTGCTAAAGTTTAACAACCACTGCATTAATATATTCATATATAGTAAAGTCAGGACAGACTGTGAACATTCTTATTTTAAGCTGAATGCCAGAGTTTAATACATATAATCAGTCATAAGGAGTGTTACTGCCGTCTTCCTCAGTAAAGGTCAGATAACCTGCATGGAAAAGCAAATGTAGTGATTAAAATCACATTTCATAATTCTTTTTATATTAATTAGGCTCATTGATATGAAAGAAAACTTACTATGAATGGGTTGAGGTTTATGAATATGAATGTAAAACATGAAGACTTCTGGATTCATTCCCAGCAAAGGTTAATAATAAATTCATGTGGTCTTTGGAAATAATGCTGAGCTTTAATTTAAACAAAATTTGTTTCTACAGGAAAAAAAAACTTTAGCTGGAGGGACTTTTTGGCCACTGCACCATGTGATTTTTATATTGGGACATAAAATAATAATTTTGTTATTTTGGGTGTGAGCATTGCCTCCTGCTCATCCGCTCTTATGTATCCCAGTAACATCTTGAGGTTTTTTTTTTTTTTTTTCCTACACATGTCCCTTAAGCTGGGTACATAGACCATTGTGCATAGTGCAGTTTGTATCTACCCAGTTTGTTTAATCACTGTTGTTTCCAATTGTAAAGAAACTGTAAATAAATACATTTAAAGTGGACTTTAATAATTACATATGCCTGTAGCTCATATAAAAATAAAACTGGGTTCAACTTGTTTTTAAAAGCACAAGTTTCACAGGGAGTTGTTTTCCCAATGTGCACTGTAATTGTTTTCTTACACAAGTGGGCACAGGTCAACTATTTATTTATTTTCCACTATTCTGAGATTTTTATTGTTGCTTTACTACACTCAAGCCCAGGGGTCTTCAACCCGTGGCCCGCTGAGTTGTTTTGAGTGGCCCCGCCTGTCGTAAAAAAAAAACAACAACCTTCTGCGCTAGTCCCCTTTGCATGTGGGATATTGTGGAGGTGGATGTGCAGTGGCTGGGGCGGGCGGGCATTGTGTATTTCCTGATGCCACGCACCCGTCCCGCCTGCACCATTTCAGTGGAGAGAGTGACAGCCGCCAGCCCTCTGACAGAGCTGTTGTGTTTCCTGAGACCTCTGCCAGGGATACGGAGCATATTGTGACATTTCAGAAGATTCAGGCAGGTTTCTTAGGGAAGGGGGAAGTTGGCTGAAAGCAGTGCTAACTACGGGGGGGGGGGGGAGTGGCTGGCTGCAATGCAGTGCTGACTATGGGGGGCGAGCTGGCTGCAATGTTGTGCTGAACATGGGGGGGGGGGTGGGTGGGCTGCAATGCGGTGCTGACTATGGGAGGGCTGGCAAGCTGTGAAATGTGGTGCTGACTATGGAGGGCAATACTGGGGCATTTTGTGAGTGACACTACTGGTGGCATTTTGTGAGGGACACTACTGGTGGCATTTTATGAGGGAAACTATATGTAACTGGCCCTACTGGGGACAGGATATGTAACTGGCACTACTGGGGACAGGATATGTAACTGGCACTACTGGGGACAGGATATGTAACTGGCACTACTGGGGACATCTGTACCAGCACTACTGGGGACATGATATGTAACTGGCACTACTGGGGACATGATATGTAACTGGCACTACTGAGGACATCTTTATATGTAAATAATAACTTCACATCATGTGAAAAAAATATGAGCACAGACCTTGAAGAAGACAACTCGGAGACAGTGTGGGCAGAGATAACCGACAATAATAAAAAAACAAAAAACAAAATTATAATAGGGGTATGCTATAGACCACCAAATATAAACGAAAGGGAAGAGTCTCTTCTTTTAAACCAAATCAAACAAGCATCAAATCAGGATCGGGTATTAATTATGGGGGATTTTAATTTAGCCGACATTGATTGGGAAAACGAAACAGGTAAATCAGCAAGAAGCAATGGGTTCTTAAGCTTACTTAAAGACCAGTTTATTACACAAATGGTAGAAACTCCAACTCGTGATGAGGCACTCTTGGACAGTATTAACAAATAACACAGACTAAGTTTCAAACACAAAAGTAATTGAACAATTAGGGAACAGTGATCACAATATGGTTTCACTGGAAATCAACTTCAGTAAATTACATCAAAAAGGATCTGCAAAAATACTAAACTTCAGAAAAGCGAACTTTGAATTATTCAGGGAAGCCCTAACAGGAATTGGGTGGGAAATGGTTATGGAGAGAAAAAATGCAGAGGAAATGTGGGATACTCTAAAAAAGGTGCTTGATTCACTAACTATTGAATACATTCCTAAAGGAACTAAGGGTAAATTCAACAAAAAAAGCCACCATGGTTGGACAAAAAAGTAAGGTCAGCGATCAACAATAAAACCAAAGCCTTTAAATTCTATAAAAATAACTTAAATGAGGAGGCGTTCGCAAAATACAAAGACTCAAACAAAACTTGTAAAGGGGTAATCAAAGCAGCTAAAATATTATATGAAGAGTGCATAGCCACTGAAAGCAAAACCAACCCAAAGAAGTTTTTTAAATACATAAATAGTAAACGTTTAATTAAGGAAAACATAGGCCCACTAACTGATACTAGTGGAAAAAGTGTTACTGAGGACAAGAGAAAGGCAAAACTGTTAAATGAGTTCTTCTCATCAGTATTTACTAAGGGAGAGCAGACTGTGGAACGAACATTTACCATAAACGGGACAAATAAGCCAGATCTCATTGTAGATTTCATGCCAAAGGAAATAATACTGAGGCTAAGCAAACTCAAAACAAATAAATCACCAGGGCCAGATGGGATTCATCCGAGGGTATAAATGGAATTAAGGGATGAACTAGCTACCCCCCTACAATATATCTTTAGCAAGTCACTATTGTCAGGTATAGTACCAAAAGATTGGAGAATAGCAGAGGTAGTGCCAATATTCAAAAAAGGAAGATCCCGCTAATTACAGACCCGTTAGTTTAACATCAATTGTGGGTAAACTATTTGAAGGATTTTTAAGGGATGGTATCCAGGAATATTTAGACCATCACATCTACTCAGTACTAACCAACATGGGTTCGTGAAAAATCGTTCTTGCCAAACTAATCTACTAGGGTTCTATAAAGAGGTTAGCAAGGGTAATTATGCCACTGTATAAAGCATTGGTGAGACCTCACCTCGAGTACGGAGTGCAGTTCTGGGCCCCACACTATAAAAAGGATGTCATAGAATTAGAAAAAGTCCAAAGGCGAGCAACAAAGCTTATTAGGGGAATGGAGAATTTAAGCTACGGGGAGAAATTAAGCAATTTGGGACTATTTACATAGGAAAAGAGACGTTTAAGGGGGGACATGCTCAACATGTACAAGTATATCAAGGGCCACTATAAGGAACTGTCACACACCCTCTTTTCTACTAGAAAGGAATCTAGGACACGAGGGCATGAGTATAGATTAGAAGAAAAAAGATTTCATTCAGCTAGTAGAAAGAATTTCTTTACGGTCAGAACAGTCAAACTCTGGAACTCTCTTCCCAGAGACGTGGTAACGGCTGGCTCACTAAATGCGTTCAAGGCAAAGTTGGACAAACATTTACTGGAGAAAAACATCCATGGGTACAAATAAGAAATATAATCTGTCTGTAAAATATCAGAACCTACCAAATCAGCAATGGATATCTATACCAGGTTGAACTAGATGGACGCAAGTCTTTTTTCAGCCTTACCTACTATGTAACTATGTACCAGCACTACTGGGGACATGATATGTAACTGGTACTAAATATGTGCATGGCAAGGCAAATTCAGTGCCCTTAGATAGTACACAAACTTTGTTTCATGTTTTGGGACCTTGTTTCATGCAAAAAATAACATATATTTGTGTGTGTTTGATGTGTTTCTACAGCATTAATTCAAGATACCTCATTGAAATCTAAAAATATTCCAAAATACAGAATAATCCGTTATCCAAAGTACTGCTGATCCCAAGCATTTTGGATAAAGGAAATTCAACCCGTAATATGAAAAATTCTACATACTTTATTTATGCACTGTAAACTTAGAACACCTGGTTTATATTATCAGGCTGCGATGTTATTTAGACCTGTAGTTCATATACTGTTATAATATACAGTAACTCAACATATTTTAAATATCATACAGTAGTTTCATGTGTCCGAATGGGTTTAGCACGTCTAAAGCTCCCATCTGCACTGATTTTCCCAAGACCGTCCCGCTTGCACAGTCAGATGTTTGTTGCAGTATTTTCCTATACTTGTACTGAATTAACCAATTTACAGCACAGTGTGAAATACGTCTTTTCAGCCATTTTATCTTTCTTGGGTTTTAAAAAGTACAATATGGTGGATTTTATGGCCTGTGTGAGTTGCGTGCCAGTTTTCTGTAAATCAAACAAAGTAACATTTAAAAACAAAAAATCCAATTCACCTACTGTATCTCACTAAATAGTAGCTCAACCTATAAAATAGCCTCTACTACAAGTAGATGCCCTATTCAATTGTGCGACTTCTCCTCTTGGAAAAGTCTCACGCAATCCGCCCCCCCTTCCCGGGCAGCAGGATCGCATGCGGTCCTTTCACATATGATATAGCATGCAATCCCAATCAAGATCGTCCAAATTGAATGCGATCCATCAGATCGCTTCTGCAGCCAGTGCGACTCACATGCAAGTCCCTTAGGGTATGGCCAGCGTAAATTTTGCTGGAAGCAACAGCCTGAAATTTGGGTATTACAAGCGGTGTACTCTTACTTATTAATCTGTACCACTTTTTGTGTAGTCCGAGGTGAAGACACAAAGACTAGAGGTGAAGAATGATGAAGAAGACAAAGGCATCAAGACAGAACGCTGTCATTCGCCAAAACCACGTCCGCTACAGAAAATACCAAAGGTAGATTATTTTACATTAATGCTCAAGGAAATACTAGTCATTTCATTGGTTCTACCTTTTCTATGCATTTTTTTTTTTTTACACATCTGGTGGATATTTCATCCCATATGGTGGCCAGCATTTTGGCATTGGGATTGGTGGATATACATATTAATATATACAGCCTCTGTTGAGTAATGAAACCAGTAAATGTATGGGCTCCTTATGTTTCATTATACAGATTAATTTAAAGAAAACCGATGGCAATTATATGAGCACAAGCAATGTCACATATGATACAGATTGTCTTAAGGACACTACCTATGGAGAATCCAGTAGGTCTCATAACAGAGCTCCAGTGGATTTGTATCCAGAATTAGTCAATGTTAAAAGACCAATGGTAAGGCTGGCTGCAAGATACATTCACGTTCTATTATACTACTGTCCACTTGTATACTACTTATACCATTTGGTAAGAGTTTTAAAAAAATATATAATCAGGTCTTTAAACTCTTTTACAATCATAATGCTATCATATTCTATATCTAATGTGTCGTTATTTAACCCCTTCCCGACATTTGACGTACATTTACGTCATGGTCGGGAAGCACTTCCCGACACATGGCGTAAATGTACGTCATGGATTTAAACTGTCACCGCGTCTATAGACGCGGTGACAGTTTCAACATGTCTGCTGTCCCTGACAGCAGACATGTCCGTGCATGCCCCGGGGGGGCTGCGATGCCGCCCCCCCGTCGGCGATCGCTGTGATTGGCTGTTCAGTGTGAACAGCCATTCACAGCGTTTTCCTGTGTCACCGGCGAATAACGTTCGCCGGTGACACGGGATCAGAGGTGATTGGTGCTGTAAAGTACAGCACCAATCACCGCGGGGTGTAAGGGTGACACTGGTGTCACCCCACCTCACCCCGCCCGCCCCCAAAGGCCGTGATTGGTCCGTCGGTCCGACGGACCAATCACAGCCAAGGAGGGGGATTTAAACTAACGGTGACTGCACTGCAGACGCCATTCCGGTCTGGAAAGCGTGCAGTGCGGTCACCGTACCCCCCTGCCGCCATACTGACCAGAATACTTGCTGCAATACTTACCTGATCGCTGCTGATTGCTTCCTGGATCCTGTTCAATAATTGTGCCTTCCTGTGAAATTGTGCTGCTGCAGTGTACTAGCTAGATAGATAGAGAGATAGATAGATAGAGATAGATAGAGAGAGATAGAGAGAGAGAGATAGAGAGAGATAGAGAGAGATAGAGAGAGAGATAGTGTCAGAGAGTGCTATATTTTGTGCTGCTGCAGTGTGATATAGTTATAGATAGAGAGAGAGAGAGAGAGATAGAGAGAGAGGCCTACTGACAGAGTGCTATATTTTGTGCTGCTGCAGTGTGATAGTTATAGAGAGATAGAGAGAGATAGAGAGAGAGAGATAGAGAGAGATAGAGAGAGATAGAGAGAGAGATAGTGTCAGAGAGTGCTATATTTTGTGCTGCTGCAGTGTGATATAGTTATAGATAGAGAGAGAGAGAGAGAGATAGAGAGAGAGGCCTACTGACAGAGTGCTATATTTTGTGCTGCTGCAGTGTGATAGTTATAGAGAGATAGAGAGAGATAGAGAGAGAGAGATAGAGAGAGATAGAGAGAGATAGTGACAGATTGTGCTATATATTTTTTATATAACTGACTGCTGCCCCCTCCTTTTGTGCTGATCAGTATAAATTAACTGATCAGCAACTTTTTGGGGGCGCAGGTTTTTTTTAATATATAGATATACCTGTCAGTGCTGCTGCTGCAGTGTCATAGAGTGATAGATAGTGATAGATAGTGAGAGATAGAGAGATAGAGAGAGATAGTGATAGAGAGTGCTAAATTTTGTGTCTGCTGTCCCCGCCTTTTGTGCTGATCACTATATCTGAGGTGATCAGCAACTTTTTTGGGGGTACAGAGGTTTTTTTTTTTTTATATATACCTGTCAGTTGCACCAAAGGTTGTGCACCTGCTGCACCTCACTGGTAATCAGTGTCGCATCACTGATCACCTTTTTTTTTTGTGTGTGTGCTGTGGGGTATTTTTTTAATTTTTTTTTTTACACACACTGTGATTTTGTGGGTGTCCTGTGGCCGCTGTGCGCTGATCAGTGACGTACATCACTGATCATCTCTTTCGGCACAGGGTTGATCTATTTTTTTTTTTTTTTTTGATCAAATTCCTGTTGCCTTTGAGCGCTGTTCAGTGACAGACGTTACTGACCAACATCTGTGCTCAATTTTTGGCGCAGGACCTTTTTTTTTTTAACCCCTTCCTTTTTTTTTTTTTAACCCCTTCATTTTTTTTTTTTTTAACACCTTCATTTTTTTTTTTTTTTATTGGTATAAAGTATTTTTTTTTTTTCTGCACTACATACACACTACACACTACATACCCCCCGGATTGAAATAAAGTTTGTGCCCCCCCCTACACTATACACGTGTTGAAACATTTCACTACCGGTAACACAAAAATAAAAATGGCATCCCAAATGTCCTCCCAAATGTCCTCCCAAATGTCCTCCCAATCATCCAGGAGAATGTATTCAGTGGAGGAGGCATATGCCATGCTTGCTTCTGACTCTGACACAGCCAGTGATGCAAGCGGGGAATTTGAAGGATTTGCCTTAAGCTCCTCTTCCTCCTCTGCTGATGAGGGACCCCCTCAAAGACGCCCCCGTAGATCAGCTGAGATTCCCCCCCCAATAATTGATCTAGTATGGACCCCACCACCAGACAATTTTGAGCCCCAGGTTCCTGAGTTTTTGGCCATGCCAGGAATCCAATTTGATTCCACAGGTCTCAGAGAAATTGACTTTTTCAAATTATTTTTCTCTGATGATTTTATAAATTTAATGGTGGACCAAACTAATTTATATGCCCAGCAGTTTATTGCTCAAAACCCCACGTCATCATTTGCTAGGTGGACCCCTGTAGATGCAGTAGAGATGATGACGTTTTGGGGTCTGGTGTTTCATATGGGCATAGTAAAAAAGCCAGAAATTAGGCAATATTGGAGTACAGATGTTCTGTACAGTACTCCATTTTACCGTATGGCCATGCCCCGGACTCGATTTGAGACAATTCTTAAATTCATACATTACACCGATAATGCACAGTGCCCACCCAGAGATGATCCCACCTTTGACCGGCTATTCAAAGTCAGGCCGGTCATTGATCATTTCAGTGCCAAATTTGAAGAGGTGTACATCCCTGAAAAATTTATTTGTATCGACGAGTCCCTTATACATTTTAAAGGAAGGGTTAAATTCCGCCAGTACCTTCCCAGTAAGAGGGCAAGGTATGGCATAAAAATGTATAAACTGTGTGAAAGCACCTCAGGGTACACCCACAGGTTTAGGGTTTATGAAGGGAAGGATTCAAGAATTCAACCGCCAGAATGCCCCCCCTCCCTCGTAGGTGTTAGTGGGAAAATTGTCTGGGATTTAGTGCACCCCTTCCTGGATAAAGGTTATCACCTCTATGTGGATAACTTTTACACTAGCATCCCCCTGTTTAAGGCCCTTGGTTCAAGAGGTACAGCAGCTTGCGGTACTGTGCGCAAGAACCAAAGAGGCCTCCCAAAAACGCACATTGCCCAAGTAATGAGAAGGGGTGAAAGCAGGGGAATATGCACCGAAAATATGTTGTTGGTCAAATATAAGGACAAGAGGGATGTCCTTATACTGACAACAATTCACGGAGACAGTACCACCTCCGTCCCTGTACGAGGTACCAGTACCCACACCTCAAAACCTAATTGTATCCTGGATTACAATAGGTACATGGGCGGAGTGGATCTTTCAGATCAGGTACTGAAGCCGTACAGTGCCCTGCGGAAAACAAAAATCTGGTACAAGAAGGTGGCCGTGTATATCATCCAGATGGCACTGTATAACGCTTACGTGCTATTCCGTTCTACCGGCCAGAGGGGGACATTTATGCACTTTCAAGAGGAAGTCATAAAGGGCCTAATATTTGGGAACCAGCAGGCAGAGGGCCCCAGTACTTCTAGTACTGGCCCCCGTATTGTACCAGGGCAGCATTTTCCTGATGAAATCCCCTCCACTGGAAAAAAGGGCAGGACACAAAAAAGGTGCAAAGTTTGCTATAAAAAGAGAATAAGAAAGCAAACTATTTTCCAGTGTGACACTTGCCCCGACAAACCCGGCCTATGTATAAAGGAGTGTTTTAAATTATACCACACATCTATGGAATATTAGGTTCATAATTTCACCGTGCTTCGGGGGTCTTGCTAATGCCACATAGCACCCACCATTCATTCCACCAGAATCTGAGCCGCAAAATCCAAAAATCACTCCTTCCCTTCTGAGTCCTGCCATGCACCCAACTGGTATTTTTTGGTCACATGTGAGGCATTGCCGTACTCGGGAGATATTGGGGCACAGATTTTGGGGTGCTTTTTCTCCTTCATACCTTCTGAAAATGAAAAATTTTGAGCCAGAACTGCATTTTTGTGTAAAAAATGTAATTTTTCTTTTTCACTGCCCACTTGTATCAAAATTGGTGAAACCCCTGGGGGTTTTAAATGTACACTATACCCCTAGATGAATTCCCTGAGGGGTGTAGTTTTCAAAATGGGGTGACTTGTGGGGGGGTTCCACTGTATTGGTGCTTGGGGGGTCTTGCTAATGCGACATAGCACCCACCAAAATTCCACCAGAATTTGTGCTGCAAACTCCAAATATCACTCCTTCCCTTCTGAGTCCTGCCACTTTTTGGTCACACATGAGGCATTGCCGTACTCGGGAGAAATTGGGGCACAGATTTTGGGGTGCTTTGTCTCCTTCATTCCTTGTGAAAATGAAATATTTTGAGCCAGAACTGCATTTTTGTGTAAAAAAATGTAATTTTTCATTTTCACTGCCCACTTGTATCAAAATTGGTGAAACCCCTGGGGGTTTGAAATGTACACTATACCCCTAGATGAATTCCCTGAGGGGTGTAGTTTGCAAAATGGGGTGACTTGTGGGGGGGTTCCACTGTATTGGTGCAACATAGCACCCACCATTCATTCCACCAGAATCTGTGCTGCAAAATCCAAAAATCACTCCTTCCCTTCTGAGTCCTGCCATGCACCCAACTGGTATTTTTTGGTCACATGTGAGGCATTGCCGTACTCGGGAGAAATTGGGGCACAGATTTTGGGGTGCTTTGTCTCCTTCATTCCTTGTGAAAATGAAATATTTTGAGCCAGAACTGCATTTTTGTGTAAAAAAATGTAATTTTTCATTTTCACTGCCCACTTGTATCAAAATTGGTGAAACCCCTGGGGGTTTGAAATGTACACTATACCCCTAGATGAATTCCCTGAGGGGTGTAGTTTGCAAAATGGGGTGACTTGTGGGGGGGTTCCACTGTATTGGTGCAACATAGCACCCACCATTCATTCCACCAGAATCTGTGCTGCAAAATCCAAAAATCACTCCTTCCCTTCTGAGTCCTGCCATGCACCCAACTGGTATTTTTTGGTCACATGTGAGGCATTGCCGTACTCGGGAGAAATTGGGGCACAGATTTTGGGGTGCTTTTTCTCCTTCATACCTTCTGAAAATGAAAAATTTTGAGCCAGAACTGCATTTTTGTGTAAAAAATGTAATTTTTCTTTTTCACTGCCCACTTGTATCAAAATTGGTGAAACCCCTGGGGGTTTTAAATGTACACTATACCCCTAGATGAATTCCCTGAGGGGTGTAGTTTGCAAAATGGGGTCACTTGTGGGGGGGTTCTACTGTATTGGTGCTTGGGGGGTCTTGCTAATGCGACATAGCACCCACCAAAATTCCACCAGAATCTGAGCTGCAAAATCCAAAAATCACTCCTTCCCTTTTGAGTCCTGCCATGCACCCAACTGGTATTTTTTGGTCACATGTGAGGCATTGCCGTACTCGGGAGAAATTGGGGCACAGATTTTGGGGTGCTTTTTCTCCTTCATACCTTCTGAAAATGAAAAATTTTGAGCCAGAACTGCATTTTTGTGTAAAAAATGTAATTTTTCTTTTTCACTGCCCACTTGTATCAAAATTGGTGAAACCCCTGGGGGTTTTAAATGTACACTATACCCCTAGATGAATTCCCTGAGGGGTGTAGTTTGCAAAATGGGGTCACTTGTGGGGGGGTTCTACTGTATTGGTGCTTGGGGGGTCTTGCTAATGCGACATAGCACCCACCAAAATTCCACCAGAATCTGAGCTGCAAAATCCAAAAATCACTCCTTCCCTTTTGAGTCCTGCCATGCACCCAACTGGTATTTTTTGGTCACATGTGAGGCATTGCCGTACTCGGGAGAAATTGGGGCACAGATTTTGGGGTGCTTTTTCTCCTTCATATCTTCTGAAAATGAAAAATTTTGAGCCAGAACTGCATTTTTGTGTAAAAAATGTAATTTTTCATGTTCACTGCCCACTTGTATCAAAATTGGTGAAACCCCTGGGGGTTTGAAATGTACACTATACCCCTAGATGAATTCCCTGAGGGGTGTAGTTTGCAAAATGGGGTGACTTGTGGGGGGGTTCCACTGTATTGGTGCTTGGGGGGTCTTGCTAATGCGACATAGCACCCACCAAAATTCCACCAGAATCTGAGCCACAAAATCCAAAAATCACTCCTTCCGTTCTGAGTCCTGCCATGCACCCAACTGGTATTTTTTGGTCACATGTGAGGCATTGCCGTACTCGGAAGAAATTGGGGCACATATTTTGGGGTGCTTTTTCTCCTTCATACCTTCTGAAAATGAAAAATTGTGAGCCAGAACTGCATTTTTGTGTAAAAAAATGTAATTTTTCATTTTCACTGCCCACTTGTATCAAAATTGGTGAAACCCCTGGGGGTTTGAAATGTACACTATACCCCTAGATGAATTCCCTGAGGGGTGTACTTTGCAAAATGGGGTGACTTGTGGGGGGGTTCCACTGTATTGGTGCAACATAGCACCCACCATTCATTCCACCAGAATGTGTGCTGCAAAATCCAAAAATCACTCCTTCCGTTCTGAGTCCTGCCATGCACCCAACTGGTATTTTTTGGTCACATGTGAGGCATTGCCGTACTCGGGAGATATTGGGGCACAGATTTTGGGGTGCTTTTTCTCCTTCATACCTTCTGAAAATGAAAAATTTTGAGCCAGAACTGCATTTTTGTGTAAAAAAATGTAATTTTTCATTTTCACTGCCCACTTGTATCAAAATTGGTGAAACCCCTGGGGGTTTGAAATGTACACTATACCCCTAGATGAATTCCCTGAGGGGTGTAGTTTTCAAAATGGGGTGACTTGTGGGGGGGTTCCACTGTATTGGTGCTTGGGGGGTCTTGCTAATGCGACATAGCACCCACCAAAATTCCACCAGAATCTGAGCCGCAAAATCCAAAAATCACTCCTTCCGTTCTGAGTCCTGCCATGCACCCAACTGGTATTTTTTGGTCACATGTGAGGCATTGCCGTACTCGGAAGAAATTGGGGCACATATTTTGGGGTGCTTTTTCTCCTTCATACCTTCTGAAAATGAAAAATTGTGAGCCAGAACTGCATTTTTGTGTAAAAAAATGTAATTTTTCATTTTCACTGCCCACTTGTATCAAAATTGGTGAAACCCCTGGGGGTTTGAAATGTACACTATACCCCTAGATGAATTCCCTGAGGGGTGTACTTTGCAAAATGGGGTGACTTGTGGGGGGGTTCCACTGTATTGGTGCAACATAGCACCCACCATTCATTCCACCAGAATCTGTGCTGCAAAATCCAAAAATCACTCCTTCCCTTCTGAGTCCTGCCATGCACCCAACTGGTATTTTTTGGTCACATGTGAGGCATTGCCGTACTCGGGAGAAATTGGGGCACAGATTTTGGGGTGCTTTTTCTCCTTCATACCTTCTGAAAATGAAAAATTTTGAGCCAGAACTGCATTTTTGTGTAAAAAAATGTAATTTTTCATTTTCACTGCCCACTTGTATCAAAATTGGTGAAACCCCTGGGGGTTTGAAATGTACACTATACCCCTAGATGAATTCCCTGAGGGGTGTAGTTTGCAAAATGGGGTGACTTGTGGGGGGGTTCCACTGTATTGGTGCTTGGGGGGTCTTGCTAATGCGACATAGCACCCACCAAAATTCCACCAGAATCTGAGCTGCAAAATCCAAAAATCACTCCTTCCCTTTTGAGTCCTGCCATGCACCCAACTGGTATTTTTTGGTCACATGTGAGGCATTGCTGTACTCGGGAGAAATTGGGGCACAGATTTTGGGGTGCTTTGTCTCCTTCATACCTTCTGAAAATGACAAATTTGGAGCCAGAACTGCATTTTTGTGTAAAAAAAATAATTTTTCATTTTCACTGCCCAGTTGTACCACAATTGGTGAAACCCCTGCGGGTTTGAAATGTACACTATACCCCTAGCTGAATTCCCTGAGGGGTGTAGTTTGCAAAATGGGGTCACTTGTGGGGGGGTTCCTAACTTTTAGCATGTTATGGTGCCTAGAAACCTACATGGTGCCTAAAAAATAATCTCATAAAAAGGAGGCTCCAAAATCAAGTAGGTGCTCCTTCTATTATGAAGCCTGTGGTTTGGTCACCGTGCACACTAGGGCCACATATAGGATATTTATGAAAACAAAAGAATTGGGGGAATCAATTTTTAGTCACATTTCTCTAGTAAAATGTACTGTGTTCCTTAGAAAAATGTATTAAAATTGCAAATCTGCAAAAAAAAAGAAATTTTGAAATTTCACCTACACTTTGTTTTAATTCCTGTGAAACACCTAAAGGGTTAACAAACTTCCAAAATGCTGTTTTGAATACTGTGAGGGGTGCAGTTTTTGAAATGGCATCATTTATGGGGGTGTCTCACATACAAGTCCCTCAAAGTCACATCAGAACTGAACTGGTCCCTAAAAAAATCAGTGTTTGAAATTTTCTTGAAAATTTGAGAATTTGCTATTCATATTGTAAGCCTCCTAGTGTCCCAAAAAATTAAAAGGAAGTTGAAATAATGATGTCAACATAAAGTAGACATATGGTCTATGTTAGTTATTCACTATTTTGAGTGGTAAGATTATTTGTCTCACAAGCAGAAAATTTAACATTTTGCAAATCGCTAAATTTTCCATTTTTTCACGATATTTTGGTATTTTTCACAAAAAAACACAGACTGTATCGACCCAAATTTACCACTAATTTGAAGTACAATGTGTCACGAAAAAACAATCTCAAAACCACTGGGATAAGTAAAAGCAAAAAAAAGTTATCCCCACTTAAGTGAGACATGTCAGATTTGAAAAAAATGGCTCTGTCAGGAACGCAAAAACTAGCTCTGTCAGGAAGGGGTTAAAGAAAAAAAATGATTTGCTATAAAACATTTTAAGTTTTGAAACATGGGTTCCTTAGCCTTTAAAGCTTAATGAAAAGATTTAAATTAATTTCACGACAAAACATCAATTTATTTTGCATATACTGTATTATATTGTACAGAATGTCAATGGCAGGGAATTGGAGCCATTATACAACAGATAAAATGCAGCTTAAAGCATTTTAATAGTTTCAACAGTAAAATTGTCCTTTATTCACATGACCCCAAATGCTGTGCGCAAACCCTTAGAAAGAACACAAATAAAGTGTCATAAAAAACATGCAGGACATTGAAATTGTGTATAAACAGTGCTGTGGCAGCAGAGATCAAACCTAAATAAGTAGCAGAACCCAAGGGTTACAGATCGGAGGCGATGATGGTACAAGTGAGAAAACAGGGTCCTGCTAGTTAGAGCTCACAGTCTAAAGCTGAGGGGCTATACAGAAAGGTGAGACCATAAGCAAGGAGGGTTATGTTAAGAGCGGGAAACTTTGTGGAGAGTCTAATAGGGAGAGAGTTCCATTGGTAGAAAGCAGCATGAGAAAGGTCTCAGCGGGAGGGGAGTAAACAATCATGGGTGGAGTGAGGCAGCTAGGCAGGAGTGTAAAGGAAAACGTCAGCATTGTAAACAGGAGAGGATTGGGTGAGGACCTTGTGCTTGTAACAAATTTTAATTGGGATCTGAAGGGGATGCAGATGTAACTGTAAACTGTAGTGTGGCATACGGTATATTGGGGGTTATTGTGCTGTGGCATATTGTGTATAAAGGACACTGTTGCTATGCTATCCATCTGGGGGCACAGTGGTGTGGCATATTACGTGTTGGTGCCATACAATGAACTGGGCACCAGAGCTAGGTATGGGAGTCTGATGGAATGTGTGGTTCATTTACAGTATTTGTTTGCTATTGATGGTCTGTTTCTAAACCTTTTGTGCTGGCTCCTAAATTTTCTATGTTTGTTGAGCTCTGTATCTAACTGGTGATGTTCTGGAGGTTTGGACTGAAGTAAATAGGCGAGATGAAGAACCTCCAGAAATACAATCCAAACCCAGCTCTTTTCACAAATGAATACTGAACACATTTTGTCTTAGATTAGTTTTTTTAAATAGATATACTGTATAGATGGATGGACGACTAGATAGATAGCTCTAATATGAGATATTTATATATTTATAACCAAGACTTGTGAATCTGTGGTAAAAAAAATTCTGAATATACTGTATGTACTGTATTGATTCTATTATGTAATAAATGCTGTTCTATCAGTAAAGGTTGAGTATCCCGTATCCAAAATGCTCGGGACCAGGAGAATATTGGATAACGGATTATTCCGTATTTTGGAATATTTTAATATTTCAATGATGTATTTTGAAGTAACTTGCATTTTTTGCTGTATAAACACATCAAACACATGAAATGCACACAAATATATATTATTTGTTCAAAAAACAAGGTTTCAAAACATGAAACAAATTTTGTGTACTATCTCAGCTATTGAATTTGAATGCCAAGCAATCTTCTTGTACATATAATAATTCGGATAACGGATATTCGGATACGGGATACTCAACCTGTACTGCCAGAACACCTGGTTTGTATTGCTAGTGTAGGCTGTGATTTATTGTACATTATAACAGGATTCTTTTCAATATCATACAGTAGTTTCATGTGTTAAATTGAGTTGTGCACATGTCTATAGCTCCTGTCTCCCCTGATTTTCCTTACAGTCAAATGTTTGTCGCATTAGTTTCCTATACTGGTGCTGAATTAACCCAGATGACAGGACAGTGTGAAATTGGTATTTTTAGCCATTCTATCTTTCTTGGGTTTTAAAAAGTACAATATGGTGGCTTTTACGGCCTTGGTAAACTACAGGGCAATGTGGTTGCACTTGTTTTGTGCAGTCTATACATCAGACATAAAGTAACATTTTTAAAATCCAATTCACCTACTGTATCTCACTAAATAGTAGCTCAACCTACAAAGTACCCTCCACTACAGGTAACTGGCAACTCCAGCCTGCAGTTCGGGAATTACTATCAGTTTACTCTTGCATATTAATCTGTACCACTTTCTGTGTAGGTTTTTTGGGGGACAGGGGGAAAGGACGGTCAGTCGCACAGGTTTATTTACAAATGTATTTCAGACAGGACCCTCATGGAAGTAGAATTATTCCTTTATATTTAGGAAGAGGGTGTGCTACCACTGGACATGGATCGAGGTTCAAGCAAAAAGGAGAAAAGGAAATGTCTTTCTGTGTGGTGCACCTCATGAGAAAAATAGCATCAAATTTAGCTTTTATTAACTTATATTAAAAGACAAAGAGGCGAAATATAGACAAAACAGTGAAACATAAAACACGGACAGTGTATTAAAAAGGATAAGCGAATTTATCCTCACTCAGTGTGGCCCAATTCCCCTGTGGTCCCCTTTAAGAGTTTGCAAACGGTGTTTCTTTTTTAATTAGAACCGTGCTGACAGGCAGTGAGTACTAGTATTGTGGGAGTACAACATGCTTTACTATATGTGCCCTGTCAGATTGGAGTTGTGTCCAGAAATCTGGAAATGCCTATCACCTTAAGCACTGTGGCTTGGAAACTGTGTAACCAATATAACAATTAATCCCAGATAGTGTGGTATTAATTAGGGAGTTACAGAGGCCCCTCCAAAAAGCACACCAGTGTCTGAGCAATCACCATACAATTGGGACTGCAGATCTCCCCAGCCTGCGGTAGCCAATGAGGACTGCCACTCCTCTGGCACCCCGTGTTAGCCGGGGGTATAGATATGATACACTGGTGGTTAACCCTTCAAGAGCTAAGGCATGCGGTGGCGTGTCAATTACAGCGCCGTCCGAGTTATTGCCCGCTCTAGAAGGTAAGGAGGGAGCTCATACACAGCGAGCAAGGCAGGCGGCAGCGTGTCAAGTACAACGCTGTCCGTCTTATAGCCTGTTCCTAATAAATACAAGGTAGCGGCAAAAGTAAACAGAGACTATGGTGAGCGGCGGCGTGCCAAATACAACGCCGTCCGACTTAACACCAGCTCTGTAAAACAGCAAGCTGCAGCGCAGATGTCTCACGCTGCAGCCTGAGACAATTAGTGAGCCCAGTGGAGACTGGCGTTCACTTGGTCTAAAAATAAAACTGGACACAATCAAAATGCAGTATAAGTGGGGAGGGGAAAAGGGAATAACACACTGAGGGTTAGGTCAGTGTACACTTCGCAAACAGAGCTTCAGCAGGACCTGATGAAGCTCTGTTTGCGAAGTGTACACTGACCTAACCCTCAGGTCCTGATGAAGCTCTGTTTGCGAAGTGTACACTGACCTAACCCTCAGTGTGTTATTTCATATTTTGGAAATAATTAACACGGTCAAGAATTTACTGCATGGGAAGAGAAAGACATATGCTGTCCTCGCTATGCAAATGTACATGAATTCTGCAACATGTCATCACAGTTGTCTTTATTTGCATGGTATTTTTCATAATACAGATTAATTCAAAGAAAACCGATGGAAATTTTATGAGCACAAGCAATGTCGAATATGATGGAGATTGTCTTCAGGACACTATCTATGGAGAATCCAGTAGGTGTCAGAACAGAGCTCCAGTGGATTTGTACCCAGAACTAGTCCATATTAAAAGACCAATGGTAAGGCTGGCTGTAAGATGCGTTCATGCTCCAATATACTGTACATTGTACACTACTTATACTATTTGGGAGATAAGTAGTGCAGGTAAGAAGTTTAAATTGGGTTCTGAATGGTATGGGGAGTGCAGGGTTTGTACGAGAGGGGAAACAAATGTAACTAAATATGTTGCTGCAGGCAACACCGGTGCCTATATGTTGACAAAGTAAATGCTGATAAATGTAGACTGCATAATGATCATTTTCCAGTAGCAATTTATCAAAATCTAAGTTTTTATGTAATTTTGCTGGTGTAATTTAAAACGGCAATATATTAAAAAACAAAACCCTATGTGTTTAGTTGGAAAATAAAAACTATCAAGATACAGTGCTATTTTGCTACCAGTGAAACCCATTGATCATCATTAAATAAAGTAGTAACTGGACACATCATCCAGTAGGGATATCTATGCATTTCTTAAACTTAAAAGTACCAATTTATAAGAAAACACATAACCTTTTCATTATCTCTCAATCTTTTGAAAAAGCTCATCCAACCACTTATTTCCTGTCATTTTTCAAACATAGGGGGTATTCAATCTCCCGCCGATATTCCCGACGGGAGAAATAGTGGTGAGGCACTATTCAATGCCGTCTTTCCCGACAGCACTGAACAGGGATCTCGGCAGAACAGGCCCGACATTAGAAGCAGTTGGGCCTGCTCTGCCACCAATGGCCATGGATTGTCGAGGTCCCGGCCACAGCTCGACGATCCATGACCGCATCTTGCGGCCATGCCCCCTTTTCAGCATTTGGCAGGCGGGACATTGAATACTGTCTGCCGATTCTTCGACGAGCCAGCCGTGAATGGGACAGGGTTCAGGGCTGTCGGGCCAGCCCAATAGTTGTGACCCGAGATTGAATATCCCCCATAGCCTGTAACATGGCAGATGATTGGTTTCTACAAGCTTTGAAAAATCTCCCCCATGATCTACATGAAGTACCCATATTGTTAAAGTAATTTTAATAATTTACTATTAGGAGTTAGACCTGTACTGTATATCCACTTTGTACATATGAAAATTAAGTTAGCCATGTTCTGGATAGCTATAAATTTTCCTTGGCATGGAGTGTGACTTTACTAATGATAACAACATTCTCACTGTTTTCAGAGGGCTAGTGTTGTTCATGATGTGTGGGAGTATACTCACTAGACCAGCGGTAGCCAACTCCAGTCCTCAGCTACCAAGAGTTCACATTTTGCAGCCCACCCAGCAGGTGCACAGGTGCACTCATTACTCACTGGTACATTTTAAAAGATCACAGGTGGAGCTAAATATTTTACTTGTGACTCTGTAAATAAACCTGGAAAATGTTAACTTTTGAGGACTGGAGTTGGCTACCCATGCTCTAGACCAGTGGTAGCGAACTCCGGTCTTTGACAGCTACCAACAGTTCACATTTTCCAGACAACCTAGCTGCGGCAAAGGTGTACTCCTTACTCGCTGACACATTTTAAAAGATCCACAGGTGGAGCTAATTAATTCTTGTCATTCTGTGAGGAGATCTGAAAAACATTAACTGATATGCGCAATATGTAATTAACCACTTAAGTGGTATGCCCGGAAATTCTCGGAGCTTAGCTGCGCTGCCGCAGCGGGCTGTCCTGTAAAATGTCCAGGCATACCACTATGCAGCAGGTGCTCGCCAGTGGTGCCTCCAGCGGAGCACCACCTCTAGGACCGCCCCCGTCATCCCCCCCCCTCGTACACCGGAGCTCCACTGCCGCCATTTACAGCAGTGACGTAGGCGGCAGGCTCAGGGATGTTCGGGAGCCCTCAGGAGTTCAGATGGCTGAGTCCTCCCAAGCTGCCGCGAACATCCCCGAGCCTGCCGCCTGTGGTCAATGCTGACTTTGACTGGCGGCTGGGGCAGCAGGGTAGCTCCGGTGTACAAACGGCGGAGCGGAAGTGAGGGGGGCCCTTCCTACTTTCTGTGGTGGGTTTTGTTGGGGCAGGACAAACCTGCCCTGGTAGGTTTGTCCTGCTCCAGCAAAACCCACCACTCAAGGGGTTAATGATATCGCCCAGTGTGTACCCTGCACTTATGTATTATTAAGTGCTAACAACTTCTTGAAGGTTTCATTCTAGAACACAATCTAGGAGCAGACTGGATAATATTTTTAAATCTTTAATAGTTTTGTGTTTTGTTTGCAGGGAACAGTCAATGTGAACTTTATTCAGAATTACAAAGGTCAATTAGACAAAGATGAATGGTTTCAGGATCATGACTTGAAAGAAAGACCAGCTTCATCATACGAACCTAATATTCATCACCAGGATCGTCAAAGCTTATATAAATATGCTGTAGTTATTCCAATACTTTTGGTTCTGATCTACTGTTTATTATATTAACTGCATTCCATTAAGTCGGATGACCATCTTCTTAGCCAGTCAAAAGGTTTTATTAGACAGCTTCAGAGTAATAGGCTGAAAATTAAAAAAAATGGTATGGTCATTGATGATCACAGTGAATTTCTTTAAAAAAAACAAAACTTATGCTTGTTGTGAAAATCTCATTTTAGTAGCTAAAATATAAAAGCTGCATTATGTCACCAACACACACACAAACAAGTCTCTAGCAACAAAGTGTTTAACATATAGGAAAAATAACACCAATGCTTATAATTCCTCTTCCTTTCCATAAACTATAAAAATCTGCTATACATCTTCTGTATCTGGATCATCTGATCTATCGTTCAACACAGGGGAAAATTAATGTTAAAGTGGGTATACACATTTGGATACAAATACAGTACAGATACAATATTCAGACAAAACAGGCAACCTCGTGGGGGGTAGGGTGTAACCCTAACTGCTCGGTTGGGGATGAGATTGTTAGTGTTACAAGTTTGGAAATAGTTTACATTGAACATTTGGTTGGACAGCTTCTAGGCTGCAATATTCTGGGAATGCATGCAGTGCTTGAATTTATGAGCCATTATTGAACTTTTGGGAAAATAATAAGAGGGATTCCTATAATGAATTGGGACTTTTAATTTAATTTTGGGATATCAAAGTCTACATGCCATTTTTGTATTCTGAATAGGAAGCCTAATTGTATACATCACCGGTACCCTACCTATCATACTCCGATGCGCCTTGGTTTAAGCGTATTGTCAAATTCTACTTCTATTCAGAATCTACTCCAATCCATTAAAAATATCTGATGAAGTCTTGTGTAAGACGAAATGCGTTGGGTTCTTCTACACATCATCTATAAACCCTCATTTGTACAAGGTATAAAGAAGAATTTGCACTGCATGAAATACTGCATCACTTATCAATTAAAAATACCTAATAAATATTAATTTTAAGGACTTCTGGTGTGCCTACTTGTATAAGAAATCTGAAAAAGGAATTAAGGCTGCTGGGTCTAAATGTTAGACCGCATATAGGGCGCCAACCCACAATTGTCAAGTAAATTTTTGTCATTTTCAGGGAATTTTGTGGGTCAGGCAGCCCCAACATCTATACTAAATTTAAGTACGAGATGGTTTTTTTTGTGCATATTATATTCAGTCACACATAATATTTAAGTGTCATATCACATTATATTGGCAATGTCCTTTTGTGTCATAGTCGAATGCCTGGCTGAGTTCTGTGGGGCCTGATGGCTCACTCACACCAGACATCTTGTGCTGCATGAGGACACATCTATACCATGACCATGTGGAACATTTCAAGTAAGCATCCGCTCCAAAGGAACCAGTTTGCTAGGATAACAGTCGAGGAACTCTATGAAATGAGAACATTAATCTTACCTTGCTGCAGTAAGGACATTCACCATATATAATGTTAAAGCTTTGTCTACTAGATGGAAGTGTGTTCAACCACTAAGGAGAAAAGGGAAAGAATAAATGTAATACAATAGGAGGGGAAAAGGCACCAATAGCCACATTATCCCTCACAACGCAATATCTGTAACATTCGTAGACCTCACTGGCATTAATATAATTTTCTTGCAAAGTGCATGCTTTGCTATAAGAGTGTATTGGCATGTTAAACTGTAATCAGAATGTACTGACATGTCGTTCATATATTAGGCAAATACTGTAGTCTCTGGTATTAGGATACTTACCTCATATAAGCAGGCTTGGTGAAAGGGTTGCCCACAGTGGTGGTTATCACACACCTGATCTGGAATGGCAGAGTCCAGCCTGTAAGCGTAGCATATTCCACAGTCCATGCTAAAATCCTACAGAAAATAAATTCACTTTAACCACAGAGAATTTTTTACAGTTAAATAATAATTATGCAATTTATATCTTCCCATTAATTATTGTGCTGAAAATAGAATTTTTGGTACTTGTGTATTTTGGCGGCGCCCATCGCATCGCATACCATAACGCATACGATGGTATGCGATGCGACGCGATATAATACGATAGTGCACGATGGCATACAATTTTGAAATTGTATGCCATTGTTCATGGCATACAATGCCATACGATGCGATGCGATTAAACATTGTATAAGCACCCTAATGGGTGCTTATACAATGTTAAGCACCCAAATGGGTGCTTACAATGTTAAATGCACCCCCACGCCACCCCCCCACTATAAACCTGAAGCGTGGCGAGCGCAGCGAGCCCGCGAGGGGCGGCAGTACGCGTCCTACGACCTTTTCATACCCCCACTATCCACGTCGGCGTGGAGTTGAGAATAGAATAGAAATACCAGACACGGACATTCACATAGGAAAGCTGATGAGTTAAAACAACAGAATTGCAAAGGGGCAGATTGGAATGAAAAAGCAGCCCGGAAAATGTATGGAAGCAGCCCTAAGGGGGTAGGGTCTGTTAAAGGGGGTGGGATTATTCCTCGTTGGTCCTACTTCTGAGTTGGACACAATTGCGGCCTTCCTTGCCTCTGTGCTACAGTTGTATATGCACTTCTTTGTGCTGGAGTTACACGCATGTGTTGCTCTTTCCTATATGGTTACAGGAGGTTGGCTAGTTAGCACCACCCAACTTTCAGGAGCCTCCTCGCTGTTCTGGGAGGGCAAGATATTATGGTATTTCCCTAATAGTTTGGTGGTTGTTCATGGAATTAGGTCACCAGAAAACCACAGGATGCAGACCCAAAATGTGTGAAGAGTCAAGTCTGCAACTTCTTTCTTTTTCCAATTATTTACAGAAGTCCTTATCGGCATCCCACCAATCAGTAATTTCTGTACGTTCTCCTAAAGCAGGGAGTGACCACCAGTCTTGCTAGGAGTGGGAAAAGTCTAAAGGTGCCCACACACTAGAACGATTTTTGGGCCGATTGGCCGATTTTCGATCAAAAATCGGTCGATGCTCGCTCCCGTGGATCTTTTGCTAAATCTTCTGATCTTACGTGCTGCACAAAAGATCAGAAGATTTAACAAAAGATCCATAGGAACGCACACGGGATCTTAAGAAAAATCTTTGGTAAAGATGTGCGCTTGCCTGAAATCTTTTGTCCAGATCGGACAAAAGATTTGAAGGCTAATTTATGCGCACATCTTAAGATCGCAGATCTTTCTAGTGTGTGGGCACCTTTAGATACTATAAATATAAAATTTCTCAGTTATGGGGCTTCACTTTTGATATTTTGTATAAGATACCGTGGAGTTAACTATCATGCACCACAGGGAGGAGAGTACCCTAACCACAATGCGGAAGCTAAAAAAAAGATACTTTAGAATTCTTGAACAAATCAAGTAGCACTTATCTTCTTCAACAAACTGGGTTAGAAAAGAACACAAATAATGGATATTATAAGAATGACTTACGGATTTCTTAAAATCAGATTGTGATGGAAAATCGATTTCTAAAATATCTTTCATGTTTTGCAACAATCCAGTTTGTGGATCCCTAAACAAAAAGAGTAACTTAATTAGCACAAATAAATCTATTAAAAATGATACAAGTAGTTATCGGATAATCTGTATTGTAATGGCTAAACAACCATTTTTTCTATTGGATTCTCACTCCCTTTTACTCTTGAATTCTGTTTTTTACCTTTAGACCAGGGTTGCCTACCTGACCCTTTCCTTCAGGGCGAAAATGCTCTGTTCCTGGACTTCCCTGGTAATGAATGATTGCCATCACCTGTGGGGAGCTAGGTAATTGATAAGAAAGGTGTTTCACCACAGGTGCTGGCAATCAGACATTACCAGGGAAGTCCAGGAGCAGAGCATTTTCTCCCTGAAGGAGAGGGTCAGGGAGGCAACCCTGCTTTGGACACACAAGAGCCTTTATCATTCATTTATGAATATCCCCTTCTTTCCCCTCTATCTCTCGGTGATTCCAGAGAGCTGACCTTTGTAATGCCATGGAAGAGATAACCTCTTCTGTCTTGTTAACTATCTCATACTTCACTGCCACTTGGTATGATTGGTTAACATTTAAGGAATCTACCTACCTTCAGCCCTCTCCTCCTGATGAAAATGCCCTTGCCTTCTAAATAACTACAACACCCAACGAATGTGGATCTGATTATCAGTACATTTGTTTCTTCTCTAGGATCTGTAATGACCCAGCTATTTTTTCGATGAGATTTACAGGCATACCCCTTTCACTCCAAACACACTCTCCCTGGCCAAAGCATCTTGTGGACTATGTATCTCTATATGAACTCCTGTGTTAAAATGGTCTCAAATTCTTATTGCTTCATTAAGATGATCTGTAAAGTCATTAACATGCTGGGCAGAATTCCCTTTCTCTCACTTGAAAGCCCTAACAAGTGCTAAACAGTCTGTTTTGTAGCACTAAAGTACTGACTTAGAAGTCCCCATATATGTAGCACTTCCCAGGAGCAATCATCCCCTTTGTACATACATTTACATATTGTACCCAAGTCGCATACACCCAAAGGTGATTTCACATACTGTGGCAGCTCAAGCATTTCACTAATATTCACTGTTAAGCTTGGTTCGTTTGCTGTAAAGGTAAATGTCCTATTAGGAGAAAGGTGCTATATAAATAACACTTTTACTAACACTATTATTACTAACAGTACTTATGTTAGACTGAGAATCTGCTCTTATATGCTGACGTTTGCATTTGGAAGCATATCCCACCTAATGTTTACCCTCGCAATACTCCTACCAGACTGATAAGTTGTGTGCGTCCGTAAGTTCCTGTTCCGTTTATGAAAACTGTGGTCCATAGATGGACCGATAAAGCAATATGCCCTAGCAATCTCTGTCCGTGTCCATAATCCAGCACATGTGCACTGGTATATCTTTGGTGCTAAGATTTGTGAGATTTGTCCAAGGGTCCATTATCAGTCCCATTATCCCTAGCAACATTTTTTTAACAGGTTGCAAGTGAAAAAAACAGTAGAAAATCTAACAACATAATACAGTTCTCTTGTATGGGAGGGCAGCAGAAACATTTGGCTGATTTTAAATTACTGTGTAATAAACATATATTCAGAAAACAATGCTTACCATAAATGGATGTTGCTATTCAACTTATCTTTTAATGGATGTACCACTAAAAAATAAAGAAAAATAATTATAATTAGCGGAGAACATTACAATATAAAATGACATTTATTATCCATAGTCACAAATAACCATATATAGAACATACAACGTACAAATAGGTTCACATTTAATAGTAAGCAATCTTGTGGAAGGGACAAAATAATGTAATGCGGCTGAACAAAGAACACACCATGGTCTGCTCCAAGGAAGTAACATTCTGGGATCATCGTGGGATGTCTGGGATCTAGGTCAATTGTAATGGACACATTGTTACCTGTAAGTACGGGATAAAAATAGAGTGCATAAGAAATTGTTGTATGAATTAGTAAAGCCCTGAAACGATATTTTATGAAAAACAGTATATTAAGGGACTAGTAAGCCCAAGCAATGGCATTTTTCTGGCTTAACGTGACTTTGTGCTGCCGTATTATTAAAGCAAAGCATGGTGGAATATTACAATACCTACCGCTCCATCACAACGGACATAACACTCAGCATTCAGCCAAGGGGTGAATGTATCAAAATTTTAAAAGTATCGCACGATAGTAATGCTTAGCTCGGCATATGCCTCGACCACCCAATCATCTGCATGCCATTGCTGTCTAGTATCAATTAGGAATTTCACTTGATAATCATAAATTACTCTTGGTCATTATAGACAAAAAGTTTGGAGGGATTAGCATTTGAAAGACAAAAAATGTAATCACGTACTAAATGAACTGTTTGTTTTTAATTCTAAATGAAGCTAATGTCCTGATTATAGGCCTGATTCTGGTTCACTCGCAAAAGCAAATTCTCTCTCTAAGGACAAAACTATGTGCACTGCAGGTGGGGCAGATGTAACATGTTCAGAGAGAGTTAGATTTGGGTGTTTTATTGTTTCTGTGCAGGGTAAATACTGGCTGCTTTATTTTTACACTGCAATATAGATATTAATTTGAAGTACAAACCCACCCAAATCTAACTCTCTGCAGATGTTACATCTGCCCTCCCTGCAGTGCACATGGTTTTGTCCATTAGAGAATTTGCTTTTGTGAGCGAACCAGAATCATGCCCATAATCACTGTGTCATTAGCATTAAAAAAGAAAAGTAAAACACCTTTATACTACACTACTTTTTTTTTATTTTATTTTTACAAAGGATAGAAAATTACATATGGGGAGAATAAATGGGGGACAACAGTGCACTAATTGTGTGAAAAGGATATTTTTAGACCGGTGAAAACTGCACAAAAATGTGTCCAGCGGCTTTAGAGACTAGCGCGTTCAGATACACAGAAACCCTTCTGGGACTTTCTTTTATACTATGCAAGGATATATATACACACACACACTATACACATACATATACACATACACACAGTAGCGTAACGAAAACTTTTGCTCCCCCCCGCCGGGACAATTTCCAGTGAAGTGGAGATAGCCCGTTATTTCCACTTCACTGCAGGGACCCCGGCGGCGGCAACATCATACTCAACGGCGCAGGGACCTTCAGGCTCTCCCTGAATACAGGTACCTCCACGCCGCATGGACCCCCCTGCCAGCTCCCCGCTGCACCCACAAGCAGTGGGGAGCTGGCGGAGAAAAAATAGCGCCCGCAGACCCCCGGCGCCTCCCCGCCACCGCGGGGGCTGCGGCCTTATAGTTACGCCAGTGCATACACACACACATTGATACTGAAAACAAATCCCTCTACAAAAAAAAAAAAAACTAATAAAAAATGTAATTGGATAAAATAGCAAAAGATAAGTCAGAAAAATATTCTTAAGTCACAGAAGCAACAACTACTAACCATTGAAGGGTTAAAAAATATTAGTACATCAAAAGATAAGGACAGTGAGACAGTTTGGACAAATGAGATTAAAAATATAACTCCCAGAGGAATCCTCAGATGAAAGGCTAGCGTTACCGTTGTGCTGATTAGCCATACACTGTGCTGTATGTGACATGCTGGGACAAAGGTGATGTACGTATACAGAAACAGGACAGAGACATCTATCAGCGCTCACCTATTGCAATCCTTCTCACAGTGGCACTTCGTGTGGGTTTCTCTGGTTCCAGTACCCATGTTTTCTTGTCAATTTCATCTAAAGCGTCCCAAAAATCTTTTAATGACTCCAAGGTCGATAAAACTTGGTTATAAATGTCTTGTAAATTACTCTAATAATGAGAAATTGGGGGAGAGTGGAAAAAAAAAATCACTTTTAAGAATTGTAAAAAATAAACAAGAGAACAAAAAAATCAAACCATAAATATCTGTAATAAATATGTTCGAAATCAGATCATAGTACAAAAATGATGGAATATATGGAGCAACTGGAGACAAAAATATTCTATCATGCAACGTCTGACACAAGTGACTATTAGAACGGTCTATAGAACGTGTGCTTATACCCTATGGAACCCCAGTTTTATACTAGCAGTTGAGTCCACGTCTGGATAAGTCACTTATTTGTATGTATGTAATAGGTGACAGAATTAGCCTAGGAGCTGGTTCAACTTAGAAGAGGCATCAACCCATTGGTGAAGGTGCTCTATGATAAAAAACAAAAAATAATATGTACAGTAATCAAAATACTATTACCAAGTGAGAAAAGTCAGTATTTGACGCCAAAGACATGGATGCACAGATGCTATTCAACAATAAGTGCATAACCTCTTTGAATTTTTCTGGTTTTCCTTTAAAAATGGCATACAAAATTACCTAAAATTTTTACTTTTTAGTTTAAGATGCCTTTTAGGTTTTGTAGTTTTACAATCAGTGTATGGAAGTGAACAACGGACGTTGTATGTCAGTGGTTCCCAACCCTGGTCCTCAAGTACCCCCAACAGTGCACGTTTTCCGGTCACCCAGCAGGTGCACTCATTATTCAGACACATTTTAAAAGATCCACAGGTGGAGCTAATTATGTCATTTGTGATTCTGTGTGGAGACCTGGAAAACATGCACTGTTGGGGGTACTTGAGGACCGGGGTTGGGAACCACTGTTCTATGTGATTTCATCCCGATGTTTCTCCGATATTTTTGATTGGCAAGCCATTTTGCTGCCCCTGTATTGTGTGTAGAATTTTGAGAGAAAAAAATATATTTATTCCATTTTGGAATAAGGCTGTAACATAACAAATTGTGGAAAAAGTGAAGTGCTGTGAATACTTTACGGATGCACTGTATAGATGCTCAGAATATCTGTATCACGTATGAGGATCCGATATGATATCCCGGCGGTCGGGATCCCGGCGGTCGGAATCCCGACACTGGAATCCCGACCGCCGAAATCCCGACAAGGGGGGGACATGGATCGCCCCCCCTTGCGGGCTCGCTGCGCTCGCCACGCAGCGGGCCCGGTGCCTCGCTACGCTCGGCACGCTATTATATTCTCCCTCTATGGGTGTCGTGGACACCCACGGAGGGAGAAAGTTTCGGGATTTCGGCGGTCGGGATTCCAGTGTCGGGATTCCGACCGCCGGGATCCCGACCGCCGGGAAATTAACCGCATCCCACGTATGATGATAGGGCCAAATGCAGTAGCTGGCTGCTACACGCCCCCCCCTGAAGCGGTTACAATACAGTAGCCTTGCCCCATTACCTCCAACAATCTTATACTATCTGTCAATCACTCCACAACTTTACTTATTATTTGGAAGACATAGGGGGGTATTCAATCCCCCTCTGCTATTTCTGACGGGGGAAATAGCGGCGCGTGCCTATTCAATGCGGTCTTTACCGACAGCATTAAACAGGCATCCTGGCAAAACGAGCCTGAAAACAGTTGGGCTCGTTTTGCACAGATCGGCCATGGATTGTCGAGATCACGCCGTTTCTCACAGCCACGCCCCATTTTCGGCACTCGGCAAACGGGACATTGAATCCCGCCTGCCGATTTGCTGTCGAGCAGGCCGAGAGCGGGACAGGGTCACCGCTGTTGGGACGTCCCGACAGTCGTGACGTGGGATTAAATATCCCCCATAGTAGTGAGTATAAGTATTGATAGTTTCTGGAAAAAGCTCAAAATGTTACAATACAGGTTGAGTATCCCTTATCCATAGTTTCCAGAATGCTATTTTTTTTTTTTTTTGTAAAAGCACTACTGTAAACATCTGCAACTGTCACTACTGTGGACAAGATATGTAACTGGCACTAAACGTGCAAAAACATGATTGCTTGCCATTCAGATTCATTGCCTGAGACAGTACACAAACTTTGTTTCATGTTTTGAAACTTTGTTTCATGTTTTGAAACCTTGTTTCATGCACAAATAAAATATATTTGTGTGTATTTCATATTTTTGATGTGTATATACAACATAAATGCAAGATCCCTCATTGAAATATAAAAATATTCAGAAATATGGAATAATCCATTATCCAAAATGCTCTGGACCAGAATTTTGGATACGAGATACTCAAACTGTATTGCATAAAAAAAAAAAAATAATAATAGTAAAGAAAGAAAAGAATGATATTGATGTTAGAAAAAATGGATCTAAAACAGGTCAGGGGAAACTCTCAGCGGTAAAGCGGTTCCAGCTCAGTAATATACTGTATGTAGTTAAATCCTGTGCGCTAAAAAGTATTATAAGCCTTAAAAAGTGATAATCGGAGAGTGATAAAGAGAGCAATCAAGGACAGGCCAATTAGCCCCTAACAGTCATTTTTCAAACCCAGCCTTTAACATGACAATTAAGAGCTCATTGGCCGGTCATTTATCTCTCTTTATCACTTGTTAAGACTTCATACATTTGGTTGTGTATGTTCAGATATTAATGCATTTACTGTACAGTGTATGCTGTAGGGTTAAAACCTTGTAATTGTAGTATCATGCAATATATTAAACATATGATCTTAAGGAATACAAATATTAAAATAACCGTATTTTGGTGCTGCAGAACTGCATTAATGGGAGAAGCACTTGAGGAAGAAAAGAAGAGCAAGTACCTACAGTATGTAGCACATGACTTAGTTATTACTCTGAAGATGTATTTTTTTTCTAACTAAATAGAGGGAAGGATATGATAATGTCAGTCACTTAACTATCATAAAAGCCCTCATCATAAGTTCTAGTAATTCTAATTTTTTTCCCCATATATTTTTCACACGTTCCTGGAAAGCGATCACGGCTGCTGGAGGACACTTAAAATTAATTGTGTAATTTTCATATGTCTGCAAAAGTTGCTTTCATCTCTTTACCTTTCCGTTATCAGTGACATAAATTTGCTTATAATCACTTTTATTCATATAATTTAAATACATTAAGGCAACATAGGAAGAATAGCAACCCATTTGCAACTGGCTTATCATAAACTGCCATAGAATACAAGCAGTTTTCAAGGAGAATTACACACACGACCAGACCATCTTCTTCTATGGTCTACTTCTAACGCTCATTGTAGGCGCTTTCAGTAGTGGACAGAGGTCATCATGGGCTACCCAGCCATATAGGCAACAAGCTGCGAAGCACTGTGTGCTTGGATAATGTAATATCATAGCCAGCATTAACATGTTCAGCAATTTGTGTTACAATAGCTGCTCTGTTGGTTCAGACCAGATGGGCTAGCCTTCGTTCCCCACGCAGATCAAAGAGCAAGGAGTGCCCATAACCCTGTTTCCACTGGTTATCCCTGCTTGTACCACTTTTGGCAAGTACTAACCATTGCTCCCAACACATCAACATCAAGAATTGAGTGTTCATTTGCTGCATAATATATCCCACCCACTGAAAAGTGCCATTGTAACAAGATAATTTTATTTGTGTCACCTGTCTGTGTTTTATTGTTATGGCAAATTGGTGTATATACATATATCATAGAGAAGAATACATATGGATGACCGACTAGGGAATGCTAGCGTTCAGAATACTGATGATGGCATGGAGGGAATCCCGAGAGGGTTCTGGTAAGTATATTGATCCTCCATCCCGCAGCCTAGTCCCAAATCATATGCTCGCCCGGCAGTCTTAACCCTTTAACAGTCCAATTTTTTTTTTTTTCAATTCAAACAGTCTGGTTTAAATGTTTTAATTAATTGTAATTTTTTTTATTCAAAAATGGTCTACATTAAATGTTGAACGATGTTAATGTTCTTATTTTAAAGTGGTTTACCATTGGATCTGCTACTAGTGCTAGGGCTGTTGCACCTGACTAGGCGTTGGACCTGAAAGGGTTAACCTAAGCCCCCACCATGCTGTCTAACCCTAACCCCTCCTTATAAGTACCTAACCCTCCCTGCATCCTACACGTAATCTCTCTCCCACAGCCTTACTCTAAATCTCCCCCTAGTGCCTATACTTAGGTCACCATTCCCTGGCCTATTCCAACCCGCATCGCAACTTTTGTGATCCTAGCAATCGGGATTCCAGCGCCTACATCCAAATTTATGTTGGGATTTTGGTTCCATTCCCCTGATGGTAGTTGGGATGCTGGCATCTTTATTAGAGAGGATGCTTTCCATGTACAATTGTTTCATCATTGTGGAAATATAAAATATGAGATTCTGGGATGCCTCGGCCAGAAAAGAAATGATCAACACGGCATTAATATATATTAATCCACTTAAAGAGGAAAATCTTGTTTATAATGTGACACTGCCTTGCAGAATTAAATTATGACCTGGAGATGATAAAAGACAATTTTCTCTCTAAATAACTAGAAAACCCAACTAAAAGCCAGCACAAGGGAGAATGGAACATATATTAACCCCTTCCTGACAGAGCCAGTTTTTGCGTTCCTGACAGAGCCCTTTTTTTCAAATCTGACATGTATCACTTAAGTGGGGATAACTTTTTTTTGCTTTTACTTATCCCAGTGATTTTGAGATTGTTTTTTCGTGACACATTGTACTTCAAATTAGTGGTAAATTTGGGTCGATACAGTCTGTGTTTTTTTGTGAAAAATACCAAAATGTCGTAAAAAAATGGAAAATTTAGCAATTTGCAAAATGTTAAATTTTCTGCTTGTGAGACAAATAATCATACCACTCAAAATAGTTAATAACTAACATAGACCATATGTCTACTTTATGTTTCCATCATTATTTCAACTTCCTTTTCATTTTTTTGGACACTAGGAGGCTTACAATATGAATAGCAAATTCTCAAATTTTCAAGAAAATTTCAAACACTGATTTTTTTAGGGACCAGTTCAGTTCTGATGTGACTTTGAGGGACTTGTATGTGAGACACCCCCATAAATGATGCCATTTCAAAAACTGCACCCCTCACAGTATTCAAAACAGCATTTTGGAAGTTTGTTAACCCTTTAGGTGTTTCACAGGAATTAAAACAAAGTGTAGGTGAAATTTCAAAATTTCATTTTTTTTGCAGATTTGCAATTTTAATACATTTTTCTAAGGAACACAGTACATTTTACTAGAGAAATGTGACTAAAAATTGATTCCCCCAATTCTTTTGTTTTCATAAATATCCTATATGTGGCCCTAGTGTGCACGTTGACCAAACCACAGGCTTCATAATAGAAGGAGCACCTACTTGATTTTGGAGCCTCCTTTTTATGAGATTATTTTTTAGGCACCAAGTAGGTTTCTAGGCACCATAAGATGCTAAAATTTAGGAACCCCCCCACAAGTGACCCCATTTTGCAAACTACACCCCTCAGGGAATTCATCTAGGGGTATAGTGTACATTTCAAACCCCCAGGGGTTTCACCAATTGTGGTACAACTGGGCAGTGAAAATGAAAAATTACATTTTTTTACACAAAAATGCAGTTCTGGCTCAAAATTTTTCATTTTCGTAAGGTATGAAGGAGAAAAAGCACCCCAAAATCTGTGCCCCAATTTCTCCCGAGTATGGCAATGCCTCATATGTGAC
Source organism: Crinia signifera (assembly GCF_055691185.1). Lineage (NCBI taxonomy): Eukaryota > Metazoa > Chordata > Amphibia > Anura > Myobatrachidae > Crinia > Crinia signifera. The sequence continues at coordinate 62,364,898 of NC_139219.1, read as the reverse complement.
CAAAAAATACCAGTTGGGTGCATGGCAGGACTCAGAAGGGAAGGAGTGATTTTTGGTGGTGGAATGTTGGTGGGTGCTATGTCGCATTAGCAAGACCCCCAAAGCACCAATACAGTGGAACCCCCCCACAAGTGACCCCATTTTGCAAACTACACCCCTCAGGGAATTCATCTAGGGGTATAGTGTACATTTCAAACCCCCAGGGGTTTCACCAATTTTGATACAACTGGGCAGTGAAAATGAAAAATTACATTTTTTTACACAAAAATGCAGTTCTGGCTCAAAATTTTTCATTTTCAGAAGGTATGAAGGAGAAAAAGCACCCCAAAATCTGTGCCCCAATTTCTCCCGAGTACGGCAATGCCTCACATGTGACCAAAAAATACCATTTGGGTGCATGGCAGGACACAGAAGGGAAGGAGTGATTTTTGGATTTTGCAGCTCAGATTCTGGTGGAATTTTGGTGGGTGCTATGTCGCATTAGCAAGACCCCCCAAGCACCAATACAGTGGAACCCCCCCACAAGTGACCCCATTTTGCAAACTACACCCCTCAGGGAATTCATCTAGGGGTATAGTGTACATTTCAAACCCCCAGGGGTTTCACCAATTTTGATACAACTGGGCTGTGCAAATGAAAAATTACATTTTTTACAAAAAAATGCAGTTCTGGCTCAAAATTTTTCATTTTCACAAGGAATGAAGGAGACAAAGCACCCCAAAATCTGTGCCCCAATTTCTCCCGAGTACGGCAATGCCTCACATGTGACCAAAAAATACCATTTGGGTGCATGGCAGGACTCAGAAGGGAAGGAGTGATTTTTGGATTTTGCAGCTCAGATTCTGGTGGAATGTTGGTGGGTGCTATGTTGCATTAGCAAGACCCCCCAAGCACCAATACAGTGGAACCCCCCCACAAGTGACCCCATTTTGCAAACTACACCCCTCAGGGAATTCATCTAGGGGTATAGTGTACATTTCAAACCCCCAGGGGTTTCACCAATTGTGGTACAACTGGGCAGTGAAAATGAAAAATTACATTTTTTTACACAAAAATGCAGTTCTGGCTCAAAATTTTTCATTTTCATAAGGTATGAAGGAGAAAAAGCACCCCAAAATCTGTGTCCCAATTTCTCCCGAGTATGGCAATGCCTCATATGTGACCAAAAAATACCAGTTGGGTGCATGGCAGGACTCAGAAGGGAAGGAGTGATTTTTGGTGGTGGAATGTTGGTGGGTGCTATGTCGCATTAGCAAGACCCCCAAAGCACCAATACAGTGGAACCCCCCCACAAGTGACCCCATTTTGCAAACTACACCCCTCAGGGAATTCATCTAGGGGTATAGTGTACATTTCAAACCCCCAGGGGTTTCACCAATTTTGATACAACTGGGCAGTGAAAATGAAAAATTACATTTTTTTACACAAAAATGCAGTTCTGGCTCAAAATTTTTCATTTTCAGAAGGTATGAAGGAGAAAAAGCACCCCAAAATCTGTGCCCCAATTTCTCCCGAGTACGGCAATGCCTCACATGTGACCAAAAAATACCATTTGGGTGCATGGCAGGACACAGAAGGGAAGGAGTGATTTTTGGATTTTGCAGCTCAGATTCTGGTGGAATTTTGGTGGGTGCTATGTCGCATTAGCAAGACCCCCCAAGCACCAATACAGTGGAACCCCCCCACAAGTGACCCCATTTTGCAAACTACACCCCTCAGGGAATTCATCTAGGGGTATAGTGTACATTTCAAACCCCCAGGGGTTTCACCAATTTTGATACAACTGGGCTGTGCAAATGAAAAATTAAATTTTTTACAAAAAAATGCAGTTCTGGCTCAAAATTTTTCATTTTCACAAGGAATGAAGGAGACAAAGCACCCCAAAATCTGTGCCCCAATTTCTCCCGAGTACGGCAATGCCTCACATGTGACCAAAAAATACCATTTGGGTGCATGGCAGGACTCAGAAGGGAAGGAGTGATTTTTGGATTTTGCAGCTCAGATTCTGGTGGAATGTTGGTGGGTGCTATGTTGCATTAGCAAGACCCCCCAAGCACCAATACAGTGGAACCCCCCCACAAGTGACCCCATTTTGCAAACTACACCCCTCAGGGAATTCATCTAGGGGTATAGTGTACATTTCAAACCCCCAGGGGTTTCACCAATTGTGGTACAACTGGGCAGTGAAAATGAAAAATTACATTTTTTTACACAAAAATGCAGTTCTGGCTCAAAATTTTTCATTTTCATAAGGTATGAAGGAGAAAAAGCACCCCAAAATCTGTGTCCCAATTTCTCCCGAGTATGGCAATGCCTCATATGTGACCAAAAAATACCAGTTGGGTGCATGGCAGGACTCAGAAGGGAAGGAGTGATTTTTGGTGGTGGAATGTTGGTGGGTGCTATGTCGCATTAGCAAGACCCCCAAAGCACCAATACAGTGGAACCCCCCCACAAGTGACCCCATTTTGCAAACTACACCCCTCAGGGAATTCATCTAGGGGTATAGTGTACATTTCAAACCCCCAGGGGTTTCACCAATTTTGATACAACTGGGCAGTGAAAATGAAAAATTACATTTTTTTACACAAAAATGCAGTTCTGGCTCAAAATTTTTCATTTTCAGAAGGTATGAAGGAGAAAAAGCACCCCAAAATCTGTGCCCCAATTTCTCCCGAGTACGGCAATGCCTCACATGTGACCAAAAAATACCATTTGGGTGCATGGCAGGACTCAGAAGGGAAGGAGTGATTTTTTGGATTTTGCAGCTCAGATTCTGGTGGAATTTTGGTGGGTGCTATGTCGCATTAGCAAGACCCCCCAAGCACCAATACAGTGGAACACCCCCACAAGTGACCCCATTTTGCAAACTACACCCCTCAGGGAATTCATCTAGGGGTATAGTGTACATTTCAAACCCCCAGGGGTTTCACCAATTTTGATACAACTGGGCTGTGCAAATGAAAAATTACATTTTTTACACAAAAATGCAGTTCTGGCTCAAAATTTTTCATTTTCAGAAGGTATGAAGGAGAAAAAGCACCCCAAAATCTGTGCCCCAATTTCTCCAGAGTACGGCAATGCCTCACATGTGACCAAAAAATACCAGTTGGGTGCATGGCAGGACTCAGAAGGGAAGGAGTGATTTTTGGATTTTGCAGCTCAGATTCTGGTGGAATTTTGGTGGGTGCTATGTCGCATTAGCAAGACCCCCAAAGCACCAATACAGTGGAAGCCCCCCACAAGTGACCCCATTTTGCAAACTACACCCCTCAGGGAATTCATCTAGGGGTATAGTGTACATTTCAAACCCCCAGGGGTTTCACCAATTTTGATACAAGTGGGCAGTGAAAATGAAAAATTACATTTTTTTACACAAAAATGCAGTTCTGGCTCAAAATTTTTCATTTTCAGAAGGTATGAAGGAGAAAAAGCACCCCAAAATCTGTGCCCCAATTTCTCCCGAGTACGGCAATGCCTCACATGTGACCAAAAAATACCAGTTGGGTGCATGGCAGGACTCAGAAGGGAAGGAGTGATTTTTGGATTTTGCAGCTCAGATTCTGGTGGAATTTTGGTGGGTGCTATGTCGCATTAGCAAGACCCCCCAAGCACCAATACAGTGGAACCCCCCCACAAGTGACCCCATTTTGCAAACTACACCCCTCAGGGAATTCATCTAGGGGTATAGTGTACATTTCAAACCCCCAGGGGTTTCACCAATTTTGATACGAGTGGGCAGTGAAAATGAAAAATTACATTTTTTTACACAAAAATGCAGTTCTGGCTCAAAATTTTTCATTTTCAGAAGGTATGAAGGAGAAAAAGCACCCCAAAATCTGTGCCCCAATTTCTCCCGAGTATGGCAATGCCTCATATGTGACCAAAAAATACCAGTTGGGTGCATGGCAGGACTCAGAAGGGAAGGAGTGATTTTTGGTGGTGGAATGTTGGTGGGTGCTATGTCGCATTAGCAAGACCCCCAAAGCACCAATACAGTGGAACCCCCCCACAAGTGACCCCATTTTGCAAACTACACCCCTCAGGGAATTCATCTAGGGGTATAGTGTACATTTCAAACCCCCAGGGGTTTCACCAATTTTGATACAAGTGGGCAGTGAAAATGAAAAATTACATTTTTTTACACAAAAATGCAGTTCTGGCTCAAAATTTTTCATTTTCAGAAGGTATGAAGGAGACAAAGCACCCCAAAATCTGTGCCCCAATTTCTCCCGAGTACGGCAATGCCTCATGTGTGACCAAAAAGTGGCAGGACTCAGAAGGGAAGGAGTGATATTTGGATTTTGCAGCACAAATTCTGGTGGAATTTTGGTGGGTGCTATGTCGCATTAGCAAGACCCCCAAAGCACCAATACAGTGGAACCCCCCCACAAGTGACCCCATTTTGCAAACTACACCCCTCAGGGAATTCATCTAGGGGTATAGTGTACATTTCAAACCCCCAGGGGTTTCACCAATTTTGATACAAGTGGGCAGTGAAAATGAAAAATTACATTTTTTTACACAAAAATGCAGTTCTGGCTCAAAATTTTTCATTTTCAGAAGGTATGAAGGAGAAAAAGCACCCCAAAATCTGTGCCCCAATTTCTCCCAAGTACGGCAATGCCTCACATGTGACCAAAAAATACCAGTTGGGTGCATGGCAGGACTCAGAAGGGAAGGAGTGATTTTTGGATTTTGCGGCTCAGATTCTGGTGGAATGAATGGTGGGTGCTATGTGGCATTAGCAAGACCCCCGAAGCATGGTGAAATTATGAACCTAATAATCCATAGATGTGTGGTATATTTTAAAACACTCCTTTATACATAGGCCGGGTTTGTCGGGGCAAGTGTCACACTGGAAAATAGTTTGCTTTCTTATTCCCTTTTTATAGCAAACTTTGCACCTTTTTTGTGTCCTGCCCTTTTTTCCAGTGGAGGGGATTTCATCAGGAAAATGCTGCCCTGGTACAATACGGGGGCCAGTACTAGAAGTACTGGGGCCCTCTGCCTGCTGGTTCCCAAATATTAGGCCCTTTATGACTTCCTCTTGAAAGTGCATAAATGTCCCCCTCTGGCCGGTAGAACGGAATAGCACGTAAGCGTTATACAGTGCCATCTGGATGATATACACGGCCACCTTCTTGTACCAGATTTTTGTTTTCCGCAGGGCACTGTACGGCTTCAGTACCTGATCTGAAAGATCCACTCCGCCCATGTACCTATTGTAATCCAGGATACAATTAGGTTTTGAGGTGTGGGTACTGGTACCTCGTACAGGGACGGAGGTGGTACTGTCTCCGTGAATTGTTGTCAGTATAAGGACATCCCTCTTGTCCTTATATTTGACCAACAACATATTTTCGGTGCATATTCCCCTGCTTTCACCCCTTCTCATTACTTGGGCAATGTGCGTTTTTGGGAGGCCTCTTTGGTTCTTGCGCACAGTACCGCAAGCTGCTGTACCTCTTGAACCAAGGGCCTTAAACAGGGGGATGCTAGTGTAAAAGTTATCCACATAGAGGTGATAACCTTTATCCAGGAAGGGGTGCACTAAATCCCAGACAATTTTTCCACTAACACCTACGAGGGAGGGGGGGCATTCTGGCGGTTCAATTCTTGAATCCTTCCCTTCATATACCCTAAACCTGTGAGTGTACCCTGAGGTGCTTTCACACAGCTTATACATTTTTATGCCATACCTTGCCCTCTTACTGGGAAGGTACTGGCGGAATTTAACCCTTCCTTTAAAATGTATAAGGGACTCGTCTATGCAAATGAATTTATCTGGGATGTACATGTCTTCAAATTTGGCACTGAAATGATCAATGACCGGCCTGACTTTGAATAGCCGGTCAAAGGTGGGATCATCTCTGGGTGGGCACTGTGCATTATCGTTGTAATGCAAAAATGTAAGGATCGTCTCAAATCGAGCCCGGGGCATGGCCATACGGTAAAATGGGGTGCTGTACAGAACATCTGTACTCCAATATTGCCTAATTTCTGGCTTTTTTACTATGCCCATATGAAACACCAGACCCCAAAACGTCATCATCTCTACTGCATCTACAGGGGTCCACCTAGCAAATGATGACGTGGGGTTTTGAGCAATAAACTGCTGGGCATATAAATTAGTTTGGTCCACCATTAAATTTATAAAATCATCAGAGAAAAATAATTTGAAAAAGTCAATTTCTCTGAGACCTGTGGAATCAAATTGGATTCCTGGCATGGCCAAAAACTCAGGAACCTGGGGCTCAAAATTGTCTGGTGGTGGGGTCCATACGAGATCAATTATTGGGGGGGGGGGGGCTCAGCTGCTCTACAGGGGCGTCTTTGAGGGGGTCCCTCATCACCAGAGGAGGAAGAGGAGCTTAAGACGAATCCTTCAAATTCCCCGCTTGCCTCACTGGCTGTGTCAGAGTCAGAGGCAAGCATGGCATATGCCTCCTCCACTGAATACATTCTTCTGGATGACTGGGATGACATTTGGGATGACATTTGGGATGCCATTTTTATTTTTGTGTTACTGGTAGTGAAATGTTTCAACACGTGTATAGTGTAGGGGGGGGTACAAACTTTATTTCAACCCGGGGGGGGTGTAGTGTGTAGTGTGTATGTAGTGCAGAAAAAAAAAATACTTTATACAAAAAAAAAAAAAAATTGAAGGGGTTAAAAAAAAAAAAAAATTGAAGGGGTTAAAAAAAAAAAAAAATTGAAGGGGTTAAAAAAAAAAAAAAAAAGGTCCTGCGCCAAAAATTGAGCACAGATGTTGGTCAGTAATGTCCGTCACTGAACAGCGCTCAAAGGCAACAGGAATTTGATCAAAAAAAAAAAAATAGATCAACCCTGTGCCGAAAAAGCTGATCAGTGATGTACGTCACTGATCAGCGCACAGTGGCCACAGGACACCCACAAAATCACAGTGTGTGTAAAAAAAAAATTAAAAAAAGACCCCACAGCACCCACAAAAAAAAAAAAAGGTGATCAGTGATGCGACACTGATTACCAGTGAGGGGCAGCAGGTGCACAACCTTTGGTGCAACTGACAGTGCAACTGGCAGCAACTGACAGGTATATATAAAAAAAAAAAAACCTCTGCACCCCCAAAAAGTTGCTGATCACCTCAGATATAGTGATCAGCACAAAAGGCGGGGGCAGCAGACACAAAATTTAGCACTCACTATCACTCTCTGTCACTATCTCTCTCTATCTCACTATCTATCACTCTATGACACTGCAGCAGCAGCAGTGACAGGTATATATATATATATAAAAAAAAACCTGCGCCCCCAAAAAGTTGCTGATCAGTTAATTTATACTGATCAGCACAAAAGGGGGGGCAGCAGTCAGTTATATAAAAAATATATAGCACAATCTGTCACTAGGCCTAGCAGCACAAAATATAGCACTCTCTGTCACTAGGCCTCTCTATCTCTCTCTCTCTATCTCTCTCTCTCTATCTCTCTATCTATAACTATATCACACTGCAGCAGCACAAAATATAGCACTCTCTGACACTATCTCTCTCTATCTCTCTCTCTCTCTCTATCTAACGCTATTACACTGCAGCAGCACAAGTTCACAACACAGGAAGTCACAAGTAACAGGATCCAGGAAGCATCCAGCGCACTACAAGTGATGAAGCAGTGATCAGGCAAGGTATTTGCAAGGATCAGGTAAGTATTTGGCAAAGTTCTGGTCAGTAAATGGCGACAGCTGGGCACGGTGACCGCACTGCACGCTATTCCAGACCGGAATGGCGTCTGCAGTGCAGTCACCGTTAGTTTAAATCCCCCTCCTTGGCTGTGATTGGTCCGTCGGCCCGACGAACCAATCACGGCCTTTGGGGGCGGGCGGGGTGAGGTGGGGTGACACCAGTGTCACCCTTACACCCCGCGGTGATTGGTGCTGTACTTTACAGCACCAATCACCTCCGATCCCGTGTCACCGGCGAACGTTATTCGCCGGTGACACAGGAAAACGCTGTGAATGGCTGTTCACACTGAACAGCCAATCACAGCGATCGCCGACGGGGGGGCGGCATCGCAGCCCCCCCTGGGCATGCACGGACATGTCTGCTGTCAGGGACAGCAGACATGTTGAAACTGTCACCGCGTCTATAGACGCGGTGACAGTTACAAGCCATGACGTACATTTACGCCATGTGTCGGGAAGTACTTCCCGACCATGACGTAAATGTACGTCAATTGTCGGGAAGGGGTTAATGATACAATCCAATAACAGTATAAGGTTCTGATTCCTTACATGACTACAAACAAAGCTGGGAGGAGAAAGTGCTACAGTAGCTTCTCTTGAGGCACATCTTCAAGAAAACAGGGACGCACGAAAAAGAGTTGCAAAGCTGTACAGGCTACTGCATGTTTATGAATGATTAATAAACTGATTTTATTTAGTAAACAGGGATACTATAAGAATAGGTAGATTCATGCCTCTTTATCAACCAAGAAAAGGTCAATCTTGCAATTTACAGATGGAGCAGCTCTCATTAGAGCTGCTCCTGGTGATCGAATCACCAACCGCCAGCCACCGGCTGACACCCTACGGGCATTTTGGGGCGGTAACCCAGCATTTTCTGGGAGCACCTGAGTAAACATAGTCGTTCCCCAGACGTTGGGAGGAAGGCTGTAGACGTCATCAGAGGCCTCCTTCTCCCCACAGCCTTTGCAGCGTTAAATGAGTCTATACTTGAGACACTTGAGACCAGGGGGAAACTCATTCAATGTTGAGTGATTTTCCCTGTGTGCTTGGCTGCAAACACATTTGCAGTCTTACTAAAGGGCAGGAGGGGAGGATTGGCAGGGCTTCAAACACTTGCAGTGCAGTGAGCAGGTCTGAAATCGGGCCCCTATATACTAGCCCTATACATGCTGATTTACATAGTACTGCCACGGACAAAAATCAGAGAATGGGAACATAATTGACAGATGGAAAAACTTTTTGCTTTTGTGTACTAGAGCAGAAAATTACAGATGGAGCCGGCCTCTTCTAGCGTGGGTCTGGCTGTCAGATCGGCAAAAGCCAGGAAAGGATGCACACGCACGAGAGGTGCGCGCATCCCCTTCTAACGGAGCTCCCCGCCACTAGTCCCTGACGCTTGCCCCACCTCCCATCTCCCTGAAGCGGAGACGGGCAAGGTTCGTGTACCCTGGCGCATGTTAACTGGGATGCACGTCCCAGTCAATCTAGCAAACCCTGGCGCTGGCTGAGAGGTGCTCCATCTGTAGGTGCCGCTGCTCTCTTGCAATCTGCACAACATAACTAGCTGTGCACCAGTTACATGTAAACTGCTGAACTGTGTCCCCATTAGTTAAGTCTCCCCCAAACTCCCATTGCAGATACTGCAGGGCTTGACAAATCTTTAAAAAAAATCTAAGAGCCAGGATGAAAGTGTAGGAGCCAGACAAACTAAAAATAGGGGCAGTGCGCACCGAAGGCGTGGAAATTTTTTACAGCGCAATGCCTATTACACATGTCACAAACCCATTACATGTTTTTCCACATGCCATAATGCCCATTACACGTTATGCCACACACCGTAATGGCCATTACATGTTATGCCACACACTGTAATGCTCATTACACATTCTAAAAAACAACGGCATGTCCATTACACATTAAGCCACACTGTAATGCCCATTACATATAATACCACATGCTGTAATGCTTGGTACATATAGTGTATACACATAAGTGCCGCTTACCTACATGCTCATTGCCAGGGGTTGCATGCTTGATGCCAGGGGTCAAAAAAACTGAATCACCACCAGGTGATAAAGGCACTTTGTGGGTTGGGTATGTTTTTTAGGCTGCTCACACAGAGGGGAGGTTCAGTCCCCTGGTATGGTGGATACAAGGAAAAGACAAAGGGGTGTGTGGAGCGCCAAGAAAATTAATATAGATACTGTAACAATCAGTTTACAGTTAATATGTAAGTTTGAAATGAATTAGATCAATTGGGTATCACAAAATAAAAATTTATTTCATTATCACATCAATTAAAAACATAATTAATAGGGATGCACATGAACTTATACATAAAACATAATTAGATTGCACTTATGAGAGATGTAATAAGGCATACAGTAAACCACTTGTCAGTATTGAAAGTTAATAATAATAATGGATACTTAAGTGAGTCCCACTTGTTCCAAGATGGTTCTTGTTAAGGTTTGTAGTCCCCACGTTGAGAAGGGGGGGGGGGATCCGGATTGAGCTTGTATTTGTGGGTGTCCAGTTGTTCCTGCTGGAGGCCTTGATCTCTGTTTCCACTGGTGGGCAAGATGTAAATACCTAACTTCACGGATAAAGGGCTCCAGGAATTAGCAGGTGGTTAGTTACCCAATTTTGTGCATCCAGTTTCGGGTGCCGGCATGAAAGTGGTGGGTCCGGGGGAGCAAGAGTGGTAGCTGGTTCAAGGGGAATAGATGTGGTATCCAAAGTCCAGACAAGGGTTAAACTGACGCGTTTCGTTGCGCTCTGACAACTTTGCGCTCTGATCCTCCCCACCCGTCCACAGCCCCCCACACATTCCCCCCCCCCCCTTTCAACTTGGGGACTACAAACCTTAACAAGAAGGTAGCACCATCTTGGAACAAGCGGGACTCACTTAAGTATCCATTATTATTATTAACTTTCAATACTGACAAGTGGTTTACTGTATGCCTTATTACATCTCTCATAAGTGCAATCTAATTATGTTTTATGTATAAGTTCATGTGCATCCCTATTAATTATGTTTTTAATTGATGTGATAATGAAATGAATTTTTATTTTGTGATACCCAATTGATCTAATTCATTTCAAATTTACATATTAACTGTAAACGGATTGTTACAGTATCTATATTAATTTTCTTGGCGCTCCACACACCCCTTTGTCTTTTCGTCAAAATGCCCTTTGCCAGGGATAGCAGGCAGGAACAGCTGGTGAAAACTCAGTTACAGCCAAACTCTCCTCCTCCTAATAAGACACCCAGCACCTCTACCTCCCCTGGCCACACACATGCCCCAGGTAATGCCCCCCTCCACAATACCACATCCCCAATGCCTGCCCCCCCGTGATGACACATCCATAATGTCCTCTGTGGTGGTCGGGCAAAGGGGGTATGTCATGGAGCTCACATGGCCGGGCGGAGGGGGCTCTCACGGACCTCAAATGGCAGAGCGGGGGCTCTCACGGAACTCACATGACCGGGCGGAGGGGGGGCTCTCACGGACCTCACATGGCCGGGTGGAGGGGGAGCTCTCACGGACCTCACATGGCCTGGTGGAGGGGGGGCTCTCACAGAGCTCACATGGCCGGGCGGAGGGGGGGCTCTCACGGAGCTCCTGCAACAACGCGGAAGGGGGACGGAGCTCCAGCTCCAGGCTGAGGGTGGGAGGTCACGGAGCTCCCGCAGCCGGGTGGAAGGGGGACGTATCTCCAGTGGCCGGGCAGAGACAGGGATGGAGCTGCTGGCGGCAAGCAGTCTCTCCCTGATGGGGCCCGCGGCCATCGCACCTAAACATTTAGACACGGGCAGTGGGGAGAGGGCATCTTCTTATACCAGCCTGTGCCTGACAGGCTGGCCGGGGGGGGTCACTGCTGCTGGCCTGACAGGAGGAGGAGATGGGTGGTCAGGCTGCCGACAACCAGATTCTGCTTCCTCCCTCCCTGCAAAAAAGCTGGTCGCCAGGAAGCAGAATCTGGTCGCCGTGGCGACCTGGCGCACGGTATTTGTCGAGCCCTGAGATACTGACAGAAATTTTACTCTTTTAGATATACAAATAGTAAACACTATATTCACACACACACATACGTACACGCACCAATTGCCATGTGAGACATCCATGGCAATCGGCGTAGTCCTGTCACCACGCTAGTGTGTCTAAGCTGTTCCCGCTGCTCATAGAAACGTATTAATCAGTGAGGGTACGGCCTAGCAGTTCTATGCAGTGGGTGTGACTTTGGTGCACCAAATGTGCATGAGCGAGAAATGATGAGATATATATATATATATATATATGAAAAAAGAGAGTGAGATGGCGCCTTCTGGTGCAGTATGTTGATTAAATATGGGTCCCTTCACCTTTTCGTGAGAATCACCCCAGATATAAACATAAGTACCGTTTGTAGTGGTCTCCAAACCACTCTAAGTTGCACTCAAGTTTGCAATATGTCCTCAGGTACAATGTCTGGTCCTTATTAGGCTCTCAGATTTTTTCACCCGGCCCGTTCACCACAGGAAAGTAAAAGAGAGTTGCAATAGCGTGATATTGTAACACACAAAATTTATTTCACACAAAAGATGACAGTAAATGCCCGTACAGTGTTAAAACATTTAAAAGCTTATCTGGAGATTTGGGTTAGGTCAGATCTTCTTAATAACCATAGAGCCAGAGTTCCCTCTACGCGTTTCATCCCCCGCCAGTACGGCTTGGACTTCGTCAGGAGTGTAACCCATAGGAGCTCCCTGGCTCCTATTTATACCTCTGTTAATGGATACCTAATTGGAGTGGGGATCCCGCCAAAAACAGCTTCCCACTTCCTGTTTCCGCTCTGTGGAGCGCATATCCCGCCCCTTTCGGGTGTCCCGTGACCCGCACACTACTTCCGGTATCTCGGCAGACCATCCTGGCTCTCCTTGATAAGAGGCTTATTTCATAAATCAGGTTACCCAAAACAGAGGTGTTAGCGCTAGTACCACCACATTCTTGATAGATATATATATATATATATATATATATATGGATTTGCCACATCTATGACTTTATGAATTCAATTTGTGATTTAAAAAAAAGCCCTCTCTTACAATCTCACAATTCAAGAGCCAACAGACAAAAGGTTATTATTTTTTTCTTTTCTCTCTTGCAGCAAAAATGTAAAAGCTGAAATGACACTCCTTTAAGCAAAGCCATCCTTTGACACATTCATTTCAATGAATAATCATAGCTCGTACAATGTCGCGTTAATGATGGCAAAAGGATAGTGTCATTTACAACAATCCTCTTTTCAGGCCTTCATACTTTAGGGCATGTTGGGTTGCACAGCCCCATTAGTCACTTTCAGTCCACATATGCATCACGGTGATGCATGGTCAGAATGTGTGGGCAATTATTCTTGAGGGGGCACAAATACATTCAGTCTGCATTCAGCTTTCATGACAAAGCTGCTAAACATTTAATGAATAACAAATTATCCCGTTAATTAAAATAAAATCTGCAACTCAAATAAATGAATGCTTTAAAACTTGTCATTGAGAAGCACTTTGCATTTATTTGACTAGCAAAGGAACAGAAGCAGCAGCAACATCGCCCTTGGTGTTGATTTCTTACCACTCTAAATGTCTCCTCTGAGCCAGAATACACTAGCTGTTTCTGATCATGCTGTGAGACACCTGCACTGGCTAGTAGACTTGTCATGACGCACAAAACCCTACCATCTTCAGCTTGACATTGTGCAAGTTATAATTATTCATCCAAATGAATATGTCACTGCACCAGCGGCAGACCTCTCATCAGAGAAAAAGAAAAATACATCAAAACATTATCAGCCCAGCAGGAAGACAGGGGCCATAAGGAAAATTACCCATTTTTAATATGGATGCCAAAAACAGCATCTATTATTTTTATTATTTTCTAGAAAAAAAAAAGCAGACCACGTAACAAAGTTTAGAAGTCCAACATAATTAAATAAACCATGATACAGACAAACGGGTGGTGATAAATAGACTGGGGAAAACACAAATCAGTCATGGTCTCTAATTCTTCCTTTCGAGAGATATACATTTTATTATATATATATATATATATATATATATATATATATATATATATATCTGGGTAGAAAAGAGGAACAGAGGGGCGCTCCATAGTGCATAAAACAATTTAATATTTAAAAAGGCACACAGCACATAGTACAAGTCATAGGAAATGCTCGTACCAAATAATACATCGGCAGTGGGCTGGATACCACAAGATTTTAGAAATGTTACCAGGCAAGTACAGCACACCGTCCGGAGCACAGTCGGGATACACACGGCCCACGCTGCTTCTCTTTAGGGGATAAACAGCGTGCCGGGTCCTTCTGAGGACAGACGGAGGGAGGACAGCCTGGAGCGAGCAGCGAGCGTCACCGTAGCCACGCCCCTACGCGTTTCGTGATAACACTTCGTCAGAGGGCGTGGTCTAGGTGCGCTCGCTGACCCATAGAAAAAGCTGGAAACATCCAATGAGCACAAACCCACGGATGACAGACATCGTCATCAGCCAATACAAGCACTGTCTATCAACAAACATTGCCTAAAGGTAGCCGGCCAATCCATAAGCCGCTTCCATGATAGACATTACTAGTGTCCTATCAAAGCTCAGCCCTAAGGCATGAGTATCTATGACGTGCCCTAAAGCTCCGTCCATACAAGTTCTAACTCAATGCACTTAACAAGGACAGGACGCTGGACCAATAGAATCATTTATATCGCCTGATAGACAGGTCATTGGGCCAATCTCCATGTTTCCATGTTAAACATGGGTAGCGTCTCTCTCACTCTAAGTGCTGCTGACAGGATGATTTTAGAGAAAAGTCAGCGCACAAAACTCATAATTGCTGGCTCTCTGTATGTTTCCAGCATTTACTTTTGCCTTTACAGTACAAGCATACATGATTACAATCATTATATGATACAAAAAGTGCAAAATGTGCAAGTTTAAAAAACATAAAAAAACATGAAAAACCTCATAATTCAATTTCTTTTTTTTTTATAAAACACAATTATGTATAAAAATTCATACTTTTAAAAATGGAGTTATTTCATACCCCTCGTTTAACCCTACTGGGGCTAATGTATTGAGATTTAGAATCCAAAAGGTTTCTCTTTTAATCAGATCCTGATCTCTATCACCCCCTCTTCTATTGGGGAACACTATTTCAATGCCTTTAACTTTTAAACTCGCAGGATCACTATTATGGAATAGTTTAAAGTGGCGCGGGACACTATGATTCAAGACATTATTTTTAATATTTCTTATATGTTCCAAAGTTCGGATTTTTAACATCCGTTTGGTCTTCCCAATGTAAACCTGCCCGCAACCACAGGTTAACATATATACGACAAATACAGAATTACAGTTAATAAATTGTTTTATACGCATATTGTCTCTTATTGATGACCCCTTATCAATATGCGTACAAACTTTACATTTTCCACAAGGATAACAGCCTTTTATATCAAGCATATTTCTAGTGGGCTGAGTATTCCTTGGATTCTCCAACTGGCTCTTTGCCACCATTGATTTTATTGTATTAGATCTTTTATACACAATTCTGGGTTTATCTTCAAGATGTCCCTGTAGAATTGGATCTAGTTTTAGAATGTGCCAGTTACGTTCCATAATCTGTCTGATCTCCTTCTGTTTGTCATTATACTTTGTTACAAATAAACAATCCACCTTATCTGACTCTTTTATCTCCCCTTTCTTTTTGTATTTGAGTATTTCGTCACGGTCCCCTGATTTAGCTCTCATCAATGCAGACTGAACCAAGCTGGGCGGATAGCCACGTTCTCTGAACCTTGTTACATATATCTCAGCTTGTTCATCAAAAGTAACCATATTCGTACAATTGCGTCTAAGACGTAGGAATTGGGAGAAGGGGATGTTATTCTTCCACGACTCCAAGTGACAGCTAGAATACTCTAAATAACTATTACTGTCTACTTTCTTGAAGTACGTGGAAGTTTCTATATTTGTGATCTCTGGGAAATTTTCAACACTGATCATCAAATCCAAGAATTCTATTTTGGTCGGTTGAATGTTTGAGGTGAATTTTAAATTATACTGATTGGAGTTTAGTTCCTCCATAAAAGTTATAAAATCAGAGTCTCCTCCCCCCCAAACAATTAAGATATCATCAATATAGCGTTTAAACATCTTTATATTATCTTTTTTAGAACCAACCAGGGTGGAGGTTTCCCAATCACCCATGTAGAGGTTTGCCAGGCTTGGGGCACAGATCGTCCCCATCGCCGTACCCCAAACCTGGACAAACCACTCATCCAAGAACTCAAAATAATTATGATCCAAAACAAAAGCCAAACAATCACAGATAAAATCCCTTTTTTCATCGGAAATATCTGGGTCACCATTGAGCACACCCCGGATCACCTCGATCCCTTTTTTATGGGGTATCGAGGTGTACAGGGAGGCAACATCAATCGTGACCCACCTGAAGCCAGCTTCCCATTTCACATCTTTTAAGATTTGTAGAAGATGTGTGGAATCCCTCACGTATGAATCGAGTTTTGGGACATATCTCTTGATGAACACATCGACGTACTCGGACACTCTCGATGTCAGAGACCCTATTCCGGCGATAATTGGTCGCCCAGGTGGTGCTAGCGGGTCTTTGTGCACTTTTGGTAAGTGATAGAACGTTGCATAATAAGGTGCAGTATTATACAAATAATTAAACTCATCTTGGGTAATAACTTTTTGGTCTTTCCCCCTTTTCAACAAAATATACAATTCTTCTATGTACAATTTAGTGGGATTGTTCCCCAATCTCTTGTATGAGACCTCATCATTCAGCAATTTATATGCCTCATTCACATAGAACTCACGGTCCATTATAACTATCCCCCCCCCCCTTGTCGGCACTTTTTATGACGATATTAGTGTCTAGAGATAGGTTTTTAAGGGCTTCATGTTCTCGCCTATTTAAATTATTTTGATGAAAAGATGTATGGTTTTTGGAAGATGTTCCTTTCTCATATAAACTCTCAAAATCTCGTTTGACGAGCTGGGAGAACATATCTATATGTGTACCCTTTGACTCTACCGGATAAAAGGTCGATCTGGGTTTAAGACCTGAAGTGTTTATCAATCTTACTGATTGGTCATCGTTTTCCCAGTTCCTCATGGGGGCATCTGACTTTCTTAAGAAATGTCTTTTTATGGTCAGTTTTCTTATAAAGAGATTAAGATCAATATATAGATCAAATTTTGTGGGTTGTCTTGATGGGGCAAAAGACAATCCCTTTTTTAACACTTTAGTTTCAACAGGGTTTAGGATTTTTTTAGACAAGTTAAAAATGTTAGTGGCCTCCTGTTCTAACGTATGTTCCGAACTTTCGGCTCTCTTTCCACTATGTCCACTTCCTCTCTTTCCCCTCGTCGTCTTTTTTGACCTCCTGGGGTTTGAGTTATTACAGAGGGAGGCCTGTGGCCATATTGGATCGGATCTTGTCCTAAAAAATTCCTCTCTGAGTATGTCTCGTCATTGACGGATCTCAATCTCTCAAAGCGGTTATTGTGAACATAACCCCTTCTTTGAGTTGAACTGTCCCTTTCAGGATTTTTGTTGAAACGTGGTTTATTAAAAGGCCGTGGGGTTCTGGGTTTTTTATGTTGGACTTCTCTCCAAGTTTCAAAGACCTCTTGGTTATTATCCCTAGGGATACGTCTTTCATTAAAGGTTTTATTCCTTATGGGATCTCTTTTAGGGTTTTTTTTATATGAATTATTAAAATTCCTTTTGGCAATCTCATTATTATCCCCTTTACGGGCTATGTGCCAGGTCCTAACCTGGTCACTGTCATAATCTGCTTTGTCACGAATATATTTCTTGTGTTTGGTCTCAATAATTTTTGACTCTATTTTTGTGACTTTTTGGTCAATATCGCTTTTTTTCTTTTTAAACGACTCAGTTTCTTTTATTAGATCAATCTCTGGTTTCAAAGTTTCCAGATCTTTCTCTATATTTGCAAGGGTCTATATATATATACACTCATACATATACACATACTGGTAGAAGGAAGAAGTCACTCCAGGTATTTAAATTAAATAGTTTACTGTTACAAGAGTAAACTGTATTTAATTTAAAGACCTGGAGGGTTCTCAACCTGAATGACGGGCACCCTGGCAAATTATGGCACTAATGCGGTGAGTAGTGCCGGACTTCCAAAGTTTATATATATATATATAATATATATATATATATATATATATATATATATATATATATATATATATATATATATATACATACATTCACATATATAGCTAGTCTGCTACCTTCTGTGTTTGTGTGAGAAAGAGATGGCAGTGTTTCGGACACTCACGGACTATATATAGGGGTTCCCCAACCTGCGTACAAAGATGAAAGGAGTAGCACCTCTGAAGGATCCTCTGTTAGGTAGAATCCGAAAATAGGTATGAAAAGAAAAGAAGGTTTCAGAGGGCGCTATATAATGATATATTTATTTTGACAAAACTCAATGTCAAATTTAGAAAACATAAAAATACTTTAAAACATGACATAAAAGACACATATACGTGTATTACAAGAGTAAACCGTTTTGGTTATACATAGACACTTCAGTTTTTTCACATGAACACTCCTTTGACAGATTGTTAGTCGCTGTTAGTACTGTTCTTTGACTGTTTGTTAGTAGGAGTTTAGTCGGTTAGGATGTAGAGCCCAATGCGTTTCGTCAGTATGACTTCCTCAGGGGCGACCTCCGAATGCTGTAGTACCAAAATCTCCTTGGCCAATCTGGTGCTGTCATAATGATGAAAGTGCCTTGCAATCTCACCCTCTTCAGTACTCGGGCAATCATTGGACATGGAGGGAAGACATAGGCCAACCTGAACTTCCAGGGCACTGTCATGGCATCCACCGCCCAAGCCAGTGGATGCCTGATCCTTGGACAGAACATGGGCCCTTGGAAATTGTGCCGGGACGCCATCAAGTCCACTTCTGGACAACCCCAAAGAGCTACAATCTCTTGGAAACTTGCGGATGTGAAGCCCATTCCCCTTTTTGGAGGTCCTCACTGCTTAGGAAAGCCACTTCCACATTCCGGAATCCAGAAAAGAAAACAGCAGATAGAGCTGGAACATTGGTCTCTGCCCATTTGAAGTTCCGAGACACTTCCATCATCGCCATCTTGCTTTGAGTACCCCCTTGGTGGTACAAATACGCCACAACCGTAGCATTCTCTGATTGAATGCAAATGGGAAATCCCTTCAGCATTTCTTCTGCTTGCGATAAGGTCTTCCAGACCGCACGCAATTCCAGCACATTGATCGGTAATACCGACTCTGCCCTGCACCATAGGCCTTGTAACCTTAAGTCCAGAGCCACTGCTCCCCAGCCACTGAGACTGGCGTCAGTGGTTACCACCAGCCCGTCCCATGATTGAAGAGAGTGACTCCATTGGAGGAAGTCCACATCCATCCACCAAAGCAAAGCTGTTCTTGTCTCTGGTGTTAAGACCACCCTCTCTATTTTCATGGTCTTGGGATCTCCTGACCAACATGCCAAAATGTTCCATTGGAAAGGCTGAAAATGGAATCTGGCCTACTGAAGGGTCTTGAAAGCCGCCACCATCTTGCCCAGTAACTTGAGGCACTGCCATAACGATGGGCCTGGTGAACTCAGAATTGTCCGAACCAACTGACAAATATCACTGGATTTTAACTCCGGAAGGAATACCCGATGCAGATGGGTACCCATTTAGACCCCCAGCAACTAAAGTCTTTGAGTTGAACACAGGTGAGACTTTTGTAGATTTAGAATCCACCCGTGGTTCTGCGAAAACTGAAAGGCCTCTGACAGGTTTTGTTGCAGTTTCACCGTAGATTCCGCTTTGAACAGGAGATCGTCCAAATACGGGATGATCACACTCCCTTTGAGTCTGAGTGCAGCTGCCATAACTGCCATAATCTTTGTAAACACCCTTGGGACCATTGCCAGCCCAAAGGAAAGCGCCAATAGTTGAAGATGCAGGTCCCCTATTGCAAAACGCAGTAACGACTGATGTTCTGCGCAAACAGGAACATGTAAACATGCATCTTGAATATCCATAGACGCAAGGAATTCCCCTGCTCTAGGCTCAGCAGAACCAACCTCAGGAATTCCATTCTGAAATGATCTACCCCAAAGTGTAGATTTAGGGACTTCAAAATCAGAACTGGTCTGAATGAGTTGTCAGACTTTGGCATTAAAAAGCGAATGGAGTAAAACCCCTTGATTCTTTCCAGTCGCGGTACCGGGATCACCACACCCTTTTCCAGGAGACTTCACCGCCCCCAAAAGGGCTGTTCTGAGGCGAGCCTCTCTGGGTAACGGAGTAGGTAGGAACGTCTTTGGAGGAACCTTTTAGATTTTTCCTGTAACCCTGGGATACCACATTTAGGATCCAAGGATCCTGGCCTAAGAAGGCCCAAGTGTCCCGGTACTGCAATAGGCGACCCTCCACCTTGAGAACAGATTGGGGAGCCTAAAGGTCATGCTGAGGGTTTTTTCTCACCCTTGAGGCCTGTCTTTTTGTAAAGGCCCCATGAGCCAAACAGTAACTCTCCCTTAAAGGCCAAAACCTCTAGGGATTTCTTAGATTCATTGTCAGCCTCCAAGGCCTTGAGCCACTCAACGTGCATTTAATGAAAATGGCAGATATCTTGGCCGCTATAGTAATAGCCTCCTCACCAGCTTCCCAAGTATATTCTGCAGCAGCCTTCAAATTTCCTGGGAAAACCAAGGCTTAGGGATCTGATTGTAGTAAGGCACACAACCTAGTAGCCCACACTATCATGGCTTTTTATACCCATGCAAACGTAATGACAGGTCTAAGGGCACAAACCACACCTTCATATACTGCTTTTAAGCCACCTTCTAGCTTCTTGTCCACAGGGACCTTAAAGGCCACACACCTTTGCACAGGTAAAACAGTCGCTATTGACAACCTAGCAACGGGGGCATCTACCAAGGGAACTTTTTTCCCCACAGTTTAACATGCTCTTCCGGCATGGGATACAGGCTTAAAACCTTTCTGGTATAACCCTGCAGGGGAAAGTGACTGCGTCTCTACGCTGTCTTTCAAACACTCCCCGCATTGGAGTTTTATCTACATTGGACAGATTTAATATCTGTTTAACAGCCAAAATCCAGTTCTCTATTCCAGGGATAGACATTTTTTTTTAATCTTCCCTCTGGTTCCAGGGCAACACTGCCCCACACTCTCCTTCGTCCTCTGATACCAAAATAGGTGCGGGGAGCTAGGATACGACACCTCATATTCCTCAGAAAACCGCTCCAGAAAGGTATTAAACTTCTGTTGAGCCCTGTCTGTAACAATGCAGGCACCCCCTGAGAAAGGGGGATAGAACCATGATTGTAGAGAGGATGACAATGGTTTAGGAGATTTTACTCATCTCTCTGTCTGTTTAACAACTGCACTAAAGCAGTAACATACTTGTCCAGAGCAGCAGCCCATGCAGGCGTAGGCTGTATTCCCCTCTGAGCATGTGCTCCACTAGGTACAGCATTACACACAGAACAAAATTCCCTTTTGTGTCCTCTGCTCAGGGGTTAAATTAGCCAAAATATTCAGTAGCAATTTAACATGGCCTGCAATTCCTCCCCTTTACCAGCAGTATTACTGTCAGTCATGTTTTCCATAAAAAAAAAAAAAACACAGTGCACAATGTCAGGCAAAAGTACAAAGTTAATTGTCAGAGTACTTATCTGTCTGCCGGGGTGACCCTCCAGGTCAGCGGGGTAGCATGGCCCAGGAGAAGCTTAGCACTCTGTATGCCTCAGGAATTTTTCATCCAACTCTGCACAGCCGAGTTGGCGCCAAACCAACAGAGTGCAGGAAGAGACCCATTGTCCCTGCTGCAGCAGGGTCTTTGACTTCTGGCCATCCACACCCTATGAGCCGCTCCTGACACGTGCTTTCTCCCTTCCCTTGTCCCCCCCCTTCGTCTGGGGATCATATGGGGTTGCCCATATCTACGCTCCTGTAACAGGCTGTGCCCTCCATAATGGAGTCCAGCCTGTAAGCTCTTTTAAAATGGTGCCCGCCATATTGGAGGATCCTTCACCTACGATCCCCCCCTGCGTGGAGCCGGACCTGGAGTCCCCCAGAGCCCAGGAAGCTTCTACCGCTGTGAAGCTGTAAGTGCTGTGCAGAGAGACCAGACAGTGTCTCTCTGCACACAGGACGCAGACAGGATGCGCTTCTGTCAGCTCCGGCTGCGCTGTCAGTGTGAGGATTCTTAAAGAATCCTCCACTGTGCCTGCCCTAACTAAAGTGTAAAATGAATAAAATAAAAAAGAGGGATTTTGTACTTACCGTAAATCATTTTCTCTGAGTCCACAGGTGTCACTGGAGTTACACTGGGGAATAGAAAGCGACCACAGGGTGCATGGGCACTTTAAATAAAAAATTAGAGTGGCTAACTCCTCCCCTTCTACTTCCCCTCCAGGTCAGTCATAAAGGTTGTGCCCGGAAGGGAGCAGGAAGATAAAACACACTTCCGAAGAGGAGGATAATACCACATACATCATTCAATACAAGAAGTAAAGAAGAAAAACAGTGAGAAAACACTGAAAGTTCAAACGTTCATAGTCAACAGACAACGTACAACGTAACATAACCAACGTAACATAACCAACGTAACCCTAGCAGGGAAACTCCAAGGTAATGGTCCTTGTAGGAATAAGCCCTAAGGCAACAGAAGAGAACAGCGCTGTGGTGGGCGTCCAGTGACACCTGCGGACTCGGAGAAAAGGATTTACGGTAAGTACAAAATCCATCTTTCTTCTTCATCCACTAGGTGTCACTGGAGTTACACTGGGGACGTCCCAGAGCCTTCAGCCCGGGTGGGTGAGCGCTGAGAACCCCTTAACGCCCTGCGGCCAAACACTGAAGCAGGAGCCGCAAAGATATCAAACCCGTAGAACTTAAAGAAGGTTCTACAGCCCGACCAGGTAGCCGCTCGGCAGAGCTGTTGGAGTGAAACCCCTCGGGCAGCCGCCCAAGAGGATCCCACCGACCTGGTTGAATGCGCCGTTATGCAAGCAGGAGGAGTCCGAGAAGAGGTGACATAGGCCTGACGGATAGTCAACCGAATCCACCTAGACAGCGTTTTCTTTGAAGCTGGCCATCCACAACGCAAAGGGTCGTACGTAACAAAAAGCAAATCAGACTTCCTGATGGGGGCTGTGCGGGTTACATAAATTCGCAGAGCCCTAACCACATCCAAGGATCTCGCTTCAGGTGAGTCCTCTGGAAAAGCGGGAACCACAATGGGCTGGAAAGTGAAAGGCCGATACTACCTTAGGAAGGAAGGCCAGACTAGTACGGAGCTCCGCTCTGTCAGCATGGAATTGAAGAAAAGGGGAGCGACAAGAAAGCGCCCCCAGTTCCGATACCCGTCTGGCAGATGTCAGAGCCAGCAACAGTACGACCTTCCACGTGAGGTAGCGAAGGTCCACCTCCTCCAACGGCTCAAATACAGAAGTCTGAAGGTACTGAAGCACCAAGTTCAGGTCCCAGGGAGCCGTTGGAGGGCGATTGGGTGGCTGCAAACGAAGCACCCCGTGGAAAAAGGTTTGCACCTCCGGAAGAAAAGCCAACTTCTGAAAAAAATGGAGAGAGCTGAGACCTGTACCTTTAAGGTATTCAGCCTCAGCCCCGCAGTCAAACCTTCCTGCAGAGTCTAGCCTTCTTGACCAGGCACGTGGAAACACCATGCCTCTCGCACCAAACCACATATGAACGCCAAATATGGTGGTAGGGTGCTGAGGTGACCTCTTTCCTGGCACGTAGCATGGTGGGTACAACCACATGAGGTATACCGGCCCTCCACAGGATGGACTTTTCAGCAGCCACGCCGTCAAATGAACACGACCTAAATCTGGGTAGATGAAGGGTCCTTGGCTGAGAAGGTCGTCCTGAAGAGGCAGGGGCCACGGCTCGTCTATTAGCAGTGCTGTCAGATTGGTGTACCAGGATCGACGTGGCCAGTCTGGTGCTACCAACAGAGCTGTGACTCCCCTCTCCGGATCCGTTGAAGCACTCAGGGTATCAACGGGAATGGTGGAAAGAGGTACACATACTGGAAGGGCCAAGGAGCGACCAGCGCGTCCACCCCTTCTGCTTGAGGGTCTTGCGTTCTCGCAAAGAACCGGGGGAGTTGAAAGTTGTGGCGGGACGCCATCAGATCCACTTGGGGACAACCCAGCGATGGACCAACTTCTGAAAGACTTGAGGGTGTAAGCACCACTCTCCTTGATGTACGTCCCGCCGACTGAGAAAGTCGGCCTCCCAGTTCTCCACTCCAGGAATGAACATGGCCGACAGGGCCAGCGCATGGGCCTGAGCACAAATCAGGATCCTGCTGACCTCCTTCATGGCCGCGCAACTGAGGGGGCCTCCCTGCTTGTTGATATACGCCACAGTCGTGGAGTTGTCGGGCTGGACAAGGACGGCCTTGCCTTGGAGGAGAGGTCTGGCCTGGAGAAGAGCGTAATAGACCGCTTGGAGCTCCAGAACATTGATCGAAAGGAGACTCTCCTGTCGTGTCCATAACCCCTGGAACTGACGGTCCAGGGAGACAGCTCCCCAACTGCAGAGGCTGGCGTCTGTGGTTATGAGGGTCCAATCACTAATCGCAATCCTCCTTCCCTGTTGTAGGTTGGCGGTGTTGAGCCACCAGAGCAAGGACAGGAGAGCTCGAGGGGACAGGGTCACGGGGTGGAGCTGCCGAATAGAGGAAGTGTGACTTCCCGCCTGTGGCCTGGGATATCCATCTATCCAGTTCTGGTCCGAACAGGAGCTCACCATTAAAGGCCATGGATTCCACCTCCCACTTTGATTCCGCATCCGCCTGCCACTGGCCTCTACGGGCTGAAATGGACAGTGCAGAAATTCTAGCTGCCACTACACACACATCCGAGGATGCATCTATTAGAAAAGTGGAGGCATCCTGGATCTGTTCAGACAATTGCATAATAGTAGCTGGGTCTGAACCATCACGTACCTCAGCCGAGATTTGTGACGCCCATACCCCTATGGCCTTGTTCACCCAACATCCATTCTGCGCCGGACGCTGCAACACGCCGGCTGCCGAAAAGATGCTTTTCAAAGTCATCTCCAACCTCCGGTCAGAGACGTCCTTGAGGGTGGTAGCCCCAGGGACCAGAAGAACAGTCTTTTTAAACAGTCACGACACGGATGAGTCCACCACAGGTGGAATTTCCACTTTCTTACGGCCTTCCGGCAGTAGTGGATAGTTCTAAAAAAACCTCTTTGGGGTCTGAAACCGTTTGTCTGGATTCTTCCAGGCCTCGGTAACATGCTCATCTAATTCCTCCGCCACTGGGAAATTAGGAGACAGTTTTTGCTTCTTCCCCAAAAGAGACGGACGGGAAGGGGCGTCAACCCCATCTGTCCCATTACAAGCAACCTTGACCATTTGTATAAGGTCTTCAATCCCCTGAGAGGGTTGAGCAGGGTCTTGTGTGTCATAAGCAAACATATCCTGCACATCCTGCATGTCGTCCCCAGGGGGCACAAATTCTCCCTCCTCCAGGTCTGGCATATAGTCAGAATCAGGGAAATTTTGTAATGGAGAGGCCCTCCTCCTCTGCAAAGGTGGGGGCTGTCTTGAGGAGGAAGGGCGAGGCTCAGCCTGCCCTGGAGCTAAGGCTTTAGTGAGGCTCTGGACGGCAGAGGCTAAATCACTCTGCTGGCTCCTAGAGGTCTCTCTATCTCTCTGAGATTGTGATAACTCAAAGGACAAGCGAGACATGACCTCTGTCAGCAGTGCGGCCCAGAAAGGGTAATCCACAGGAGCTTGTGACACAGAGGATTTACAGTGCATTTATAACAGTAAACAACCCCAGGAGAGGAAGGAGTAAACTTGAGAGTTACAGTACATGTTTTACAGGCAATTCTCTTGGAGCTTCCCGCTGCCATTGTTATAAGTCACAGATATTCCACACACTACCACACACCCAAGGGAGAGTAGGTATAGATTAGTCCAGGTAGAAGGACTGGACTGGAGAGACAGTGATGGAAAGGAACTGCCACAGGGTCTAAACAGCGCTATGGTATGTTATCAGGGAGCGCTATAGCCCTTCGTTTTATACACAGCCCAACTATCTCTCTCTAAGCTCTCAACCCCCCACTGTAACTCACAGTACCGGGAGAGCTTGTAGCAGGACGGTCACCAGGAGATGTACTTGTAGCCTTTGGTGGGGCTGCAGCAGTACAGGAGAGCCTCCAGAGTAAGCAGCAGCGCCAATGTAAAAAAGATGGCCGCCGCATGTGTCTCTGAGAGCGCTGGGGATAGCCGGGGCTGCTGTGAGTACCACGCGGTGGCGCCGCCCTCCGCCCGGCAGCTCTAGCTTCTCCGGCACCAGGTTTAAAAACCGTCTGCTAGCCGCCTTTTTAAGAAACCCTGACCACCGCCGCTAACAGCGGTGGCAGGGAATACTCACTAACTGTCGCCTACCATCGGCGGTGAGGCTGGGGGAGGACCGCGGCGTGCTTTGGTGGGCAGCGCCCGTTGCCTCCCGAGACGGTGGTCTCTGCAGCCAGGGAGCCGGGCGCAATACCTTGGCAGCGGCCCGCTCCCACGTACCAGGCAGATAGTGCCACGTCCTCTGCGCAGAGAAAAAAACTCAGCTGTATAAAAAAAATATTATGTGCTCAGAGAGCAAAAGTGTGTGTCCGCTCCCTCTCGGGCACAAACTAAGACTGACCTGGAGGGGAAGTAGAAGGGGAGGAGTTAGCCACTCTAATTTTTTTATTTAAAATGCCCATGCTCCCTGTGGTCGACTTCTATTCCCCAGTGTAACTCCAGTGACACCTAGTGGATGAAGGAGAAATACCCTAACTTTCTTCTGGCTGCTTTTCAGCAGCCCTTCAGCATAGCACCCCCTTCTGTGGGCCCCTAAACGAAACTGAGGAATCCTGGGATGCAGAAGGGAGGAGCTTGCTCCTTCAAAGCTTTAGTGCCTGGCTCCTTCGGACCCCTCCTACATCCCAAGGTTGAGCTGTGTCACCAGGATAGATTGAAAGAGAAATTTATTAAGAATGTGAGCAACAGGTACTCTGCAAATTGGTTCACAGCTGGAGAAGACTCAGTGTCTTAGGAGAGCTGCTCTATTTAAGAATGATGGAGCAACCGATGTGCACCTGATGTTCCAGCAGATGTACAATGTAAAATGTCGGCAGTGGGAATGTCTGTGTACATGATGGCATCTGAGTCAGAAGCATATTTCGCACTGTGAATGAATTTACAGCTGCACATACAACAGCATGCACCTCTAAATCAGGCCATACAGTATATCTAGATGGGAGAAACGGACCACCTGTATCACAGATAGTATATACTTGCGCTACATAAGTAAATGTTATGTGGTGTAAAATATTGACCTTCTGGGAAGATTGGGTGTTTATGATGAATGAGGGTAAGTAGCAGTAATCACATAAAAATGTAAAAACAAGAGGTTGTTAGATGGATTAGATAAACTGTATGTGTAACATTAACTAGAGACTGCACACTCAAAGTTCCCAACAAAACTTTGTAATTTATCATCATCCTTACTGATAACTGATATTAAGTAAATACTAACAGCGGATTTGGGGAGGGAGTAATTCAATAAGGAACTCAAAAGCAAAATATTTCTCTAATGGACAAACCCATGTGCACTGCAGGTGGGACAAATTCTTAATTGTAAAAGGGAAATATCTTTTAATGTGTATCAACATCAGATTATATAAAATTGAGATGATTATAAATAGAAAAATCAAAATTTTTTTCCACAAGTGCCATTCTTCCCTTTGCAGAGGTGTGATATCTTACAGACACAGCCCTGTGGATTATTGATTGCCCCCCCCCCCCCCCCCAGCGCATAGCACATAGAGGTCCCCCTGTGAACTGCGGCAGCGATGGTTGTTCACAAGATGATTGAAAGCCGGCCGGTGATCAAGTCTGAATCGGCACCATTGTATTATGTAGTATTATCACTTTTGAGACTCAAGCAAATAAGTGACGTCCACAACGTCCTGTTACCTTATAATATATTAGTAACAGAACCAAAATTGTTAAATAAATTGTTAAATAAACTCCCACTGACCTAGAAACTCCACAAATATTTGTTCATCAGATTATTCTAATTTTATTTTACAAAAAATACTGCTTTACTTGACTTCCAATGAGAATGTTCAAACTTGCTTTTCACAGGTCATAAAGTGTCTACTTTTAGTTACATGGGAAACTGTCTTTCTTTTTATAAACAAAAAAAAATCTTATCCTAATTAAATGCAAATACTGTAAACCAAGAGGAGACTTAAATTGTTTCGAACTATGCCACAGAACATGAGAAGAATCAATTGACCGTGAGTGCTCAGCCAATCAGAAATGTTTTCTCATGTTAGTCCCAGTGCAATTGGCTGATGGTTTCTGGAACCCGCTGCTTTGTACACACGTCAGTAGAAAATAGATGAATAATTGTGGATAGCAATGGTGAAGAGGAGGCAATTGCTGGTGCTGGTCAGCATAATTCATTCACCCGCTCCCCATACAAGGCACCCGCAGGGCACCCAAAGACCTAAGGCACCAGAGGTGTCTTAGGTCTGCGCATGCTTGCAAAATCATTTGATGGACGGCGACCGGATGGCCTACTAATGGATGTATATGCAAAACATCCATTCGCATGCGTGCAGGGATATTTGGCATGTGGGAGGGTGGTGGCCGGTAGTACTGGGTGCGTTTGAATATGTAAGTTTTGCAGCTTTGCATGTCAACCAGAATAACCTCCATAGAGTTGTTTTTTTGTTTACAATAAGGCACTCTTTGAAAGTTGCGGCGATGACGGTAGTATCAGCATAACAATTTAAAGGGAATCTGCAATTTGTATTGAATATAATTGCCGCTTTAAATCCAGCATCTGAAATCACCACTGACGTATCTTTATAAAAAAGTGCCATAGGGTTAATTTAGCTCACATATTAACATGGACTTAATTTTAAAAGTGTATGTATGCTTTGGCTTTTGTATTAAAAACACAAGTCAGTCGCTGAATTTAAATGCCATTGGGGAAGCAGCCATAAACTTGAAGGATCCCCTTTTGTACTTCAAAGAAGTCTCTCCACATTTCCCTCATTGTCAATAGTCCAAACTTACTATTGTATTATACATGACGGCAGGGAATTTTGGGACAGATGCATTAAACCTGGTAAAATGATAACGTGATGAGAACGCGGTAAAAGAGCGGAAGGCGATAACACACCAGCCAATCAGCTGTGTTTAAAAAATTATCGTTAAGGGGTGTACACACGGTGAGATTTGAGCAGATTTTAAATAAATAATAAAAGTCTCCTAAAGGTTAGCAAAAATCTCCCAGTTTTTCTTCTGCATCGATAATAACGCTGTATCTCCTAGCATAGGCAGACTGTGCAGGCAAGGCAGTTTTGACTAGATCATAGACTGTCATTAGTTAGACAAAATCAATTGGTCAAAACCTCCAGTGCATCTAGTCAAAATTGCTTAGTCAAAATTGGTCATTAGCCAATATCTCACTGTGTGTTCGGGGAGTTGATTGGCTGGTGCATTTTTACCTTCCACTTTATCACCACTTTAGCACTTTTCTAGGTTTAATATATCTGCCCCACTGTATTTCCCTGTCTGGAGGACTATAGTGGGGACACAGGTGGAGGCATCCTCAGATATCATCTACACATGGGTCACACACTCCCCCCCAAGGAGATGAAATACTAATAAATACACAAAAAATATGCATAGGATCCTTACTTGTGGTGTCCATGAGATGGAAAAAGGTACTGGTAAGTCTACGCTGCAATCTGGAGCCTTATATGGATACTAAAAGGATAAAATGACAGTTTAATAACAAACACAAATAAGACATTTTTGGTTAAAAGTAATAAACACATGATAATATAATAGAACATTATCAAGAACAGCTACAAAACCAATTAATGAGCAAGCTTAAAATGATGCTAAATGGAGACCCTAATAACTAATGAGTAAATCAGTCAGGTTTTATAGGTACTGTAATTATTTAGAAATGTTTGGAAGGTGTACGCGCATGCTTTTATGTATGTATAAGGCAATTTCCATCCCCCCACCCCATATTTAGCTTTGATCATTATTTATAAATTGGATACTTCCACAGACTGCATACTTCTCTATGCTAATTATAGAATCCGCCCGTGTGTACTGAAAATCCCTGCAATTGCATATGGAAACCAATGAAACCCATTGTTTTTCTGTCAGCAGACCTCTGCAGTACTAGTATCTGGACTTGCTCCCATCCTACGCTAGGTGCAAAAGATCTAGAGCCAGATGTTATCACGCTTCAAAAAGTGATAAAGTGGAAAGTGATAAACAACCAGCCAATCAGCTCCTACCTGTCATTTTTCAAACAAAGCCTGTAACATGGCAGTTAGGAGCTAATGGGCTGGTTGTTTATCACTCTACATGTTACCACTTTTTGAAGCTGGATACAGCTGTCCCCTAGTAGCACAGACATCCTACCTCCATATGCATGCTGTGATCACACACTCCAATGAGACTGACCACCACAATCACATGGTCATCAGCTAGGAACGTACAGTTCCCATTAAACTTCATGCGCTCAAAATACAGCTGGTTCAGAACTTAGGGCCTTATTCTGGTTCACCCTTAGAGGCAAACTTCTTCTCAAATAGACAGAACCATGTGCACTGCAGGTGGGGCAGATGTAACATGTGCAGAGAGAATTAGATTTGGGTGAGTTAGTTTGTTTCTGTGCAGGGAAAATACTGACTGCTTTATTTCTACACTGCAATATAGATCTCACTTTGAAGAAAACCGCCACCCAAATCTAATTCTCTCTGCACATGTTATATCTGCCCCACCTGCAGTGCACATTGTTTTGTCCATGTGAGAAGGAATTTGCCTCTAAGAGTGAACCAGAATAAGGCTAGTGCAGACGCATCATGGTATGCATGCACAGACACTGACTTCACTCTTTTGCGCAGAAGCAACCGATGCCCACATCTTTTATCTGTATGTGCACATATCTCCCAACCAGAATCAAACTCTATAGCTGGCAATATACCAGGCAACATGCATGCAATTTGTACATCGCGTGTATTTGACAGACAGTCTGATGTGGTGCGTGCTCCTGTGCGCATCGTACCAGAGCCAGCGAGTCGCACGATGAGGATCTTTTGGATCACATCCTAGTCCGGCAGGTTTGGTTGGTATCGCATACGATATATTGGGCAGCTCAAAAGGGGGATCGCGGGAGACTTCTCAGTTTCACCCTAGTAGTGTGTGGAGGAGGGAGCCTTATGATTTCATTGTTTTTGATGCATCCATCTGCAGCATTTAGGCAAGTGAAACACTGAACTCAAACACATATTTGTTTCGTACAATTGAGTTATCGGAACATTAATATTTAGCTTTTTGGAGCCACTTTATATTTTATATATTTTTTTTTTTTTTAAGCAGAATAAA
Organism: Crinia signifera; assembly: GCF_055691185.1. Lineage (NCBI taxonomy): Eukaryota > Metazoa > Chordata > Amphibia > Anura > Myobatrachidae > Crinia > Crinia signifera. The sequence continues at coordinate 62,333,579 of NC_139219.1, read as the reverse complement.
CCTGTAACGGCAATGAAATAAAACGTCCAACCTTAACATTAACCCAGAACAAGGCCAAGATTTGATGTGTGACTCATCCGTACATCTGTTGCAATATATACCAATATAGCTTATTGTTTCGGCACATTAAAATGAGAGTGTTCTTATCCCTTCACACCGAATGTAGGATTACACTCACACCACCAGAAATAGTCTTTGCCCTCGTTTCATTTATCTTCTCCTGGGCACAGATAAAAGCTGAAAAATGGAACTACTTAGCTTTGTGAGCTTAGGGAAGTCTGAGTGGCTAGAGGCAAGAATGGGTATTATTAAAAAGTCACAAACAGTTCAGAAAACCTAGGTTTAAATAATGAGGACCTGTGTGTTAATGCTGGCAACTTAGCTTCTTCATTTAATGTACCAGCTGCTACTTTATACGCTGTTAAAAAGTGCACAAACTAAGCAGTAAAAAAAGGCTGCTTTCCTGATACCTGAGTCTTAATGCTGATGGGAATGTCGCATTTAACAGTAAAAACAAGCAACATTAGATTACTGAAAGGATTTAAAAAAAGAAGAGGCAAGCAAGCATTGTCTACTGCGGGGGAAGAAACGGCTCTGTTTCACCGACTTAATGATGTACGGTAAAATTAGAGAGATACCTTCCAAGGAAGAAGGCACATAGTAATCACCTTTATAGCAGTGCTTAACAGACTAGTAAGTGAAACAGTAATTTCGCCAACTGTGAAATGGCTTTAAAAGAAAACAATTCTTCAGACAATTTACTTAATAACTTAAGCTCCAAGAAGTTACAGTAGTCCTTACTAACGACAGTACAAATTCATTAAAATAACCACTTATATATGTATGAAATAAGCAGAACATTTACTGAGGCTCTTAATGCTTCTGTGAAATTCATGCGCGAGAGATTAATAGTTTAGGCAGGAGGATTTTTAATTAATTGGTCTGAATATATACACAAATAGAAGGAGCAACTTCTGACTGAAACCAAGAAAGAAAATCCATTTTTTTTTTAGTAAAGTAAGGAGTATTAATCGAATATAAAGTTTTAATATTTTGTGTAAAACTCTGCATAGTGGAACCTTGTAGTGTAGTTCATTAGTTGTATTCCACAACATTAAGGCCTCGTCTGCACAAATGGGCTGGAAAATGCATGGAATATATTGTGTACTTAAGTGACTTGTTTTTAACATGTTTTCCATGTGTCGGGCTTTTAGTAATATATTATAGAAATGTAATGCACTGAGAAATGGGTTTTGCTGCATTCTAAAAATGTAAAAGCAGTGTTAAAATATTAGAACACAATGCTGGGAGCAGTACTATTGACCCTTACTTTAATACACTTGTTATATGTTTCTTAATGTGTGAAAAGCACACAATGTAGCAGATGCGAACAGGTCTCAAAGGTTATTTACGATATAAAAATAGTTCGCAACATCACTGTGCATATGCAGTTCGAACTTGTGTTAGCGAAAATAAACCCCTCTTAAACAGCATGCATGTATTTTCCTTGTGTCCTAACGGAAGCAGTATAGTGGATCAGGATATTTAATGATTGTGGATCAGGCCAAATGGCAAGTGGGATTATCAGAGTATTTAAATGTGCATTTGGGAAGTGGACAATTCAAAGGGAGAAAAATTATGGTGAGGGGATTTTTTGTGCCTCATTAAAAAAAGGTAACTTTTTATTTTGGTGTGGGGGATAAAAAAAAATTAGAATTAGAATGGGTTAGGACTAGGGTGGCCAATCCCGGGATCGGCGGGATCCCGGGATTTGGTCCCTAAAACGCTGGGATTTCAATCCCGGGATTAGAGTTTCCAATCCCGGGATTTCGGGATTAGACTGCGCATGCACAGTCTACTGCCGGGCAGCGTCTGAGTAAGTGCTCAGACGCTGCCCGGCTACTCCCGTCCCGGCATTGTTGCTCTGCGCAGCGCGACGAGGCCAGAGGTCACGCTGCGCGGGCCAAGCAGCTACGCAGCCCCGTCCTGGGCGCGCAGCACGATGATGTCATTGCCCGCCTGCCTGCCCGGCTCCTGCTGCCGGCTCGGAGTGAAGTGGCCGCCTCAGCAATCGATCGCCCACCCTCCCAGCTTCACCGACCACCCGCACCGCACATGTAAGTAAATATGCGGGGCAGCCGGGGCGGGTTTTTTAATTAGGGAAGCTAATCTCGGGATTGAAAAAATGCTCCTGGATTGGTTTCCCTAGGACCTAAAAATCTTGGGTGACGTAATATGTGGAAAAACTGTAGACACACGCTTGTAGTATGTAGGGCTCCTCTACCATTATTTAAAGCACTTGTAGCTATCGCTCCCTCCCGGTCACGCTGCGCCGGCCTCCCTGCAGCGCAGTTCTCGCACCGCCCACATAAGTAAATTTGCAGGGTGGCAAGTTTGGGGGGTGGCGGGGCCGTTTTTTTTAATTTGGGAGGCCAATCCCAGGATCCCGGGAATCCTAAAATTGGGAATTTTTCAATCACAAATCCTGGGATTGAAAAAAATGCCTTGGGACTGGACTCCCTACTTGTGGCCCATATTGCACTAGGGGGAGCGTACACAACTGCTATGATGGGTGCTTATCATCATAAAAATAAAGGATGGGGGATTGTGTCACATGTGTGACATCTAGTGGTATAAAATTGCAGGTTCTTATAAGTCAAATGTCAAAGAATATTCCATAGTATCGAATGAAAAAGATTTCATATTACCAATTGTGAATTGCTCCACTGATGATAGCTGAACATTAAAAGATGTTGGCAACAAGCCTCCAGTAATGGATATAGCTGGACTGATGTTGAATGAATGCTCTATGGTGACAAGAGCTGATGTTATCCTGATGATGACCACTGGCTCCCTGGTGCGTCTCTTTAGGGATCTGGCTAGGTATCCCAATGGTGGTTGAAACTTGTTCCAGATTCAGGTGGTGCTCTAGCTTTCAGGAAATTGGACATCAGTGGATGCAAGGTCCAAGTATAAATGCTCACCGTGTCTCCCCGGATCAGTATGCCTCCGGCTTCCTCAGGAGCGAATGATTTGAATGGGCAAAGAACTCCTCTTTATACCACTTTCCTTAATTGGTGACCTGCTTCACCTATATCCACAATCAAGGTCATGTGACCTGTCGGCACTCCCCATCTGAATAAATTAATTACCGAACAGATGTGCATGTTTGTTCTTATGACTGTATTGCATGAACTAGCGTATATATTTTAAAAATAAACATTTTAAAAATTTGATATGACGGCCTCCATGATATAAATATATGATATGTTTGATTTTTCATGATGGTTTTTAAAATTCAAATCAAAGTTATAAACATGTGAAGCAGGTCACCAATTAAGGAAAGTGGTATATAGAGGAGTTCTTTGCCCATTCTAATCATTCGCTCCTGAGGAAGCCGGGGGCATACTGATCCGGGGAAACGCGTTGAGCATTTATACTTGGTCCTTGAATCCACTGATGTCCTGTTTAATTTCCTGAAAGCTAGAGCACCACCTGAATCTGCAACAAGTTTCATCCACCATTGGGATACCTAGCCAGATCCCTAAAGAGACGCACCAGAGAGCCAGTGGTCGCCATCAGGATAAAATCAGCTCTTGTCACCATAGAGCATTCAGTCAACATCAATCCAGCTATATCCATTACTGGAGGCTTGTTGCCAACATCTTTCAATGTTCAGATATCATCAGTGGAGCAATTCACAATTGATAATATGAAATATTTTTCATTCGATACTATGGAATATTCTGTGACATTTGACTTTTAAGAACCTGCAATTTTATACCACTAGATGTCACACAGGTGACACTATCCCCCATCCTTTATTTTTATGTTTTCTGTTGTATATTTTCTTCATTTATTATATTGAGTTTTACATTTATCTAAAGTTGAGTTAATAAATATTATTTATTGTACTACCGTTTGATCAATAATTAATTATTCAGCCAGCGCTGGCACACCCCATTTTTTTTCTACAATATCTGTACCACTTGGTGCAATTTATGCACCGAGAGGACTAACAGGATTCAGGGACAAACTCTGACATTTACATTCAAACACATTCTGATGGGGTTTTTTTTTACCATTTGTATGAGGCGCAGGAATGTATTTGGATACGCTTTCTTTTGATTAATATTTCTTTCCATATTCAAGGAATGCATTATAAAGATATTTTATGTCCTAGTAGCAAGGACACTATACACACAAATACAGAATTACAACTATATTTCCACATATTGTATGATATTACAATGTTTTTAAATTCATCTTTAGATCACCGATAACCAATGGGAAGTTAAACTCTCTAACCAATTAGAATAACAATCGTACACATTATATGTACAGTACTTTGGACCAACCAATGGGACCAATACCATACAGCAGGGGTTCCCAAACTTTTTGGAATCATGGCACCCGGAAGTATCAGAATTATTTTTCATCACCCCTAGGCTACAGGTTTCTCATTGAGAAAGTTAAAAACAAATATTAAGTTAAATATACTGTGTTTATATCTCATCATTAGGATAAGTAATGTGGTATTGGACAGGATTCACTTCTGTTTGTGCACAGTTTGACTATAATGTTAAACATAAATAACTAGAATTGATCCTGGACCACCAACCCAGGTCACCCCTGCAAGTCCTCCAAGGCACCCCAGGGTGCCACGGCACACAGTTTGGGAACCCCTGCCATACAGTAATATACTGCTTAACAAGCAGGACGGACAGATTATGCGATGATCATATATCATGACAGCAAGATCCTGCATGTTGTGTTTTATGCAATGCGATAACAATGAATGCCTATATGGATATTCGATTACATAGATCGTATAGCATAGAATGTGTAGCATATAAATCTTTATAACTGAATTTGTAAAGTGTGGCTATCATGCGCCATTTTACATGGTCTAATGTATTTATATCCTTCTGGTGATATGGCCTCCAGAACTGGTCACAGATGAGGCTGTACCAATAACATGACATTATTCCTTATTTTTTTCCTGCTGCGGATTCCTCTCCCTATGCAACCGAGCATCTTCATGCAGAATAGTATCCAACATATTGAGTGGTTGTCTTGTCTGGTGTACACACCACAATGTGAACCACATCGTAGAGCGCATCGCTCCATCTGAGATGCAGCACAAAAGATGGAAGGATGCAAGGATGACGGGTTTAGCAACAGATTGGGTGTACATACTAGAAGATGGTAAGTCTGATCTGTCCCCAGATGATGGTGCGTAGAGTGTACACCAATCTTAAGACTGAAAAGTTGGGCTCAACCTAGAACCACTTGATTATAAAAATAAGCTTGGTATAATTAGTAAACATGATTGCAGACTGAATTACCTGCAGCCTCTATTTAATTAGAAGACATATTTACTGTGTACATAATAAGTAGGAGGCTTGATCTCACAGGTTTATTTATTGGCTAAAAATGGACAGAATAAACAGACATACTGTACTATATTGTTCATATACACACACACAGACAGACACACATGCTGTTAATTGCATTTTCTGCCTCTTACACTGTTCTTTCATGGTTCTACAACCTTTCACATCTGAGAAAGAACTGTGGCCTGTGCTTTGTCATTTACCATCACAATCACAGCACCCCTGAGACTCCCACCTGGTGCTATAAAATGCTAGTCATACAGAGATGGATTTCCAATGCTGGGAGAACACCACCTCATCACATGACATTTGCTGAATGTTACAAGGGCGCAAAGAGGATAGGCCTGCCGTCCCCTGAGACAAACCCCAAGTGCTGCCAGTGCATGTAAATGCATAACGGAGAAATAAGGAAATATAAACAGTAATACAACAGTGTAACATTGTGTCCCAAATAAATGTTGAAACAAGGCACATACTCTAAATATATACTGTAACAATGTTTTTATTTTTATTTTGTTTTTAGCACCTTACAGCATTATCATGTCAGATTCCACAGTACAGGTATACAATCAAATGAAAACCTTGACCTGTAATGTTTTAATGTTTCCCTTTTATAGAAAATATAAAAAAAAAAATTACACATTTCTATTATATAACAAATGTGAGCGACGCTGGCATTTTTCGCAGATATTTTGCACAGAGATGTTGGCACTCAAAGGGTTAAGCGCTTTATCTGGTAGAATGGTACTATCAACTGCTTAACCCCTTCCTGACAGAGCCAGTTTTTGCGTTCCTGACAGAGCCATTTTTTTCAAATCTGACATGTCTCACTTAAGTGGGGATAACTTTTTTTTGCTTTTACTTATCCCAGTGATTTTGAGATTGTTTTTTCGTGACACATTGTACTTCAAATTAGTGGTAAATTTGGGTCGATACAGTCTGTGTTTTTTTGTGAAAAATACCAAAATATCGTGAAAAAATGGAAAATTTAGCGATTTGCAAAATGTTAAATTTTCTGCTTGTGAGACAAATAATCTTACCACTCAAAATAGTGAATAACTAACATAGACCATATGTCTACTTTATGTTGACATCATTATTTCAACTTCCTTTTAATTTTTTGGGACACTAGGAGGCTTACAATATGAATAGCAAATTCTCAAATTTTCAAGAAAATTTCAAACACTGATTTTTTTAGGGACCAGTTCAGTTCTGATGTGACTTTGAGGGACTTGTATGTGAGACACCCCCATAAATGATGCCATTTCAAAAACTGCACCCCTCACAGTATTCAAAACAGCATTTTGGAAGTTTGTTAACCCTTTAGGTGTTTCACAGGAATTAAAACAAAGTGTAGGTGAAATTTCAAAATTTCTTTTTTTTTGCAGATTTGCAATTTTAATACATTTTTCTAAGGAACACAGTACATTTTACTAGAGAAATGTGACTGAAAATTGATTCCCCCAATTCTTTTGTTTTCATAAATATCCTATATGTGGCCCTAGTGTGCACGGTGACCAAACCACAGGCTTCATAATAGAAGGAGCACCTACTTGATTTTGGAGCCTCCTTTTTATGAGATTATTTTTTAGGCACCATGTAGGTTTCTAGGCACCATAAGATGCTAAAAGTTAGGAACCCCCCACAAGTGACCCCATTTTGCAAACTACACCCCTCAGGGAATTCATCTAGGGGTATAGTGTACATTTCAAACCCCCAGGGGTTTCACCAATTGTGGTACAACTGGGCAGTGAAAATGAAAAATTAATTTTTTTACACAAAAATGCAGTTCTGGCTCCAAATTTTTCATTTTCACAAGGAATGAAGGAGACAAAGCACCCCAAAATCTGTGCCCCAATTTCTCCCGAGTACGGCAATGCCTCACATGTGACCAAAAAATACCAGTTGGGTGCATGGCAGGACTCAGAACGGAAGGAGTGATTTTTGGATTTTGCAGCTCAGATTCTGGTGGAATTTTGGTGGGTGCTATGTCGCATTAGCAAGACCCCCAAAGCACCAATACAGTGGAACCCCCCCACAAGTCACCCCATTTTGAAAACTACACCCCTCAGGGAATTCATCTAGGGGTATAGTGTACATTTCAAACCCCCAGGGGTTTCACCAATTTTGATACAAGTGGGCAGTGAAAATGAAAAATTACATTTTTTTACACAAAAATGCAGTTCTGGCTCAAAATTTTTCATTTTCAGAAGGTATGAAGGAGAAAAAGCACCCCAAAATCTGTGCCCCAATTTCTCCCGAGTACGGCAATGCCTCACATGTGACCAAAAAATACCAGTTGGGTGCATGGCAGGACTCAGAAGGGAAGGAGTGATTTTTGGATTTTGCAGCACAGATTCTGGTGGAATGAATGGTGGGTGCTATGTTGCACCAATACAGTGGAACCCCCCCACAAGTCACCCCATTTTGCAAAGTACACCCCTCAGGGAATTCATCTAGGGGTATAGTGTACATTTCAAACCCCCAGGGGTTTCACCAATTTTGATACAAGTGGGCAGTGAAAATGAAAAATTACATTTTTTTACACAAAAATGCAGTTCTGGCTCAAAATTTTTCATTTTCAGAAGGTATGAAGGAGAAAAAGCACCCCAAAATATGTGCCCCAATTTCTCCCGAGTACGGAAATGCCTCACATGTGACCAAAAAATACCATTTGGGTGCATGGCAGGACTCAGAACGGAAGGAGTGATTTTTGGATTTTGCGGCTCAGATTCTGGTGGAATTTTGGTGGGTGCTATGTCGCATTAGCAAGACCCCCCAAGCACCAATACAGTGGAACCCCCCCACAAGTCACCCCATTTTGAAAACTACACCCCTCAGGGAATTCATCTAGGGGTATAGTGTACATTTCAAACCCCCAGGGGTTTCACCAATTTTGATACAAGTGGGCAGTGAAAATGAAAAATTACATTTTTTACACAAAAATGCAGTTCTGGCTCGAAATTTTTCATTTTCAGAAGGTATGAAGGAGAAAAAGCACCCCAAAATCTGTGCCCCAATTTCTCCCGAGTACGGCAATGCCTCACATGTGACCAAAAAATACCAGTTGGGTGCATGGCAGGACTCAGAACGGAAGGAGTGATTTTTGGATTTTGCAGCTCAGATTCTGGTGGAATTTTGGTGGGTGCTATGTCGCATTAGCAAGACCCCCCAAGCACCAATACAGTGGAACCCCTCCACAAGTCACCCCATTTTGAAAACTACACCCCTCAGGGAATTCATCTAGGGGTATAGTGTACATTTCAAACCCCCAGGGGTTTCACCAATTTTGATACAAGTGGGCAGTGAAAATGAAAAATTACATTTTTTTACACAAAAATGCAGTTCTGGCTCAAAATTTTTCATTTTCAGAAGGTATGAAGGAGAAAAAGCACCCCAAAATCTGTGCCCCAATTTCTCCCGAGTACGGAAATGCCTCACATGTGACCAAAAAATACCAGTTGGGTGCATGGCAGGACTCAGAACGGAAGGAGTGATTTTTGGATTTTGCAGCACAGATTTTGGTGGAATGAATGGTGGGTGCTATGTTGCACCAATACAGTGGAACCCCCCCACAAGTCACCCCATTTTGCAAAGTACACCCCTCAGGGAATTCATCTAGGGGTATAGTGTACATTTCAAACCCCAAGGGGTTTCACCAATTTTGATACAAGTGGGCAGTGAAAATGAAAAATTACATTTTTTTACACAAAAATGCAGTTCTGGCTCAAAATTTTTCATTTTCAGAAGGTATGAAGGAGACAAAGCACCCCAAAATCTGTGCCCCAATTTCTCCCGAGTACGGCAATGCCTCATATGTGACCAAAAAATACCATTTGGGTGCATGGCAGGACTCAGAAGGGAAGGAGTGATTTTTGGATTTTGCAGCTCAGATTCTGGTGGAATTTTGGTGGGTGCTATGTCGCATTAGCAAGACCCCCCAAGCACCAATACAGTGGAACCCCCCCACAAGTCACCCCATTTTGCAAACTACACCCCTCAGGGAATTCATCTAGGGGTATAGTGTACATTTCAAACCCCCAGGGGTTTCACCAATTTTGATACAAGTGGGCAGTGAACATGAAAAATTACATTTTTTACACAAAAATGCAGTTCTGGCTCAAAATTTTTCATTTTCAGAAGGTATGAAGGAGAAAAAGCACCCCAAAATCTGTGCCCCAATTTCTCCCGAGTACGGCAATGCCTCACATGTGACCAAAAAATACCAGTTGGGTGCATGGCAGGACTCAAAAGGGAAGGAGTGATTTTTGGATTTTGCAGCTCAGATTCTGGTGGAATTTTGGTGGGTGCTATGTCGCATTAGCAAGACCCCCCAAGCACCAATACAGTGGAACCCCCCCACAAGTGACCCCATTTTGCAAACTACACCCCTCAGGGAATTCATCTAGGGGTATAGTGTACATTTCAAACCCCCAGGGGTTTCACCAATTTTGATACAAGTGGGCAGTGAACATGAAAAATTACATTTTTTACACAAAAATGCAGTTCTGGCTCAAAATTTTTCATTTTCAGAAGGTATGAAGGAGAAAAAGCACCCCAAAATCTGTGCCCCAATTTCTCCCGAGTACGGCAATGCCTCACATGTGACCAAAAAATACCAGTTGGGTGCATGGCAGGACTCAGAAGGGAAGGAGTGATTTTTGGATTTTGCAGCACAGATTCTGGTGGAATGAATGGTGGGTGCTATGTTGCACCAATACAGTGGAACCCCCCCACAAGTCACCCCATTTTGCAAACTACACCCCTCAGGGAATTCATCTAGGGGTATAGTGTACATTTCAAACCCCCAGGGGTTTCACCAATTTTGATACAAGTGGGCAGTGAAAATGAAAAATTACATTTTTTTACACAAAAATGCAGTTCTGGCTCCAAATTTTTCATTTTCACAAGGAATGAAGGAGACAAAGCACCCCAAAATCTGTGCCCCAATTTCTCCCGAGTACGGCAATGCCTCACATGTGACCAAAAAATACCAGTTGGGTGCATGGCAGGACTCAGAACGGAAGGAGTGATTTTTGGATTTTGCAGCTCAGATTCTGGTGGAATTTTGGTGGGTGCTATGTCGCATTAGCAAGACCCCCAAAGCACCAATACAGTGGAACCCCCCCACAAGTCACCCCATTTTGAAAACTACACCCCTCAGGGAATTCATCTAGGGGTATAGTGTACATTTCAAACCCCCAGGGGTTTCACCAATTTTGATACAAGTGGGCAGTGAAAATGAAAAATTACATTTTTTTACACAAAAATGCAGTTCTGGCTCAAAATTTTTCATTTTCAGAAGGTATGAAGGAGAAAAAGCACCCCAAAATCTGTGCCCCAATTTCTCCCGAGTACGGCAATGCCTCACATGTGACCAAAAAATACCAGTTGGGTGCATGGCAGGACTCAGAAGGGAAGGAGTGATTTTTGGATTTTGCAGCACAGATTCTGGTGGAATGAATGGTGGGTGCTATGTTGCACCAATACAGTGGAACCCCCCCACAAGTCACCCCATTTTGCAAAGTACACCCCTCAGGGAATTCATCTAGGGGTATAGTGTACATTTCAAACCCCCAGGGGTTTCACCAATTTTGATACAAGTGGGCAGTGAAAATGAAAAATTACATTTTTTTACACAAAAATGCAGTTCTGGCTCAAAATTTTTCATTTTCAGAAGGTATGAAGGAGAAAAAGCACCCCAAAATATGTGCCCCAATTTCTCCCGAGTACGGAAATGCCTCACATGTGACCAAAAAATACCATTTGGGTGCATGGCAGGACTCAGAACGGAAGGAGTGATTTTTGGATTTTGCGGCTCAGATTCTGGTGGAATTTTGGTGGGTGCTATGTCGCATTAGCAAGACCCCCCAAGCACCAATACAGTGGAACCCCCCCACAAGTCACCCCATTTTGAAAACTACACCCCTCAGGGAATTCATCTAGGGGTATAGTGTACATTTCAAACCCCCAGGGGTTTCACCAATTTTGATACAAGTGGGCAGTGAAAATGAAAAATTACATTTTTTACACAAAAATGCAGTTCTGGCTCGAAATTTTTCATTTTCAGAAGGTATGAAGGAGAAAAAGCACCCCAAAATCTGTGCCCCAATTTCTCCCGAGTACGGCAATGCCTCACATGTGACCAAAAAATACCAGTTGGGTGCATGGCAGGACTCAGAACGGAAGGAGTGATTTTTGGATTTTGCAGCTCAGATTCTGGTGGAATTTTGGTGGGTGCTATGTCGCATTAGCAAGACCCCCCAAGCACCAATACAGTGGAACCCCTCCACAAGTCACCCCATTTTGAAAACTACACCCCTCAGGGAATTCATCTAGGGGTATAGTGTACATTTCAAACCCCCAGGGGTTTCACCAATTTTGATACAAGTGGGCAGTGAAAATGAAAAATTACATTTTTTTACACAAAAATGCAGTTCTGGCTCAAAATTTTTCATTTTCAGAAGGTATGAAGGAGAAAAAGCACCCCAAAATCTGTGCCCCAATTTCTCCCGAGTACGGAAATGCCTCACATGTGACCAAAAAATACCAGTTGGGTGCATGGCAGGACTCAGAACGGAAGGAGTGATTTTTGGATTTTGCAGCACAGATTTTGGTGGAATGAATGGTGGGTGCTATGTTGCACCAATACAGTGGAACCCCCCCACAAGTCACCCCATTTTGCAAAGTACACCCCTCAGGGAATTCATCTAGGGGTATAGTGTACATTTCAAACCCCAAGGGGTTTCACCAATTTTGATACAAGTGGGCAGTGAAAATGAAAAATTACATTTTTTTACACAAAAATGCAGTTCTGGCTCAAAATTTTTCATTTTCAGAAGGTATGAAGGAGACAAAGCACCCCAAAATCTGTGCCCCAATTTCTCCCGAGTACGGCAATGCCTCATATGTGACCAAAAAATACCATTTGGGTGCATGGCAGGACTCAGAAGGGAAGGAGTGATTTTTGGATTTTGCAGCTCAGATTCTGGTGGAATTTTGGTGGGTGCTATGTCGCATTAGCAAGACCCCCCAAGCACCAATACAGTGGAACCCCCCCACAAGTCACCCCATTTTGCAAACTACACCCCTCAGGGAATTCATCTAGGGGTATAGTGTACATTTCAAACCCCCAGGGGTTTCACCAATTTTGATACAAGTGGGCAGTGAACATGAAAAATTACATTTTTTACACAAAAATGCAGTTCTGGCTCAAAATTTTTCATTTTCAGAAGGTATGAAGGAGAAAAAGCACCCCAAAATCTGTGCCCCAATTTCTCCCGAGTACGGCAATGCCTCACATGTGACCAAAAAATACCAGTTGGGTGCATGGCAGGACTCAAAAGGGAAGGAGTGATTTTTGGATTTTGCAGCTCAGATTCTGGTGGAATTTTGGTGGGTGCTATGTCGCATTAGCAAGACCCCCCAAGCACCAATACAGTGGAACCCCCCCACAAGTGACCCCATTTTGCAAACTACACCCCTCAGGGAATTCATCTAGGGGTATAGTGTACATTTCAAACCCCCAGGGGTTTCACCAATTTTGATACAAGTGGGCAGTGAACATGAAAAATTACATTTTTTACACAAAAATGCAGTTCTGGCTCAAAATTTTTCATTTTCAGAAGGTATGAAGGAGAAAAAGCACCCCAAAATCTGTGCCCCAATTTCTCCCGAGTACGGCAATGCCTCACATGTGACCAAAAAATACCAGTTGGGTGCATGGCAGGACTCAGAAGGGAAGGAGTGATTTTTGGATTTTGCAGCACAGATTCTGGTGGAATGAATGGTGGGTGCTATGTTGCACCAATACAGTGGAACCCCCCCACAAGTCACCCCATTTTGCAAACTACACCCCTCAGGGAATTCATCTAGGGGTATAGTGTACATTTCAAACCCCCAGGGGTTTCACCAATTTTGATACAAGTGGGCAGTGAAAATGAAAAATTACATTTTTTTACACAAAAATGCAGTTCTGGCTCAAAATTTTTCATTTTCAGAAGGAATGAAGGAGACAAAGCACCCCAAAATCTGTGCCCCAATTTCTCCCGAGTACGGCAATGCCTCATGTGTGACCAAAAAGTGGCAGGACTCAGAAGGGAAGGAGTGATATTTGGATTTTGCAGCACAAATTCTGGTGGAATGATGGTGGGTGCTATGTCGCATTAGCAAGACCCCCAAAGCACCAATACAGTGGAACCCCCCCACAAGTGACCCCATTTTGCAAACTACACCCCTCAGGGAATTCATCTAGGGGTATAGTGTACATTTCAAACCCCCAGGGGTTTCACCAATTTTGATAAAACTGGGCAGTGAACATGAAAAATTACATTTTTTTACACAAAAATGCAGTTCTGGCTCAAAATTTTTCATTTTCACAAGGAATGAAGGAGACAAAGCACCCCAAAATCTGTGCCCCAATTTCTCCCGAGTACGGCAATGCCTCACATGTGACCAAAAAATACCAGTTGGGTGCATGGCAGGACTCAGAAGGGAAGGAGTGATTTTTGGATTTTGCGGCTCAGATTCTGGTGGAATGAATGGTGGGTGCTATGTGGCATTAGCAAGACCCCCGAAGCACGGTGAAATTATGAACCTAATATTCCATAGATGTGTGGTATATTTTAAAACACTCCTTTATACATAGGCCGGGTTTGTCGGGGCAAGTGTCACACTGGAAAATAGTTTGCTTTCTTATTCCCTTTTTATAGCAAACTTTGCACCTTTTTTGTGTCCTGCCCTTTTTTCCAGTGGAGGGGATTTCATCAGGAAAATGCTGCCCTGGTACAATACGGGGGCCAGTACTAGAAGTACTGGGGCCCTCTGCCTGCTGGTTCCCAAATATTAGGCCCTTTATGACTTCCTCTTGAAAGTGCATAAATGTCCCCCTCTGGCCGGTAGAACGGAATAGCACGTAAGCGTTATACAGTGCCATCTGGATGATATACACGGCCACCTTCTTGTACCAGATTTTTGTTTTCCGCAGGGCACTGTACGGCTTCAGTACCTGATCTGAAAGATCCACTCCGCCCATGTACCTATTGTAATCCAGGATACAATTAGGTTTGGAGGTGTGGGTACTGGTACCTCGTACAGGGACGGAGGTGGTACTGTCTCCGTGAATTGTTGTCAGTATAAGGACATCCCTCTTGTCCTTATATTTGACCAACAACATATTTTCGTTGCATATTCCCCTGCTTTCACCCCTTCTCATTACTTGGGCAATGTGCGTTTTTGGGAGGCCTCTTTGGTTCTTGCGCACAGTACCGCAAGCTGCTGTACCTCTTGAACCAAGGGCCTTAAACAGGGGGATGCTAGTGTAAAAGTTATCCACATAGAGGTGATAACCTTTATCCAGGAAGGGGTGCACTAAATCCCAGACAATTTTCCCACTAACACCTACGAGGGAGGGGGGGCATTCTGGCGGTTGAATTCTTGAATCCTTCCCTTCATAAACCCTAAACCTGTGGGTGTACCCTGAGGTGCTTTCACACAGTTTATACATTTTTATGCCATACCTTGCCCTCTTACTGGGAAGGTACTGGCGGAATTTAACCCTTCCTTTAAAATGTATAAGGGACTCGTCGATACAAATAAATTTTTCAGGGATGTACACCTCTTCAAATTTGGCACTGAAATGATCAATGACCGGCCTGACTTTGAATAGCCGGTCAAAGGTGGGATCATCTCTGGGTGGGCACTGTGCATTATCGGTGTAATGTATAAATTTAAGAATTGTCTCAAATCGAGTCCGGGGCATGGCCATACGGTAAAATGGAGTACTGTACAGAACATCTGTACTCCAATATTGCCTAATTTCTGGCTTTTTTACTATGCCCATATGAAACACCAGACCCCAAAACGTCATCATCTCTACTGCATCTACAGGGGTCCACCTAGCAAATGATGACGTGGGGTTTTGAGCAATAAACTGCTGGGCATATAAATTAGTTTGGTCCACCATTAAATTTATAAAATCATCAGAGAAAAATAATTTGAAAAAGTCAATTTCTCTGAGACCTGTGGAATCAAATTGGATTCCTGGCATGGCCAAAAACTCAGGAACCTGGGGCTCAAAATTGTCTGGTGGTGGGGTCCATACTAGATCAATTATTGGGGGGGGAATCTCAGCTGATCTACGGGGGCGTCTTTGAGGGGGTCCCTCATCACCAGAGGAGGAAGAGGAGCTTAAGACGAATCCTTCAAATTCCCCGCTTGCATCACTGCCTGTGTCAGAGTCAGAGGCAAGCATGGCATATGCCTCCTCCACTGAATACATTCTCCTGGATGACTGGGAGGACATTTGGGAGGACATTTGGGAGGACATTTGGGATGCCATTTTTATTTTTGTGTTACTGGTAGTGAAATGTTTCAACACGTGTATAGTGTAGGGGGGGGTACAAACTTTATTTCAATCCGGGGGGTATGTAGTGTGTATGTGGTGCAGAAAAAAAAAAATACTTTATACCAATAAAAAAAAAAAAAAAATGAAGGGGTTAAAAATAAAAAATTGAAGGGGTTAAAAAAAAAAAAAAAAGGTCCTGCGCCAAAAATTGAGCACAGATGTTGGTCAGTAACGTCTGTCACTGAACAGCGCTCAAAGGCAACAGGAATCTGATCAAAAAAAAAAAAAAAATTGATCAACCCTGTGCCGAAAAAGCTGATCAGTGATGTACGTCACTGATCGGCGCACAGTGGCCACAGGACACCCACAAAATCAGTGTGTGTAAAAAAAAAATTAAAAAAAGACCCCACAGCACTCACAAAAAAAAAAAAAGGTGATCAGTGATGCGACACTGATTACCAGTGAGGGACAGCAGGTGCACAACCTTTGGTGCAACTGACAGTGCAACTGGCAGCAACTGACAGGTATATATATAAAAAAAAAACCTCTGCGCCCCCAAAAAGTTGCTGATCAGCACAGATATACTGATCAGCACAAAAGGGGGGGTAGCAGACACAAAATATACACTCTCTATCACTCTCTGTCACTATCTCTCTCTATCTCTCTATCTCTCACTATCTCTCACTATCTATCACTCTAGGACACTGCAGCAGCAGCACTGACAGTTATATGTATAAAAAAAAACTGCACCCCCAAAAAGGGGGGGTAGCAGACACAAAATATACACTCTCTATCACTCTCTGTCACTATCTCTCTCTATCTCTCTATCTCTCACTATCTATCACTATCTATCACTCTATGACACTGCAGCAGCAGCACTGACAGTTATATATATAAAATAAAACCCCTGCACCCCCAAAAAGGGGGGGTAGCAGACACAAATCTCTCTATCTCTCTACCTCTCACTATCTATCACTATCTATCACTATCTATCACTGTATGACACTGCAGCAGCAGCACTGACAGTTATATATATATAGAAAACCCCTGCACCCCCAAAAAGGGGGGGTAGCAGACACAAAATATAGCTCTCTCTGTCACTATCTCTCTATCTCTCTCTATCTCTCTCTATCTCTCTATCACACTGCAGCAGCAGCAGGAAGTCTCAGGAAGTCAGATCCAGGAAGCGTCCAGCACGCTACAAGCAGTGATAAGGTGATCAGGTAAGGTATTTGCAAGGATCAGGTAAGTATTAGCAAGGATCAGGTCGGTATTCACGGCAGGCAGGCACGGTGACCGTTCTGCACGCTATTCCAGACCGGAATGGCGTCTGCAGCGCAGTCACCGTCAGTTTAAATGTCGCGCCTTGGCTGTGATTGGTCCGTGGGTCCCACGGACCAATCACAGCCTTGGGGGCAGGTGGGGTGAGGGTGGGGTGAGGTGTCATCGTCACCGATGACCCCCTCATGCCCCCTGACGCCCGGCGGTGATTGACACCTGTGTTACCGAGCGTCCGATTCGCTGGTAACACAGGAAAACGCTGTGAATGGCTGTTCACACTGAACAGCCAATCACAGCGATCGCCGACGGGGGGGCGACATCGCAGCCCCCCCTGGGCATGCAGGGACATGTCTGCTGTCAGGGACAGCAGACATCGTTCCTCTGTCACTGCGTCTCGAGACGCAGTGACAGTTTAAACTCATGACGTACATTTATGCCATGTGTCGGGAAGTACCTCCCGGCCATGACGTTAATGTACGTCAAATGTCGGGAAGGGGTTAAGTTATGGTGCAACTGGACACTTAGGGGGTGAAATGTAATAGGATGAGAGATTCAGAAAATGCGAGATTTGGTATGAAATCTCCAGTTTTTTTAAAGTGGCAATCATTTACACTGCAAAATCAAACTGGTTTTGCAGTGTAAATGATTGCAGCTTTAAAAAAAACTGGAGATTTCTTACCAAATCTCTCACTTTCTGGATCTCTCATCCTATTACATTTCACCCTGGATGTCATAGGTGTCCCACAGCTGGATTTTTCCTCAGTATTCAAAAGTGTTGTAGTAACTTGGTCTCACAATTCCTCTCCCTCAATGAGTAAAACACATAATAAAAGATACACTCACCCGTGCACCCAACCTTAGAACGATTACATGCTCTCTTCCGGAAGAATCTTCAATATTTAACTTGATTGTACTGAACTCATTATCAACAAACAATAACCTAAAGCAAGAATATAAATATAGATATAAAGTTAGTATTTTCCTAGTACCCCACCTATTAATAAAATGCTTTATTATTAGCTAATAGCAATATTAGTCAGTTACCTCACATGACAATCTTTCATCTATGAGAGAGTAAATACCCACAATGCAACCCTCTATATGTGAATTTACATGGATTTTCACATCTTTATGTGGCAGCAAAATGCATCAACACAAAATTGGATTTATGTATTTAATACATTTCTAATTAGTTAAATCTAACTTTTGTAAAGGTTTCTGGAAGGGTAAGTAGCACTAGATACATTGGCACTATTGTACCATGATATGCGCTGCAGGAACATTGCAGAGAACTGAATTTTCTTAGAAATTTTTAGTTGTACAGTATCTAGTTGAATATACAGTAAGATACTTCTCTGCGACTTCTATTCAATGACATAAACACATGGTGCTTCTTAAACTGTAATAATACAGAGATGATGTAACACTAGTTACAAAAGAGTCCCTATAGAGGGTGAAAGGATGAAAGCATAGCTACTTATTCAGAGTACTTGAATGCAATTCAGTGCAATGTGCTGCCTGACATCACTGCTAATTTTCCTCGCACCTCTAACCCCACTTCCTTGGAGAGCCACTGAGGTCCAATGCCCAGGGGACTCACTGTTAGGAATCTATTCATCCCCAGCATGTGCTGTCAAATGCTGCTTCCCCAGATAGAAGTGCCTGGGTGACTCTGGAAGTACATGGTGTAAGTTTATTGTTGTTAAGGCTGCCACTTTCACACCTGACACAACTTACAGCTACTGTACACAAGCAACTCTTCAATATTTGCCTGTATCATTTTATTCCCGGCCAAGCTACTGTTACTGGAGACTGCTTAAGTCACAGAACTTTTTCTTTTCTCATTAAGGCATCAGGCGTTTTTATATGCTATGGTTGTACATGAATGTCTGGCATAGATAGCTCTTATATGTGGAGTAAACCATAATGCGCCACAGTTTACAAAGCGATGTGCTAACGAGCATTAGCTCTACAATGATTCTGTTACTTTACGAGTGACTCTAGATGACATGCTGGCCGGTTATTTCTTTACCTAAAATACTTCATTTTTTCAAAGACTTCCAGTAATTGTTGTTCTAAAAAACACTTTAATTTTTCACGTGATGTACCCAAGGTGGGGGAAACGCACACACAAACAACAATATTTTATTGCTACGCAGATTAGGTTTGGAATGAATATGTTGCAGGTGTAAACACGGAACCACCGTTAAGTCGATTGGTATCCAAATATTTTGCCTTCTTGCAGCTGTTCTAAATGCCCTCTATCAAGAGATTTCATTGCTGTTTGCCCAAGTCTCAACAATGTAATTAAGTTTCCAATGAGGTAATTTAAATGAGATTAAACTTTGACAGATGTATTTGCATTGTAAATGTGACTGCCTTGTTTGCACTTTCCAAGAAACCTAGAAAAAAAGTAAAAATTCTTATTATGTTGGCAAATTATCTACGTACTGTACCAGACTCTCTACTAAACAATCTTCGGTGCAAATTCTCTATAAACAACAGTGGAAGTTCTTTGGTTTGCATTTAGGGTGAATTTACAAAACAAAACTCTTTATGGTAGTCTAATAGGTACATCTTTATGGGTAGTTTATATCAGTATAATACTTTTTGCTATGGTTCCTTTATCATGATGGGAAATTGAAATTCTCCAAGGCAAATTCACTGCGGTTCCAGCAGCAGCCGCGGCAGATGGACGCGTCAGTGTTATCAGGACTCTACTGATAGACAAACAGTTGCTCTGTTCAATCATCCCCCTGAAGGTTTGTGCTCTACGCCACACTGCTCCATTTCCCATTATCCCCATGGTAACTCACTAGCAAGTAGCGGACTGTAGGAAGTTATTAACACTTAACCAGTGAAACAAAGCGATCACTTAAGGAGCAAAGGAAGGCAAGAAGATTGTAGATGTATGCCAAACCATTTTTCTAATAAAGTGTGGCACGTAAACTGGGTTTGCAAACACATAAGCATTATCTCAGTAGCGCCCGCAGGGGGGTTTTGGAGTACCCAGAAACCCCCCCCCGACAGAGTTTTACTGTCACAGCAACAGTGACTACTGCATCCACGATTGGAGCTGTGTGTGTGCACCGAGCGAGTTCTGCCTGTCTGTCACAAAGAACGGCAGAGGGGAGCTGCAGGTACTCAGCAGTGGAAATTGCAGTTCGGACATACAGTATATTGAGCCCCCAGCCATCTACTTAGATTCCTGGCCACTCAGCCCTCTAATGAGCATGCTCGGTCATCTATTATGCGCCCCAACTGCTCATCATCTACTAACCACCCCTGCCGCTCAGCTCCCCGGTAATCAATGCACAGCCCCAGATGGCTGTATGTGTTTCTAAAGGTGCAGCCGTTAAAACGACCCGCACCGGGGCTGAATGGGGGTTGTACGGATCCGCCTTCAGGGTGCCGTGGTCTACCTGCACAGTCCCAAAGCAGCTTTGGGGGACACCCAGCCCTTGACAATGAGCCATCATTCACAACAGTGCTTATAATATATATGGTCAGTCAACATTCCTTGTTTTAAACTATATGGCTACACTGATGTTTCCTGTATGATTGCACGGGAAGCCTATGTGGAGGGAGAAGTTTTAATATTATTGTGGGTATTGTACTACAGTGTAGTGGTAAAGTGCAACCTGTAGGGGGATGTAGTGTAATGTGTCATGTAGTAGAGCATGTAGGGGGATGTAGAGTAACATATAGTGTAGTACAGCGAGTAGGGGGATGTAGTGTAATGTCTAGTGTAGTACAGCGTAAGGTAATGTGGTGTAATTTAGCATGTGGTGCCCTTTTTCTGTATATTTAATAAACTGGTAATTTTTTTTTTACATTTTATAATTAATTTATTTAATTTGTGTCATCACATATTTGCAAAACCCCCCATAGAAATCCTGCGTTTTCCCCTGTACTTGTATACGAGATCACAGAATCACACATATAGAAGTCTAATGCTGGGTACACACCAGGACGACTAGGGCCCGATCCGCACAATCTAGATCCAATTCCGATCAATTGGATGTAGATTGTGTGCTGATTGGGCCCTTTTCTGACCTGGTGTGGACCGATACCGATCCGATGCGCGGTCCCGCGGGTCGGTCGGTCGTTATTGAGATCCTACCTGCTGCAGGTAGGATCTCAATGACGACCATACAGCCAGGTGCGGGTCGCCATCGGATCGGACCCGCTCACGGTGCACATCGTGAGCGGGTCATGCCCCCCCCGAGTCATTGTGAGCGGGTCGGACGAGACACTGACGACCCGCTCACGATGTGCA
The DNA here is from genome assembly GCF_055691185.1 of Crinia signifera. Lineage (NCBI taxonomy): Eukaryota > Metazoa > Chordata > Amphibia > Anura > Myobatrachidae > Crinia > Crinia signifera. The sequence goes on along the minus strand of NC_139219.1, from coordinate 62,312,278 downwards.
TCGTGAGCGGGTCGTCCTGGTGTGTACCCCGCATAAGGTGGTTTAACACTTCTCAATCTTATGAACTATTGTGAACGAGTGACCGTCTGAGCCAGAAGAAAACTTTTACCAACACCCTCCAGAGCAGGGATAGGGAACCTTTGACCCTCCAGCTGTTAAACTAAATATCCCAGCATGCTCTGCTGAAGTTTTGCTATTTAGCAATGCTAAAAGATGCTGAGATGGTGTAGTTTGACAGCAGTTGGAGAGCCAATAGTTCCCGCATCCATGCTCTAGAGCAGTGGTTCCCAACCTGTGGTACGTGTACCCCTGGGGGTACGCGGCGGCCCGGCCTGTAATGGCGGCCGCGGCAGTCAGACAGGTTGCTGGAGGTTGAGGTATGCGGCGCCGGCTTCTGAGACTGAGGGGAGGAGAGTGCATTGCGCATCTCTCCTACCCCTCAGTGTGCTTCCCTGTGACTGGCCTCACGTCCGCCAATCAGAGCTTGCGGGCCGGCAGCCAATCAGGAGCCGGCCCTCGAACTTTGATTGGCGGGCAGCCCAGTCACAGTGAAGGGAAGGAGAGATACGCAGTGTGCTGTACTCTCCTTGTCTGAGAGAAGCAGCGGCAGCAGCTACACGGCAGGGGGACACTGGACTGTCCTCTCCCCAGCAGCAGCATCAATGGTGAGTGTGAAAGTGCTCCTCCACAAGGAAGGAGGGTGGTGAAGGTGGCGCTGTGACCTGTGTTGAGTCACTAGCAGCTGCTGGTTTGTGTCGGGTTAGTTAGGCCCGAACTATACAACACTAGAACAAGGAAAAAGGGGGGGTAGCAGCGCTGAAAAAATTGATTAAAATAACATGAAAATGAATAAAAGGATTGGACTGATTGTACAATTAAAAACAATACAGGTTGAGTATCCCATTTTGGATAACGGATTATTCCGTATTTCGGAATATTTTAATATTTCAATGATGTATTTTGAAGTATCTTGCATTTATGCTGTATAAACACATAAAATACACACAAATATATTTTATTACCACATAAAATACACACAGATATTTTATTTGTTCAAAAAACAAGGTTTCAAAACATGAAACAAAATGTGTGTACTATCTCAGATATTGAATTTGAATGCCAAGCAATCATTTTCTTGTACATATATAGTGCCTGTTACATATCATGTCCTCAGTAGTGCTGTTACAAATGTCCCCAGTGAGTTTTTAGCAAAAATAAAAAAATGTTTTCACTTTCTGGAATGTATGGTTTTCGGAATAATTCGGATAACGGATATTCGAATACGGGATACTCGACCTGTAATACATTTTATTCAATTAATTACCAAATTGTGCTGGTACTTTGTAGAGGGTTTTTGGGGGAAAATTGGGTCACAATGGGGGACTGTCCATTCCTATTAGGCCTGGGGTCAGGACCATGTAAAGTGAAAATGCAAAACAATTGGATAGGGATTACCGTCCACCTGTAGACAAAGTTGGGGTGTGTAGTTTCTCTCCCTGGGACTCAAGGCCCGAGTTGGTGTTGGGGCCTAGTCACCGTCCAGAGTAGGGGAGACACCCAGAGTTGGCACTCCCAAAGATGGTGCTGGGGTCCTTCGAGATGGTATAGTGTCCACGGTTAGGTAAATCCAAATAGGTCCAAGGCTGGTCTGGAACAGTCCAAAAAGTGGGCCTATTGATAAAGCCGCTGAGCCGGCAAAACGCGTCAGTGTTGTTTATCCCCACTTTTTGGACTGTTCCAGACCAGCCCATTGTGACCCAATTTTCCCCCAAAAACCCTCTACAAAGTACCAGCACAATTTGGTAATTAATTGAATAAAATGTATTATTGTTTTTAATTGTACAATCAGTCCAATCCTTTTATTAATTTTCATGTTATTTTAATCAATTTTTTCAGCGCTGCTAACCCCCCCCCCCCCCCCCCCCTTTTTTTTTTTCAATGGTGAGTGTGCTGCTGCTGCTGGGAAATACTATGGGGGAATTGCTGGCACTGTGTGGGCATACCATATTGCTGGCAATGTGGGGGCATATTTATTGCTGTCACTGTGGGGGCATTGCTGGCACTGTGGGGCATACTTGTTACTGGCACTGTGGGGCATACTTGTTGCTGCCACTGTGGGGCATACTTGTTGCTTGCACTGTGGGGCATTGCTGGCACTGTGGGGCATACTTGTTGCTGGCACTATGGGGGCATACTTGTTGCTGGCACTGTAGGGGCATTGTTGGCGCATACCCAGTACCACGGGGGCACCGTTAGCGCATACCCAGTACCATACCTGGCACCGTGGTGGCATTCCCGTTTCTGGCACTGTGGGGGCATACCTGACACCATTGGAGCATATGTGTATCTGGCACTTTTGAGGGCATATGTGTATCTGGCACTATTGGAAGGCTAATGTGATCCGTTGGTCTGTTGCTTCAGTAATAGAGATTTGACAGTGTTCTGTTATTTTATATGATGTCCGCAGAATGGGCTGAGCTTATATTGTGGTCAAGTGGTTGCACTTTTTTTTTCCTCGTCATTGCCAGTATGACTTGACCCTGTTAAGCCACACCCTTCAAATGAGGCCAAACCCCTTTTTAGGCCACGCCCCCTAAAATTTCACGAGGGGGTACTCCTAAATGAAAAGCCTAATCAAGGGGTATGGGAGACAAAAAAGGTTGGGAACCACTGCTCTAAGCTACCATGTGTGGCACTGCTGTGCTCAGGCAAATGCATTGTACGAAAATGAAACTGAACTGAAGAATGAACGTTCAACTTTTAGTGAGCAACAGCTCACTGTCTCTTTCAAATGAGCCGTTTGAAAGATCCGCCTCACTCGCGACCGACCTATCTCTAATAGGTATATTAACCATTGGCCTATCCCGTATGTGATATTAGTGAATCAAATTGATAATTAACACGTGCCACCCCCGGCTCATCTCACGCAACAGTATGTAAAGCGGGGAGGAACACAGCGGTTGGCAATGAATCTGTGCGAAGCAGGGCCAGATCGCTAGCATGATTTCTACAATGCATATATCAGCGGCAAACAATTTACATTACAGAATACCAAAAGCCAATGCGCTGGAGCAGAATGCCAGTTTAACTTTATTCATTCCACTAAAGATCTACATAGAAATTGATGGTGATCTTTTCCCTCTATGCCATGCACACCGAGAGTAGGGGTGCCCTTAATGGCTCCCGTCACAACAAGAGAGATGGGACAGACCAAAAGAAAAGAGGTAAGATAACATTGCATTGGGATGAGGTTGACCTTGCGTAGGTCACATCCATCCACTAGAAGATATTTTTATACAAAACTTCCACATTCTAGCATAACGTAACTATAATTCAGCTGTCCTGGAGTAAGGATTTAGAAGATAAGGCAAAAGAAGCAAATTATTTCAAAACTTACTTATCCCAACCCAAATTCTCAATGTCCTTCACAAGGTGGGAATAATACTGTGGAGCTGGTGATGCTTCTAATGAACTTGTATTTTTCAGAGCGACATCCTGGAATAGAATAGGTAAGACATCCGTTATATGCATAACAACTGGGTGTGATCTTAAGGGTCGGAATATGCCTGTATCTAAACACCACAGAAGCATCAGTGCATTAGGCAATTAACACCGGTTTATTATGTTTAGCTTTGCTCCCTCCAGTGACAAAGTCTGAATTAAACATATAAAAACAAAACAAAAATACATTAAAAAAAAGTCATGTCGACCTTTAACCCTGTCGACCTTGGGGCCAGTCGACCTTCCGGGGTCGACCTAATGACTGTAGACCTGAGTCTGGTCTGACAGATGTACCGATTCCCATTATATAATGCTATTTGTTTTTTTGTTTGGTTCTCATAGTGAAGCCACAACTCCACTTGTATGTATTACAGCCACGTGACCAAGGTACACGAAGGGGAGGGAGCTGTAGTTACAAACCTACAGTACTGTACGTTTATAACAACTCCGAATAGATGAAAAAAAGGTAACCTTTATTTTCAGATGCATTTCCAATTCCATTTGTGTTGAACACTGAATAAAGTCCATTAGCAATAAAAGGCTTTGACTTCTATATCTATAGAAGAGCACATGATGACTGGAGTGGGCATGCTTTTAACAGTACAAGGTGAAGTGTGCAACTGGTAGAAATAATTAACAGGAATATTTAGTAATACAGTGTATACATTCATATTTCCCTATATCATCTGTATACTCTGTATATAAAATATAACAAGTTCAGGGTTAATGAATACAAATATCACTATGCAAATTATTTTTACAGCCATTATTTGTCCAAATAGCAAAATAAGATGTTGTTAATATTATTATTCCATTCTGTTATTTACATGTAGATGGTAAGAGATATTGTGTATTAGGTAAAACGTCAGGCACATAGTAGATATATACTGTAGTATTGCTGCAGTGTCAGTGAGGCACTACACTCTGCCTCATTTTAAAAAGCTAAAACGCACTCTGCCCTTATGGAGGTGCCCAGTTGAAACAGCCTACTGGGTGCCGATCCCACCCGTGGATCACAGTGTGGTAGAAGACACACGCATGAGTGCCCTCTCGTCTGATTGGCACCATGCCGAGCATTTAACCTAGTGTTAACACTATATAGAGCATGTTTAGTATTAGGTCATATTTTCCTACAAAATAAGGAATACTTACCAATACAGTCTTTAGTTCCAACATAAAGCTTGTAAGATTGGGACTGTGCTGTAATCTCTGTGAAATGAGAAAGAAAAAAAAACAATTATTTTCATAGGTATATTGGTATGTTATTAAAAAAGATGGGAGAAATCTTAGCGCATAAATTATCAAATTTTGATAACCAAAATCGTCATCATTTCCAAAGCTCCAACACATGTATCTATTTCTAAAGAAAAACTTTTGACAAATTAGTAATGTTTTGTCTCCAATTTGCGATCAATTCAAAATGGCTGTACACATAGAGTGTTGAGCTGTGAGCTCTAATGGCAGAGTTAATGTCAGAAGTGGAGAGACATCGAGGCTCCTACCTGTCCGGGGTGCCAAATATTGGATACCCCGGGATGAGAAGAAAGTGTTGAGATCTGTTGAAGAATGAAGCAAGATGACTGCCATTGTAAGTGAAACTAAATGGGAAACCCAAGAATATTTCAAGTCAGGACCTAAGTGAAGACAGATATAAGGCTACATTGGCGTAATGTCTCCCAGAAGACCCTGGACACGGATATTATTGCCACAGCCACTGTTATTCAAGTCATTCATGCAAGACTTCAGAAGGGGAACTTGAGCCAACTGACGGAAAAGCCCATCTTTAACAGGAATAGCTTCCGTGCTCAGACACAAAGGGCCAGATGTTTCAAGCTTCGAAAAGTGATAGAATGGCAAGTGATAAGCAGCCAGCCAATCAGCTCCTACCTGTCATGCTACAGGTTGGGTTTGAAAAATTACAGGTAGTAGCTGATTGGCTGGTTGTTTATCACTATCCACTTTTTGAAGCTTTATACATCTGGCCCAAAGAAACAAGAAAGTAGGGGTACTCTTAATAAATGTAAAATGTAACATTTAGCAGTATTTTAAAATAAGGCTAGATTAAAATAATTTACTAAAAAAAAAAACAATTAAAAAGGGGGTTGTTCCTAAGATTTACTGTACTTGACCCTCCTAATTAATACATTTGCTCAGAAGATCATAAGCATATGCAAGACAGAGGCTATATTTTGAGTTCACTACAGCTTTTAATAGCGAATAGATACCACTTGGTCAAAAATATTTATTTTTCTCAAAACAGTCCCTAAATTGGATGAGAACATGGTCAGAGGTTTCCTTATCCTCTAAGGTGGAAATGCAATCAGTACAATTTTATGGTAGCTGGAGCCTGGACATGTTTTTTTATTTGCAAGTGACTTTGGCCCTTATTCTGGTTCACTCGCAAAGGAGAATTCCTTCTCAAATGGACCAAACAATGTGCATTGCAGGGGGTCAGATGGAACATGTGCAGAGAGATTTAGATGTGGGCGAGTTATTTTGTTTCTGTGTAGGGAAAATACTGACTGCTTTATTTTTACACTGCAATATAGATCTCACTTTGAAGTAAAACCCCACCCAAATCTTTTTCTACAGTTTCCAGCGAAAAAAGGATCGATCTGAAATGAGCGATCTCCAGGTTACTGCTAGCAGGAGTTCATTTGCATCAATGACAACTAGGCTTTTATTTAAGCCTTTTCCTAGTTCCGAAGCTGGGCGGCTCAGTAAAGCCTATTCTAAAGTTAAAGGATCTCCATCCCTTTTTGCAAATATACATATTCGAGAAGTATTCTCTTCGATTTGTCATTGCAAGGTTGGAATGGGTCGATTTCTTGATATCACTCGATGTCAAGAATGCATATTTGCATATTCCCATCTACATTCCTCACCTGCAGTATCTGAGATTCACCTTGAAGCAAGAACATTACCAGCTCTGAGCCTTGCCCTTCGGCCTGTCTACGGCACCAAAGGCATTTACAAAGGTCATGGTGTTAATGGTGACGTTTAGCTACTATACAGACGACTCTCCTTTGACATGGCTAGATTCACAATTAATTAAAATCCCACTTTTTCTTGGTATGGTCATGGACACAGCACAGATATTTCTTCCACCAGATAAAGTTACTGCTCCACAAGAGATGGTCTGCTTGATGCAGAGATGCACCGAGACCTGTCCGTAGAGCAGCACTAGACTGCCGGGCTGGATGGTGGCTGCCTACAAGGCGATCCCTTACAGCCATTTTCATGTTCCAGCTTGACCTCCCATTGCAGTGGTTGGGGACACATCTGTTTCTACACCACATTGTACATCTGAACTCAAAAGACATAGCGGTCTCTCCTTTTGTGGTTGAACTCCCGTTACCGGTTGAAAAGATGGAGATTTGGGGGGTGTGGGATAGGACCGACGCAAATCTGCATGGATGGGTTGCGGTGACTTGCAGAGCACACTGTCATGGCCTTTGGGCTCCACAGGAGCTGCGGTTACTGATCAACATCTTGGAGCGGAGAGCTATTTTTTTGGCTCTACTAAAAGCAAATCATCCTATGCAAGGCCATGCAAGGCCATGCAATTCAGATCCAGTCGGACAATGCCACAACCGTGGCATATATTAATCATCAAGGCAGCATGAGAAGTCGCACGGCCATGCAAGAAGTATCCAAAATCCTGGTGTGGGCGGAGACCCATGCAGAAGCTCGGTCGGTCAGATTCATGCCAGGGTTGGAAAATTGGGAGGCCAACTACCTCAGTCAACAGGACATGGATCCAGGGGAATGGTCTCTACACCTCATTTGTTTTAGTTGCCGACTCGCAGGTGGGGCCTTCCTCAGGTTGACCTCATAGCCTCTACGAAAAATTACAAAATTCCAGGCGGTGGCAGTCGACATGCTGGTAGCTCCTTGGGAGTTTCAGTTTGTTTATCTGTTTCCTCTGCTGCCTTATCTTCTCCAGTGAATCAAGAAGGAATGACTCAGGGCTTGCTTGATAGCTCCAGACTGGCCCTGCATTACTTGGTACCTGTCTACACCATCTTCTGGTGGACAAAACATGACCCCTTTCACTGCGGGAGGATCTGTTACAACAAGGGCCTTTAATCTTCCCTGACTTGAAATGGCTTTGTTTGACGACATGGTTGTTGAGCGGGCCCTCCTAAGCAAAAGAGGTATTCTTTCAATGCTCAGCACCAGTAGAAAGTTATGTCCCATCATTACTATCTTATTTGGAAAGCTTTTATTTCCTGGTGTGAAAGTAGAGGTTTTTCTAGTCTTACTTTCAAGACATCTTGGCTTCTCCTTTTCTGGCAGGCGGGTTAGGCTGCTAGTTTGTATCTCAGCTCTTTAAAAGGTCCAGTTATCTGCCCTTTTTATCTTTTTTTTCCCCCAAGAGGCTATTGCCGTTGGCAGATGTGCAAACCTTCTTTTAAAGGGGTATTTCGTTTGCAACCACCTTTTTTTCTCTCACTGCTCTGTGGAATTTTGATTTGGTTCTTTCCTGCTTACAATCATCTCTTTTTGAACCTTTGGTGCAGTTAAACTACCTATCCTTGGCTTTGGGGTCTTCTAGGAGAGTTTCAGACCTAGGAGCTCTATTTTGCCATCCTCAGTATTAATTTTCCATTCTTTCGGTTGGGTACACTGGGACATCCCCACTGTAAGGATGACTCCAGTGTCAACTGCTGGATGGAGGATAAAACAGGATTCTTGTACTTACCGGTAAATCCTTTATTCCGATTACACAGGGGACACTGGACACCCGCCCGGCGCTGCTCTTTTCTGCTTTGGTGCTACAGTATATGTTGAGTTACCTGTGTCTTCTCTTACACTTTATATGTTCTGGTTTTTTTTTTCGTGTGTGTTCTTGTGCTCTCATGTTTTCCAATTCTCCTCGGGCACAGTTACACTATTTAAAAATTCTTAAATTGCCAGCTTCCAGTTACTACCAATCTATACCCATTGTAAGTATGATTCCAGTGTCCCTTGTGGAAACAGAGAAAAGGATTTACCTGTAAGAATCAAAATCCTGTTATTTCCATCAGACACAAAAACCAATAGATATCACAGCCGAGTGCTTGATACAACTCAACCAACTCCAATATAGCATGAAAGATGGGTCATCATAAGAAAGTCTCCAAAAAAATATATACACAAAGCAATCGGTTGGCAATCAAGTCAGAGCGATTTAGTAGAAAAACCTGTGTTCATTTAATACTAATGTGTCACAAACTAGGCCACAAATTACATGGAAATATATGTTGTCTCTTTGGCCAGGAAGTTACATGTATAAAAGGGTTGAACCAGGTTATGTGTGCCAAGTATGTGACTCTGGTCATGACCAGTTTACTGGATCCAGGCCTCAGTATGAAAAGGGTATTAAAAAAAGTTATACCCCTTTCACACAGCTGCATATCTGGAATAGTCCAGGAATAAAAAACAATTAACACCGGTTTATTATCTTTAGCTTTGCTCCCTCCAGTGACAAAGGGCCTTATTTTGGGTGAGTAATTTTGTTTCTGTGCAGGGAAAATACTGACTGCTTTATTTTTACACTGCAATATAGATCTCACTTTGAAGTAAAACCCCACCCAAATCTAATTCTCTCTGCACGTTACATCTGCCCCACCTGCAGTGCACATGGTTTTGCCCATCTAAGAAGAATTTTGTCAGAAAGAATGAACCAAAATAAGGCCCAAAGTCTGAATTAAACATATAAAAACAAAAATACAAATTGATCTACCTGCTTTATGACGTGCTGATATCCTTGTAGAGCTTTCTTTAACTGCCAACTGCACTCAATCCTAGGAGCAGAGATGTGGTAGTTTAAGGTCTCTATACAATTAAACTGGCATTCCTAAAGAGTCTGAAATTCCTTGATAAAATCTTATATGACAAACTATTTTTCAAATTGACTTTCAAATATAGATAGCCTGCCTTCAACGGAAATATACATATCATATACATATCATATATATATATATTCCAATAAATCCCTGAATTCAGGTATCCATATCTCACTCACACGGCGGCACTCCAAGGACGAAAGAAAAAGTCGACACACACTGTATGTGTTCAACGTTTCAGTGCTGTGCACTTTCCGAACAAGGGGCGCAATGTAATGCCTCTCCAGCTGATGTCTTTTTCAACTCAACCGTCAATTCAGAATCAACTTGCCAATAATACAGTCAGCGTGGAGAGACTGCATTATTGGCAAGTTGATTCTGAATTGACGGTTGAGTTGAAACAGACATCAGCTGGAGAGGCGTTACATTGCGCCCCTTGTTCGGAAATCGTTATATTATCCAGTAAGTGGAGCATCACAGGGTTGTCAGAGCAACAACGGTGACCACACCACTCAAAGTACACACCCAAGAGTGTGTTTCAATATAGATATACCTAATTAAGGTGTAAAAAGTCCATTGATCTTGGTGTACTACCCCTGAAGAAGTCCCTAGGGGACGAAACGCGTAGGGTTTCTCGTATGATAATTTTGCACCTATGATCGAAGTCTTGTATTGAACTACAATGATCCACCGAAAATCTCTGTAAACAATTCCAAACAAATGTATTTTAAATTGTTTTATTGTGTAGAATAAATATTTTGTATTTTTACAATTTGTGGACTGGTGAAACCATCTTCTGAGCGCACTTCTACACCTTCCTACTTCATCCCTTACATCAGACTCCCACTAGCGGCGGGGTCTTAAGAGTAGTGCTGCTCACCTAAGCGCAGGATTGGGTCACAACCCCCTTTTCTTCTCTATATATATATATATATATATATATATATATATATATATATATATATATATATATATATATATATATATATATATCACATACAGTTTGTGTGTGTGTCTAGTGTCCGTGAGTCTCCACAACACTGCCATCTGCTGGCAGAGAGTGAAACTACATCTCTTTCTCACACATGCACAAGTACAGAAGGTAGCAGACTAGCTTTCAAAGCTTTTGTTTCAAGCTGGCTTAAATACACACACACACACACACACACACACACACACACACATATATATATATATATATACACACACATACACACACATATATGTGTATGTATGTAAGCCCGTAAAAAACTGCAGACCACACCGCAGCTTAGGTGCTGACGTTCGATAAATTAATATAGTTTTAAAACGATAAAAAGGTTAAATTATCGAAAAGTCAGCACCTAAGCTGCGGTGTGGTCTGCAGTTTTTTATGGACTTGTGCAAAATCCTTTGAGTGCCGCCCTTGTACCGTTTGGTACACCAGGATATATTATGTTTGTGTAGAAGGCACCGAGGTAGCTGTGTTTATTGAGTGGAGTGCTGGACACTCGCCCATGTTATATATTTCTGTTGAAGGCAGTACCAGGGGCCCGCCATTGGGTACCTTACAGCCAAAGTCCAAGAATACATACACCTCCAATCCCTGTCTATGTCCTATCATGACCTAGCGTCGTTGAGACTGTGGAGCCCAGGCGAGTGTAACAGCTCAAAGGTGGTAAAGGTGCATTTTCATGCTGTATGTATACCGCCACTTGCGGTACCATAGCCTGACCCCGGTGGTGGTTTTGTTCTTATAATAAATTACTAAATTTTACCCGTGGAGCATCCATTCTTTCTGAGATATATATATTATGTCATATATACACACACATACATACACACATACATACAAATCAAGGCTGCTGAGTTTTGTGTATTGTTGGCTGAAAGGCGCCACAAAAAAAAAAAAAAAAAAATTTGTTTCCTTTTTTAAAACATCGTCTTTTCTGCTTAATTAGAGTAATAATAGCTACCACATTAATGTGCCGCTTAGAAAATTACTTGTTTATATAAATAACCTAGTGTATAAGGATTAGAACAGCATAGAACAGTAGCATTTTAATATACATTTGTGTTTGAAATAAGACTATTTTAAAGAAAAAAGATCCGGAGTCATAAGCCTGAAAAACGCCTATTGATTCATCTCCGTCTTCTGTATATTCCTGCAAGCTACTGTCAGAGTGCACTGTATGTCAGGATGCAAATCATAGCTTACTAAAATAGAATAAAAGTCTCATGCTAATAATGGTGGATGTCCAAAATCTCAGACACTAGACAAATGAAGTGGGAAGACAAATATATGCACTGAAGAGTCACCTTTCTATTCTACAATAGCTGTAAGTTTATTTCAAAAATCCAAACTCCAAAATGAAAATCTGGATTCTTTAGGAAATTGCATAGCAGAAAATGCCACTGTGTTGGGATTCTGCTCAAACGGTCAGAGACTTTTGTCACATCTAATTTAACATTTCCGAAGGCATTTAAGAAATTCTAAAGCAGGGGTGGCCAAACCTGTCCTCAAGATCTACCCACGTTGCATGTTTTCCAGGGAACCTGTGGATCTATAGTAGGAATGAATGCAGCATGTTTTAAAATGTGACAG
>NC_139219.1:61605362-61695362 GCF_055691185.1 Crinia signifera | reverse complement strand
GCCAAAAGGAATTGGTCCCAGCGAGTGTGTTCTATTTCCACTTTTAGTATCAGCTAATAAACAGAATATTTTTTTTTTAAACCATTCAATATTTATCTATTGGCTGTGTATGTATTTAACAAACATGATACAGGTATATTCGTTTTCCATTGTGTTTTTCTGGCTATATGATGATTTTGTTAAAATAACATTTTATGAAAATCTTAAAAATACTAAAACAAATACTTCACTCATTTGAAATGTTCACTGGCTATAAAAGTCTACAAGTCCTTGTTGATGTGTCAGTGTTTCGTTATGTAATGCCTGAAATCAATAAAACTCATAAAAGTGTTTTTCCTACCATTAAACTGACCTTGCATCAAAAAAATTGCAAATTAAAAACCTTCAATAAACTGGTTGCACACCCTTTCAGAATGGGACTGTAGTCAAAGCCAACCAGTAGCATTAAAAAATACTGTATATCAAAATGCAATAAGCATACACCTGATAGCTATGGAAGTGATTGTACTTTAAATTAAGAGAAACTGTTATAATCACTGTTGAAAGGCACCAACTCAGTAAAGGGATATCAAAGAATTTCAAAGGTCCACACATGTAGAGACTACTATGTTATTGTGGTCACATATGACTTATTCTAGGATCAATATGCTACTTGGAAGCCCTCATTTACAGGACCCCACAGTTAGAACTAATGTTTGATCTGATATTCTGTGGTCATGTCCTTATTTGAGGTCTTGGAATCACCTGCTTCACAAATGTACTCAGCTTTGGCGCAAATTTTTTAATGAGTGATGGTCACTCACCAATCAGATCAATTTAAGTTCATTATTTGACAAGAGGAGTAAAAACACTGATCCCTCAGCCATCTACCAGGGGCAACCAATCAAAGTTTTAGCCCATGTATTACATATGTTGTCTAGTAGTAGTAACTTATTAACAGAACCCTATCACTAATGTAAAATGAGCCAATTAAGTTTATTTCAGACACTAATAATAGTCTTGGTAGTGTTTTTACTGTAATTCATCATATATGATGCTTTAGCCCCTTATATACTTAATTTTTTTAGCCCCTACAAAATGTTCATTGGTGCACAATATTTACATTTGCTTGTTTTCACTATGTCACGGTGTTTTAATGATGATACACAGTATATTTTGTATCCCACACAGGGCAGCTAATCAGCAGGGTTAATAAATCGCTTCCCTGGGTCTCCATAGCAACCAATTGATGATATCGTCAAGATTTCATCCATTGGGGACAGACCGGCCTCTGCTGCAGCCCCCCGTTGGCCACATATCGGATACCTTAACACTTACTGTCTTCCTTAAAGGGTGAGTCTTGTTTTGTATTATTTACACACTTGTACACCTTAACAAGAGGGCATGGGAGCAACAAAATACATTTCACCCAGTGGCGTAACTAGAAATGTTGCTCCTCCCTGCCTGCATTTTTTGTACACTCTGGGCAATATAATAAATTATATGGTTTAGAAGGGCCAGAACAAGCAATGTTTTTCTTTATTTACGCACCTTTGTTTAATTAAAGTCTATTAAGGTAAGGGAAGGTGGAGGAAGGATGGAGGATGGAGCAGCATAGGGGACTGGCAGCAAGGAGGCTGTATGGCACCATGGAGAGGGGAATATGGCAGTGGGGAGCATCTCATGGGGACTGGCAGCTAGGGTGCTATATGGCAACATGGGGTGGGGAGTGTGGCCATAAAGGGGGAGGGGTATGGTAGTAAGTGGGTAGTATGGCAGTAAGAGGAGAAGTATGGCAGAATATATATATTTATCCAAGAAAATGTCAGGCACTCATAACTCAATATAAGGTTCAATAAATGGAGAGACCCACAACAGTAGGTACTGTCAATGATTAAGGTTTTTAACCCTTTATCGTGTCTTGAATTGATAAAGGGTTAAAAACCCGAAATGTTGACAGTACCTACTGCTTTGGGTCTCTTCATTTATTGAACCTTACTGTATATTGAGTTACAAGTGCCTGACATTTTTGGATATATTATTTCCCTTTTTTAAAGAGCACTGTATAAGTTAAGAGTGTATTGTGAGTGCCTGGCATCACTGCTTATATATATAAAGCAAACAACCATATATAACTGATGTGTCTCAGTTGGATCCCAAAGCTGAAGACACATCAGTTATATATGGTTGTTGGCTGGACTAAAGGCCATATATTTTGAGCTCATTTTGAGCTAACTAACTTCATAGAAGTACTCTATTTCACGGCTGTTTACTCCTGATTTGTGAGATTCTGGAATACTGTTTTGGTATACATCCTATTCAATATTTGAGTATCGGTTTGCTTTCGCCCCTGAGGAAGTTGTACTGACGAAACGCGTTGGGCTTTACATCCTAACCGACTAAACTCCTACCAACAAACAGTCAAAGAACAGTACTAACAGCGATTAACAATCTGTCAAAGGAGTGTTCATGTGAAAAAATTGTAGTGTCTACGTATAACCAAAACTGTTTACTCTTGTAATACACATATATGTGTCTTTTATGTCATGTTTTAAAGTATTTTTATGTTTTCTAAATTTGACATTGCGTATTGTCAAAATAAATATATCATTATATAGCCCTCTGAAACCTTTTCTTTTCATACCTATTTCTGGATTCTTCCTAACAGAGGATCCTTCAGAGGTGCTGCTCCTTTCATCTTTGTGCGCAGGGGTTGGGGAACCCCTATATATATATATATATATATATATATATGTATATATATATATATATATATATATACTGTATATATAGGTCATGTAAGACAGCAATCAATTTTGAAAATAAAAGAACTCACGTTTTGTGGTGCACAGTCCTGTAATGTAAAGATACAGGAGCACTCACCCTCCTTGCAGAAGGTTTTGGGAAGAACCGGCACACACTTGTAGAAGTCCAATGCAGATTTATTTAAGGCATGAGATGGTATACAGACACGGTCCAACAGCCGTTTCAACTGATATTCACAGTCTTCCTCAGGGGCCAAAACCTTCTGCAAGGAGGGTGAGTGCTTCTATATACTATATATATATATATATATATATACACACCTTCTAATGAACCCCCTTTTAGTGCTGTTGGTGGGAGAAATGGGAGAATGTACAAAGGGATTTCAAGAGGTCGTTATATCGGTACTCATCTAGAACATATTTAGCCTGTTAGGCTAGATTAAATACTCAGTTCAAACACACACCTAAATGTAGAAAATTCAGTCACAGAGTATTTATTCACAATATTGGCAAAAGTTAAAACATGAAATCAGTGTCTTCCTTATACATCAAGGTATGGAGAGTTTCACAGATAAATCCAATATAGCATAGTCACCCATAGAGTAACTGACCATCAATTGTGACTGGTAAGTGTAAGGAGAACACTAATGAATCACTCCTGGATGTGATGCTGATCACTATTGGCACAGTTTTTGCCTGAAGGACTGTCCTCTATTGTAAACATACAAATAGTGACTCTGCTTATCACATCCACTACGGTTATGGTAATATTGGTCACACCCCAGAACAATATCTTTCCAACAGCCAAATTGTAACACCATAACAGCTTGTGATTGTGGGTGGCTGAATGTGGCCTGTCATTTTTGTGCAGCAATACAATGCCTGTTTGTAGAACACCAGGGTGTTTTTAAAGAATTGTCTTCCAGTACCAGCTCAATGTGTCACAATAAATACACAATGTGGTCAGCATTCACAGTATCTACCTTGGTGAGGAAATCAACAAGAAACACACCCTGGTAGTCCCTAAACCATGGTCACCATAATCTTCTCTGCAGACGGAGTAGTTTTGAATTTCGTTTAAGGTGGGTACGATGTGTGTTACCATGTAAGTGATGTTTTCTTCGTCTCTAGTGTCACATGATGCAGTCATGTTTCATTGCCAGTAACAATACAGTGCAGGAACTCACTCCTCATGGTCCTGCATCAAGTGCACAAAAGACAATCCCACTCTATTGGTTTAGTGATACCCAGGTTAAATCTTTTTCCTGTACCCCAGTTGCTTATGAACAATGTGAATAGGACCTTCAATGTGACACAAACTCTGTGGTGGATGTGCTTGTCCGGCTTGATCACTGCTGAATTTGAACGTCTGTCCTGCCATTATCAAAACTCAAACCTGATTTTGTGACATGATGTTCTCACCATACACCTTAACATGTTGCCAATGAATTTCAGCTTCTGATGTGCCCCTTACATGTATAAATCTAAACACGCTATGTAACTCAATGTTTGAACATGTTTTTGCCATTTTATTGCCATATGCCATTAGGACAGAATAAATGATATGATGTGTAATCTAATGGCCGTTAGGTGAAGCAAAGCTAGCTTGTCTGCTGGGAAATTAGAATGGATAGAGGGGAGGGAGGTATATTTCACATGAGATGTTGCTATGGGCAACCAATCAGATCCTATCTATTATCTTATACAGGGTGCTAAATAAATAAGAAGTAGATTCTAATTGGTTGCCCATATGTGAAACAGATCTCCCATCTATAGCTGCTTTCACATCGCATAAACGGCATTGACCCGGTAATTTGAAAAGTTTTAAAAAATGGGTCAGACAGCCTTAACCCCTTTCACACTGCATAGCTTAAACGGTATATTACCCGTTTAAGTACGGTCTGAAAGGGGTATTAAGGATTCAATGCCATTTTTTCCCATCACTTTTTTAAACGTGTAGGATCTGTTTCAAAATACCGGTATTCTATAACCGGTAAATTGACATTGGAGCTTTCACATTGCAGCTGTCCCGGTTTTGAAATGGTAAAAAAGCATCAATATACCGTGTTAAAGCTGCAATGTGAAAGGGGTATTAGTCATTTTCCCCCACACTATCTTAAGGGCACGTGATGCTCAACAGTGTTACAATTTTACAGATTATTCCAGAATCTGGCAAACATCCTTATAATATCTATTCTTCATTGGATTATAAAATATTGACATTGTACAATACATATTATAATAACTATAATTGTACATAGATAGATTCATCTTTAAGAATTCCATTATAATTGTCTGTTTTAAACATTTGTACAGCACTGTAAAATAAAACCTTTTATATGTTCAGGCTTTGTTATCCATTTGTGTAACCATTTTTACATACTGTACTGTATTACTAAGAAATAAGAAAACAAAACCTATACAACAAAAAATATACAATACAATAAATATTACAAAAAAAAATACTCGCCTTCTTGATCTATTACTAGATTATGCATACTGCAGATGCTACACCTATGAAGAGGGAAAAAAAATGGAAAAAAACGAGATATTTTTTGCCAGTATTTCCCCCACTTTACATTATTTGTATTCAAGGTTTTTGAAATGACATTGCAATCGGATGATGCACCAACCTATTATATTGTCTAGCAGGACAAATATCCTTGCATTTTCTCTATAGAACTAACACAATTTTTCCATGTCAGAGGTGCATAATATTCTGGCAGACCAAGAAGCAGTCAGTGCATAAGGAATGATGCTATTAATCCTCTTGGGCAATCTCCAGGTCTGATTATTAGGGAAATAAATTTGCATGCTGCATATGAGCTAGGTGAATCACCAAGCGCACAAATTATATTTCCTGACAGCACGTTAGAGAATGGAGCTGCATCACTTTTTTTCTTTCTATCACCACCCCCCCCCCCCCTGAAAGCTATAGAATTTCAATTCATTACATGAAATTGGTTAGGATTCAAGTCTCTTTTTAAAGTTGATATTGAGTCTGTAATCTCTGCGATGACTAGGAGGTTCCCCTGTGGATCCACCTAATCACTACTTAAAAAAAATCGAAATGTATCGTTAGTGGCATGATTCAGTTGCCAGATTTTTATCAGCGCATAGTGAGATCATTTCAATTTGCTGTTTAGTGGCCCTTACACATTTATGTGTCTTTAAATCCAGTTTTTTAATATTTCAGTATTGACTTTAGTTTTTAGTGCTCAGTAATGAAACAATCGTTTGTCAATGTTCACATAATGCTTAAAATATATTACATTTTCATTTATTATTGTAAGAATTTTGTTGATTTCCTGAGCAGAAAAGAGCTATGTTTTAAAAATGATGTGTTACAAAATTATTGACATAAATATATGATCTTGTACTTTAAAATAATAAACATCATTTGGAGCTAATGGTTAGATAAAATAATTGTTTTCGGATATTTTTTTTTTCATTTCTTCCTTAAGTCTAGTTCTTTTTGTTGTTTTATGCTTGTTTTATACACCACCATATTAGCTGAGAGACTTTTCCATAAATCTTTTACTATCTTTGCAAGCATGTACTTTATTACTTTATCTCTCCATCTCCCTCCCTCTCTACAGCCATATAATTTCAAAGTACAGTATTTCCTGTTGTTCTGTTTTTTTTTTTAAATACACATCCTTTTTGAACTATTAATACCCTGGGATATGGAATTTGGATTTTTGTTTATAATGTTTGTGCTCACCCATTGCTATGATGCAGGGACGTGCGGTGGGGTGAATGGCTGTGGAGTCCCTGGCACATACCAGAGCCAGATTTGCACACAATATATGAGCTCAGGGTTACATGCCAGCATTATACACAAGTTCAGCAGTATATACTGCTGGTGAGTCGCTGAGTTTTAATAAGAGATGTGCAGACATGGTAGCCAGGTGAGGCACTGCCTCACCTTCCATAAACTTTTTACTCCAGAGTTTTGACCATATAAAAATTATTAGAATAATAAAAATAAGATTTTTTATATATACTCTTTGTATTTCCGACATACTTTATTAATTCAAAACTTCTGCATATACATTAGTATGACAGGAAAGGCTGTGCCTAAACTGACTCACCCCACCGCATGCCACTGCTATGATGGTTCCAGATCTTTTGCAAATAGTAGCAGGGGCTTATTTGATTAAGGCGTGGACAGATAAAAATGTTATAAACTATGGTCCATAACCGAGCTTGAAAAATAGGTACAGTATTTTAGGAACTGTACTAATACATGCTGTGAGAACCAAGGAAAAAAAGGAAAAACACTAATAAAGACAGGTAAATGTAGATGTCTGTAGAAAATCTATATACTGTAGTGGTCAAGGTTCAGGCAGAGGTCATAGCATGTGGTGATCCAATGATTGGTCATTGTTTAAGCAGGAGTCACAGCAGAAATAAAACAAAAAGTGGTCTGGGACTAAACCTAGCCCATGTAATGTATTCATTCGAAGACTGATCATGTTCTATGTGGAAATAAAAGCAAAAACAAATATTGCATTGTGGCTTAGCTAATACAAAACTCACATTGACAATATGGAATAAACAGTGAACTGAATAAACATAAAGCATATACACTACTAATGGTTATTAAAAACTTTATGGATATTTGAGTACTAATTAGCACACTTCATCTATCACTTATGAATCCAATGTGTTGCTGGTTTCAAAAGCATCCAAATATAGTATAACTGTGCATTGCATGTCCATCTGCTGCTATTGTTTTTAGCACATTATAGTAGGTTTGGTTAATGGAGCAATTTTCACACAGTGGTGAAGCTGTGTATCGCATACTGTGGATTGTGTTCTGCCATAGTATGCTATACCATGCCATATCATGCCAACTTGCACTATAATTCTGCAGCGACTAAGACATGTTCTGGCATAGGATTTCAGACGTTCCGAGCTAAACACATCAGAAAAAAATTAGTAAGACAATAACAATAATATAATACACAATATTTACACACACAGAGTCCAGCTAGCTCACAGAAGAAGCCCCCAGTACCTCATCTAGGGAAAGGTTCCAATTTTTTAACTTAAGTTCTGTATTACACATATGTTACTGATTTAGCATGCTCATTTTAACTGGGACACAGCTGCACAGGCACACATACTGTACTGCACCAAGCCGTGGGTGCCATTTAGCATGCCAAGCTGCTACTAAGTACAGACGGAGCACATCTCAGGCAGCACCAGGGCTCACCGGAATGCCCCACCGGAATGCACCAAATAATACTCTGCCCATCTCTCTCTATGAATAACGATTTCTACAAAACCAGACTCATTTTTTTTATTGTACAGTATACTGTGAAACAGTCCTTTCTAGAAAATAAAATGTATATATCCTATTGGACATCTGTAAGGATTTTCTTATCTCACTTTATACCACTGCAGAAATGACCCTATGCATGCGCATACACCCAACATCGGTACCCATATGAATAAAGGGGGTCTGAACAGAACTGAATGAGGCCCAATATTTGGCTCATTATGGAGTAATTATGGAAGTCTGGGGGAGCGCTAACAGCCCTGAATTTTTTTTTATACACTAGTTACTGTATGGAATATTTATATTTAATAGTACAGATGGTCTATAGTATAGGCCAGTGGTTCCCAAACTTTTTTGAATCACAGCGCCCTTAAGCATCAACAAAAAATTTACGGCCCCCCTATTGCAAATGTTGATTATTGATAATTCAGAAAAAAATATTACATTAACTAAATATAGTTATATGGTAATGGACAGGATTGGCTACTGTTTGTCCATATATTATCATTGACAGCACTGGTTTCGCCTGTTATATTGATCATAAGTAATTTTAATTGGTCCTGGTCCACCAACTCATTGCACCCGTGCCAGTGTCCTAAAGGCACCCCAGGGTGCCACGGCACACAGTTTGGGACCCAATGGTATAGGCTGTTTCAAACATTTAAATAACATAAGTGGTCAGGAAAATGGTAAACACATCATAATAAATATATTAATAAATATATAAACTTTTTTTTTTTAAGTAATTTTTATTGAGTTTTACATGCAAATCAGAACAATGGAGAATTGTGGCTGCACATAGATATGAAAGGAGCTGCTTTCCTCTACAAATACATTTAACAAAATGGTATTATCGAAACTAGGTGGGACATTCAGTCTTATAGTTATAACAATTACAAAGAACGAAAAGCTAATGGTATCGAAATAAGATCGTAGTGAATAATAGATCACTTATCATAGCACTATAAATGAGGGGAGTAGAGTTGGTGGTCATGGTAGTTAGAGGACAATAGAAAAAACAGTGAGGGGGGATTTGGGGCTGTTTTCCGGGTATACCTGCGCACGGAATCTTTTTGTGTGTACCTAGGACTAGCAGCTGCACTTAAAACGGGTGACTGGGTCCGTTGTGGTTTACAGTATACAGAGATTGGTTTAGTGCTGCGCTTTGTCACTAAGATTCTAACAAGGGTCGGGTAAAAATAAATGATTTTTATTGTTGTACAAAATAGTGCACAGAACAATTGCTCTTTTCAATACAGTGTCCAGTCAATGAAGGCTGGAGAATTTGTATTCCTTCAAGGGCAATGATACTATACAAAAGAAAAATAAGCAAAAAGGAAAAAGGAAAAAATGTATATACAGTACATAAATAGTATGGATGCTTTAGACAAATGTTACTGCTTCAAAGTGATGTTCTAGAACCGACAGCACAGATTGTCTGTCAGATAGATTGCGTGGTGTGTACACACTCAGGTGGCGAGTGCGCAATATTTGTCCTAATATTGGAAAAGATATCTTAAGTATGGTGAGTAAGTTCAGCGGCGTCCCGCTATTTGTATTCCTTATGATATAAAGTTCTGTTCTCCCTAGAAGAAGGCAAAGATAGACGAAATGCGTTGGAGGGTATACATACAGAACAAAGACAGATCCTGCATCAAAGACCCACAGCCGAGGACCGACATCCGTGACCATCACATCATCAAGCAGCCGGCGGGTGCGGGTGCACACGCCGCTGCGCTAACAGAAGCCGCGATGATACAGACAGCACTGGGTGTAACGGCAGCGGTGAGTATACCTGAGAGGGAGAGCGGGCTGTAGCAGCGAGGTCCTGTAATTGAGGGCAACGGTCACCGCAAAGGATCCGCTCAGCGTCCGGACACGGTGAGCCGTGACCACTCAGCCAGACGGGCAGCAACATCTGTACATCCTGTGCCACGGTCAGCGGTGCACCGCACTCAGCTGCCGGTGCCGAATGGGACACAGACCAATCTTCACCTATCCGGGACCCCCAGCTCCCCTAGCCACCTCCAAAAGTGCCACCGCTCCCGAATACGAACGCATAAGGTACCAGAATACTGTACAGAACTTTATATCATAAGGAATACAAATAGCGGGACGCCGCTGAACTTACTCACCATACTTAAGATATATTTTCCAATATTAGGACAAATATTGCGCACTCGCCACCTGAGTGTGTACACACCACGCAATCTATCTGACAGACAATCTGCCTCACAATTGGTTGCACGATTCTCATTTCCACTATCATTTGCTGTCGGTTCTAGAACATCACTTTGAAGCAGTAACATTTGTCTAAAGCATCCATACTATTTATGTATATACATTTTTTCCTTTTTGCTTATTTTTCTTTTGTATAGTATCATTGCCCTTGAAGGAATACAAATTCTCCAGCCTTCATTGACTGGACACTGTATTGAAAAGAGCAATTGTTCTGTGCACTATTTTGTACAACAATAAAAATCATTAATTTTTACCCGACCCTTGTTAGAATCTTAGTGACAGAGCGCAGCACGAAACCAATCTCTGTATATGGTAGTTAGAGGGTTGTGCAGGAAGACATACAGATTTTTTATGGTGAGTAACATTTGGGGAGGAGGTTAGTGAGATGGGAGGGGAGGAGATAGGGTAGGTAGGTACTTGGTCTAATAAGCATGAATTAGTGAATAAGCTGCAGAACCTTCACAGATCATACTTAAATATGGTGTAGGAGTTAGATTGAGTTATACTAAGTAGATATAGACATAGACATAGGTATGAGGAGGGAATTTTCTTACATAGAGGTTTCATTATGGGAAATGCTATGATATAATGATCTCTTTGGTGGTTATGTCTGATTGATATAACAGTCCATTTTTGTGAAAGGTCATAGAATATCTTCTTGGGTGGAATTCGGAAGTGAGAGTATAAATGGAATCCAGGTATTGTAAAACTGTAAGGCTCTTTTGTCGGAGTGGGAAGCTAAGATGGTACGTCTCTCCAAATAAAGAAGGTGTTGTAGTTTTTGTAAAAGTTCATTGAGGTTTGGAGGGATTCTGGAGGTCTGGTGAATGAGGATGAGTTTTTTGGAGATTGTTAGGATTCTGGTTAGGAGGGGAAGAGGCGTATGTCGACGGTAGTGAAGTCCATTGACCAAAGTATAATAATATGTGGGTAAGAAGGTCCAGCTTATGGTTCGTCTTGAGAAGACTGTTAATAAATGAGGTTACTTTGTGCCAAAAGCGTTTGATCTTTCCACATTCCCAAATACAGTGTTGAAAAGTAGCTGACGAGTGATGGCATTTTTGGCATGCACCTGATTCTTCCAGTACCCAATGTTTTCTTTGTGCTGGGGATATGTACGCCCTGTGGATAAAACGAAAGTGTACCTCTTGGAGGTAGGCAGATTTGAGATGTTTGTATGTCATGTCATAGTTCTTTGATAAATCATGGATGTCCATTATAGTGGAGATAAACGGTATCCATGGTGTTAAAATATTAGTCCATAAGGAGGAAGAGGTTATATCTAGTAGGTGGAAATAGAGAGACCTTGTATGATACTGTTTGGTGAGAAGTAGTAGCCTCAGTTGAGTATTTATAGGGTCTTATGTAGTCTGAATATTTACCGGGTAATGAAGAAAGAGAATATAATGACGTAATTTCAAATACATATAGAATTCTCGTGAGGAGAAAGAATATTTATCCTGCAAAGCAGATAATGGATATAGACGTCCCCCAGGATCAAAGACCTTCGAGATAGTGACTAACCCCTTTTCCTTCCAGCAGTAGAAGTTACTATTTGTCTAAGATGGAGGAAAAGCTGGGTTGCCCCAGACAGGTGCGTATGGAGAGCTGTGATGATCTCTGTGTTTTATTTAAGGAGAGCCGTGCCTTATGCGTGTCTCGGAATATGATATTATGTTGAATATCAGTGGGGATGTTGCTGATATCAGAGTGTAGAAGGCCTGCTGGTGATAATGGGATTATTATTATTATTATTAAGAAGGTTGCAATCCAGGGGGAGATATGTGCATTTGGATGTATTGAGCAGCCAGTCATTTATGTAGCGGAAGAAGACCGTGAGAGTCTATAGTTTAAGATTGGGGACCTGCATGCCTCCTTTGGATCTAGGAAGCTTTAATTTTGATAAAGAGAACCTTGCCTTTTTTCAAGCCCATACGAAGCAGTTTATTAGTTTATCGAAAGTCGGTTTTCAACAAACTGATAGGAAGCATTTGTATTGCATAAAATATCTTGGGGAATAAGATACTTTTAACTAGTGCTATAGGACCTAGAATTGAGAGTGGTAGGTTTAACCAATTGTTGATTGAGGTATTAAGTTTGGATAGTATAGGGGTAAAGTTTAATTTGTATAGGTCTGACGGGTGCTGAGGGATGTAAATGCCTAGGTATTTTATTAGATCGGAAACAATTTTAAAGGAAGACAATATAGGGTAGGAGCTAAGAGAGGTAGGTAGGGGGGTTAAAGGTAGTAATTCAGATTTGTCAACGTTTATTTTATATCCTGAAACTTTACCAAACTCCCTGATTAGGTTCATTATCACAGGCACACTGACAGCTGGGTCTGATACAAAGAGTAACATGTCGTCAGCGAAAAGTGAGACCTTTAGAATGGTGTCCCTTATTGCTATGCCTTGTATAGACGGATGTTTGTGTATCTCCACAGCCAGGGGCTCTATGGCTATGGCAAAAAGAAGTGGTGATAGAGGGCATCCCTGTCTCGTGCCCCTGGCTATAGAGAAAGGCGCAGAGATATGACCGTTACAGTGTAACTGTGACGACGAGTCTTTGTACATTGCTGCTATTATAGAGATAAATTGAGGGGGGAAACCAAAACTTTGTAAAGTAGAATATAAATGTGGCCAGAGGATCATGTCAAAGGCTTTTTCGGCATTTAAAGCCATTATAACCTTACAGTTCGATGAGGGGCGGGGGAGGGGGTTGAGATCTGGTGAATGACTGATAGGACTCTTTGGACATTAACAACTGAATGGCGGCCAGAAATAAAACCTGAGAAAAAGAGAGCATTGCAGCGCTTATGCTTCTGGACTTTTAATCTCCTGGAAATTTGAACACCTGGCACAGTGCACTTTATTAGGAGCCCACTAAAGCTCTTGGACTGGGATTTACAAATTGGCGATATCTATTGGAGCACTCATCCACATCTAAGGAGAACGCATGTTTAGAGAGGATCCTTAACAACAGCAAAGTCTTCCATAAGACTGGGACACCTCCAGCAATCCATTGGGAACTCCATTTGGACTCCAGCCACTACACATCCCTCTGTTCCACCCAGGTTGAGATTTACCAGAGCAGGTTAAACCTATTGGTCCTTCTGACATCAAGTGATATTGCTTTTATTATATTGTTTTTCATATATCTTTTTAAATATTTTTTATTTGCAATATATGTATAATTTGTCTATAAAATGATTTTTTATTTATTGGTTGACTCATTAAAATCTATGAGCGCTGCAATACTCTCTTTTTCTCTTGTATATTCTTGCTGGGACCTGACTAGTCCCTCATTGCAGCTGCTTACTTTGAGAGAACAGCCTTGGTCAGCGCTCTAAGCAGTTTTTCTGCAACCCGTCTTTCCAGAAATAAAACCTGTCTGGTCGGGCTGAATAATGAAGTGGGAGAATGGGTTTTAGGCGTTTGGATAGTATTTTGGTTAGGATTTTATAATCAAGGTTTAGTAATGATATTGGGTGATAGGAGCTGGAAGATGACAAGTCTCTATTGGGTTTGGGGATAAGTTTAAATATGGCCGAATTAAAATAAAGAGGAAATGACATATTAGAGAGCATTGAAGAATATACTATTGCTAATTTGTCTGTGATAAGCCCTTGTAGAATCTTGTAAAACTCTACTGTATAGTTATCTGGGCCTGGGGCTTGATGGCTATACAGTAGGGCAAATGTGAGTGCAAGCTGTTTGAATTTTATATTTTATATATAATATATACTGTATATACCTATAAAGTGCTTACACTCCTATCTTAGCATACATATCATACTGTATTCTGCACTTGACTAGCAGAATGAATGGTGCAATGATATTAAAGTAGTAGTTTGGTATGCAGAGCTAACAGAGGTGACATATGTCTATAGTGACAGACAATCAGCAGTATTCAACTTGAATTAATAAGAAAATGTTGCTGTCTTTAATGTGGAGAATTGGAAATCATGAACTACACATTTACCATGTAATTTTACTAAAAATCATTTTTACCTAGAGATAGCTTAAGGCTACTTAATACTTTAAAATCATTTGTAAAATGACTACTTACACATTCATTTTACAAACAGTTTTTGCAGATTTTGACTAAAATTAAATGGTAAGGTGTTACATTTTCGCTTCCACAAAACTAGGTCTTGGTTTACTTGCTTAAAGGGGATTAGTAGCTAGAAACTAAAAACCTTAGCAAGCTTAATTTGCCTTGAAACATTAATTCCTGATGCTGCCAAATTTGAGTTTAGAATGTATGCTTAGCAGTTGCCTGCAGCAATAAAGGAGTCAATCTTTATCCACAGGCATGAGAATAATTAGTCTGCTGTTGACTAGACATGCACTTGGTGTACCTCTCTTTCCATGTAATCCAGTATAGGCTTGCATGAGACTAGGGTTACCACCTTTGTGTTGAGAGATTCTCAGACAGTGGCCCACCCCTTCACACACCCAGAGTTCACCCATTGACCCCAGATCCGCCCCTTGACCCATCTTATCATGTTTTTTTTTAACCTTTGCTTCAATCCTATTCTTGATTTTGCACACCATAATGCTATTACACAATATGCTACACACCGAAATGCCCATTACATGTTATGCCACACACCACAATGCCCATTACATGTTATGCCACACACCGTGATGCCCATAACACGTTATGCCGGGATTCGACAATTTAAAAAAAAGGGATAACATGGACAGTGCCCATTACATGTTTTACCAAACACCATAAGAACCATTACACATTATGCCATACTGTAATGCCCATTACTTGTTACATGTTATGTCAAACACCATATTGCCCATTACACTTTATCCCAAACACCGTAATGCCCATTACCCATTATGCGACACGGGATGCAGTTAAAATCCCGGCGGTCGGGATCCCAGCGTTCAGAATTCCGACGCCGGAATCCCGACCGCCGAAATCCCAACACTTTCTCCCTCCTGGGGTGTCCACGACACCCCTGGAGGGAGAATAAATTAGTGTGCTGAGCGCAGCGAGCCCGTACGGGGGGGGGCGATCCACGTCCCCCCCTTGTCGGGATTTCGGCGGTCGGGATTCCGGCGTCGGGATTTTGAACGCCGGGATCCCGACCGCCGGGATTTCATACTGCTTCCTGCGACACACTGTGATGCCCATTACATACATCACACACCATAATGCCTATTAGATATTATGCCATATAAGTGACGCTTGCTTACATGTTTATTGATAGTGGTTTCATGCTTGATGCCAGGGCCTTCATGCTCGATGCCAGGGCCTACGTGCTCAATGCCACTAGGGAGTGCAAATGCATGTTGCCAAGGGGGAGTGCAAATGCCTATTGCCAAGGGGGAGAACAAATGTCTATTGCCATGGGAGGTATAACCAATGCTTGTTGCCAAGGGGAGCTTAATTAATGCTCCTTGCCATGGGGGAATTTAATTAATGCTTGTTGCCAAGGGGGAATATAATTAATGCTCATTGCCAAGGGGGGAATATAATTAATGCTCATTGCCGAGGGGGAGTGTAATTAATGCTCATTGCCAAGGGGGAATATTATAATGCTTGTTGCCAAGGGGGTGAATATTATTAATGCTTGTTTCCAGGGAGGGGAATATTAATAATGCGTGTTGCCAAGGGGGGAAATATTATTAATGCTCATTGTCAAGGGGGAGTTTAAGGAGGTGGCAGGCAGGTAACAGCCACGGGGCCTGGGGCCGGGCACATTGCCCAGCAGATGACCTGGGCGTGCAGAAGGAGACTGGAGTGGTGACAGACTGTGACTGCAGGAGGGGACACACTCAGGCAGCTTCACTGCCGACTGCTCTGCGGGTGTGTGCTGTGTGCTGCTGGGACAACACTACTACGGTTGCTGAATTGAACTGCGCCTCCACCTCACTGTCCTTCGCGTATGACACAGGCACTAAGGTGTCACTCAGTCACGCAGCGCCGCAGCCTGCAGGAGGAGCTGGAGGACATGTGATTGCTGAGTGACGCACTGTCTGTGTCCTGCCTCCCTCCTCCTCCCAGCGAGCGCCGCGGCGGAGTGACTGTCACTCATCAGCATCATTCACACTGGAGGACGTCTGATATGTGTCGCTGCCCCGCGGCCGCGCCCCCCCCCCTGGCTTCCTCACGTGGGAATGTCTGTCGTGTAACTAAATGTGACTGTGTGTATGGGATAGCCGCCTGCAGCCCGCATCAGTAATAAGCGGTGCCAGACGGACGGACGGGATCAATTCACGTACAATGTATAGTCCGAGGCAGCCACCCTTCCTCCGGATGCCAGTCTCAATTACCAGACTGTCCGGAGTAATCCTGGATGGGTGGTAAGAGGTGTTAACCCTACATGAGACCTTCAAAAGTATCACTGGTATAACATACATACATAGAGTAGATAATCCCTTTCCTACCAAGCTCCTGAACCAGGATATTGCCAGTACAAAATGGGTCATGGTTTGGCTTGAAATCATCTACCTGGTTTGAACACAGGACTACCCTGAACCCTAACCATAAGTGTTGAACCCAGGACTCATACGTGTAGGCTGCAGTTTAAAGGCACAACCTGGGTTATCATACCTGGATCAGGCTAAAAGGACCAGATAGATGAATCATCTGTGCTTGGAAACGATATAAACCCCTCGCAGGCGACCATATTGATGGGAGTGTGCCCTGGTGATAAATCGACAGGTGCGCGCTCCCGTTTTCAGCCCCATTCTAATCGCTGGTCGCAGGAACATGCTTCTGTGACCAGCTGATTTCCACTGCCAGGCTCCCCCCGGCAGTTTCTTTTTCATCAGCGACCATCTCTGGTCACTGATGAAAATGAGAAACTGAGCAATATATCTCCCCCGTGTGTATGGGGCTTTAGATGTATTGAGCTATTGGCCACATACTATAACACTATCAAAGGGTTTGCGGAGGAAATAATAGAAGTTGCTCCTTCACAAGTAGCACAGTGTATTTCATTAAAACAAATTGCACTAAAGGTGGAGTTTGTTTAAAAAAGAGTTAAAAAATTAATGATTGTTATATAATGAAGCATTTCCATCAAAATATTGTGAGTTTATGCATGGCTATTAATTTGCACAACTTTATTTATTAAGTAGATAAAGTTTGTTTAGATTAAAAATAAAAACTTCCTAAGGGACAACCATAATTTAATATGTACTTAAATTAGTGTACCCAATCTTGTGGAAAACTATGAACATTAAACATCAATAGCAGAAATAATTAGAAACACTATGAATTATATTAGTGCGAAATTATTGTTTTTAATTGAAGCAAGATAAATATTTTTCAGTTTGATTACATTAGTACTGTACAATATATTGAATGATTCAGACAAGACAAAAGTCCTGAAAAAAATAGCTTGCTTTATTTTAAGATAGTTATCATAAATTAGTGAAATGTCTCATTTTATTTTAGGTGCCTTTGTTTTTTTTATAGATGTGATACAGCATATGAGTTTTGAATAGATTTATGAACTTCATCACGTAATATGTACTGTGTTGATACTTACGTACAATGACTGTGGGTCAATGCTTTTGGTACAGTAACTATTATTATGTTCTTGCGGACTAAAATAATCAAAACCCTTTGCCACAGCCTGAAAACACATTTGTTTCTTCTATGCTGATGGCAGAGAGACTAAAATGTATTTATTAATTCTGCATTTATAGTAAACACTATTTTAAAAAAGGACTTCCAGTTTTTGAAATTAACTTTTTGCTATCAATTGAAAAATAATTTAATATTTTGCATCCTTGGTACGTGTCCTACGACCTTTTCATACCCCCACTATCCACGTCGGCGTGGAGTTGATTTTATAAAGTGTGGTGAGTGCAGCTCAATCATCTCCATGCCGACGTGGATAGTGGGGGTATGAAAAGGTCATAGGACGCATATCGCCGCCCCTCGCAGGGCGCTCTGCGCTCCCCACGCTTCCGGTTGGCGTGGATAGTGGAATTTACAAGGTCGACAGCTGTTGCATCAACTAGTGCCGCTGTGGACAAATTTTAATAGTGTACCCCTAGACCCAACTCAATTTAGATGCTTTAGCGTCTAAATATAGATGTACCCCTAGTCCCAACTAAATTCAGACGCTTTAGCGCCTATGTCCAGAAACCCCGGCTTCTTAGTGGCTAGCAGGTAGTCCGGTTTTCAGGCGCTAAAGCGTCTAAGTTTTAGCGTTTGCATTGGGGACACGACCCCTTCGTAGCGGCTAGCAGGCAGTCGGGTTTCCCTTTATCGTCTGAATCCCGACTCCCCCTTCTTAGCGGCTTGCAGATAGTCCGGGTTTCAGACGCTTTTGCGGCTAAATTTAGCTTCTGCATGGGGGACTCCCCCTTTGATAGCGGTGTGCCGGGGGGTGCCCGGGGTGTCCAATTTTACATGCCCCTGTTGTCAGCGGTGCGCAGGGCTGCCTTTTTCACTGTGGAACTACAAGTACCACAGTGACATGTCAGTGCCTGGGCAGTGCGCTGCTGCTGCTGCCCGGGCACTACGCTGATAACGTAAGCTGACAATACGTAGCTTACAGCTAGAGCGGCATGAGCACAGTCATACAGAGCTAGAGTGGCACGCGCACAGTTAAACAGAGCCTCTGGCAGGCTGCCAAGTTTAGATAGAGAATGGTGACTCAAGACTGTAGCGCTCACAGGTAACAATGTAATAAGGTAAATGGACCTTACATAAGGGGAATGACAAACCCCAACTAGAACAATTGTTTGCAGTTCAACAATCCTGTGTATTCAATCGCTCCTTCTTTGTCCCTTAATTAGACAGGCAGGGGAGACACAATAGAATACACCATAGTGCAGATCAAATAACATTTAAAAGTTTTAATACAAATTTCGCACTAACAACAAAGTGACTTTTAAAACAGCATAAGACAGGGGTCCCATATGGCAAAGCAGCAGGCAGATGTTAGTGTCCACGAGTTCCCTTCTGGGTTCCTTAGTCCGGAATAAGTAGCCACAGCCGGGGGTCACAATCCTCCACTTAAGCCTTTCAGGGTCCACAGGTCAGCATGCACGCTTAACGCGTTTCGGAAATAATTCCTTCTTCAGAAGCGTGCTGAAGAGTCCTCATGCTGGTGTATTTATACCAGTAACAATTACAGACAGCTGCTGCTGAGCGCCGCTAATCGGCGTACAGCTCCCGACTTCCTGCTGTAAAAAACATGGCGGTGCGTTCCAAATGAAGGAAACGCGTCACCGCTCATACTCCGTTTATCGGAAGTATGTTTCCAGATTAACTATGCATAAAAGCAATATGGCGGTGCGCTCCAAATGAATGGAACGCACCGTCACACAGCGCAGATACTCCGTTTTAACGGAAGTATACATCTGAACATAAAAAGCAATATGGCGGTGCGCTCCAAATGAATGGAACGCACTGTCACACATTACAGGGGCATAGAAAATTAATATTATGATACAGCGCCCCAACTACACATTATTTAAACAATTGGTGTATATGGGGAATATATCTAAAGGGAAACACATTATTCCAAATAAATATGAATAAATTTATACAATAATATTTCACAGGGAAATCGGCAGCCGTTTAACAATAGTCAGGTTCCATTGATATGGATACTAAAAAAGAGAAAAAGGTATTAGTACATCATATAAAATACTTAAAATTTTTTTTAGAGAGATGTAAAAACACCACCGTGCACTATGAAAAAAGGAGGAAAATATGAGCTCATTTTATTAATTTTATTTTCTTTATTATGTAAGGAAGGGTTTGAGCTCGAACTCGCTGTTTAATCCCCTGGGGACCAATGTTCCCAGGCGGTATATCCAGCGCATCTCGGCTTTTGATAGGCGTTTGTCTACATCATTAGTTCGACTTTTTGGAAGGATTAATTCGATGCCACAAAAGTTGGTAATGTGGCATTCATTACCATTATGTGCCACTCGAAAATGTTCTGAGACAGTATGTGTTTTCAACTGTTTCCGAATGTTGTATATGTGTTCCGCAGTGCGGACCTTCAATTGCCTAGTAGTTTTACCTATATAAGGAAGTCCGCATCTGCATTGCAACACATACACAACATTCCGTGAGTGGCACGTTATGAATTGCTTAATGTGAACAGTCTGTTTATTTATAACAATTTGCTCAAATTTCCTTTCCTCCACTTTAACTGTTTTACAGATGAGGCAGGACCCACATCGATGGAAGCCCTTGGTTCTAATATTCTGACGTATTTCTCCATCAGTTGAACTGTGAACCAGGTGGTCTTTCAACGATGGGGCTTTCCTGTATATGAACTGAGGTTTAGGGGGTAAGTGGCATCCTATAATTGGATCATTTTGTAACAGGTGCCAATTACTATGAAATACTTTTTCAACATCCTTGTGGATGGAGCTGTACCTACTAATAAACGCCCATTTGAATTTTTCTGTATTATCATTGGTCTTAGGTTTAGTTTGTAGTAAAGACGGCCTCTCAACCAGATCAATTCTCTCTTTTGCTCGAGTGAGAATGTCTGTCGAGTACCCCTTCACACTCAGTCTATTCGAGACTTCATCCAATTGTTCATTACATATTTGGGTGTCTGTACAGTTACGTTTGATCCGGGAAAATTGCCCGAATGGAATAGCGTCCAGCCAATTCTTGTGATGTTCACTGGTGGTCTGGATGTAACTGTTGGAGTCGGTCTCTTTCCTAAAAGTTTTGGTTTTGAGCAAATTATTTTCAATATAGAGTTTCAAATCCAAAAAGGAAACATGCTCCTGACTGCAGTCGAATGTCAATTTGATATTGCAGTCATTTATGTTCAGTTGTGAACAAAAATTATCAAGAGAAATTTTGTCACCGGACCAAATAAACAAAATGTCGTCTATGAAACGGCTCCAGGCTACCAGGCCCACCCCCAGCTCGCCACCCGACCACACTACTTGTTCTTCCCAGTGGGCCATAAATAGGTTGGCGTAGCTGGGGGCAAACCTGGTGCCCATCGCCGTTCCAGTACACTGAAGGTAATAAGAGCCCTCGTGTAGAAAATAATTATTCTTAAGAATAAACGAGATGCTGGCCAATAAAAATGTTTTCAGGGGTTCAGATAAGGAAGATAATTTAGATGCTTTAGCGTCTAAATATAGATGTACCCCTAGTCCCAACTAAATTCAGACGCTTTAGCGCCTATGTCCAGAAACCCCGGCTTCTTAGTGGCTAGCAGGTAGTCCGGTTTTCAGGCGCTAAAGCGTCTAAGTTTTAGCGTTTGCATTGGGGACACGACCCCTTCGTAGCGGCTAGCAGGCAGTCGGGTTTCGCTTTATCGTCTGAATCCCGACTCCCCCTTCTTAGCGGCTTGCAGATAGTCCGGGTTTCAGACGCTTTTGCGGCTAAATTTAGCTTCTGCATGGGGGACTCCCCCTTTGATAGCGGTGTGCCGGGGGGTGCCCGGGGTGTCCAATTTTACATGCCCCTGTTGTCAGCGGTGCGCAGGGCTGCCTTTTTCACTGTGGAACTACAAGTACCACAGTGACATGTCAGTGCCTGGGCAGTGCGCTGCTGCTGCTGCCCGGGCACTACGCTGATAACGTAAGCTGACAATACGTAGCTTACAGCTAGAGCGGCATGAGCACAGTCATACAGAGCTAGAGTGGCACGCGCACAGTTAAACAGAGCCTCTGGCAGGCTGCCAAGTTTCAAATAGACTGTGTGCGCGGCAGCGCCGTGAAACTACACAAGTACCGAGACGCCTGCTAATTCATCTACCTGGAACTGGAAGCCGCGGCTGGCTGACGAAAACCTGGCATCTGCACTCATCCCTATATACGTGAAAGCTGGCTGCAGAACATCACAAGCAGCAAAACATTACCACAGTTGGCTTCAGTAAGTCAGGGACAGTTAGGATTCCAAATACTCATAATGGAGTGTAAAAGTTATTTTTACTTAACGCTCTTTTTTTACAGGTGTCCACTCTAACACATTAATGTTACAGATGGAGCCTTACTTTTTGTTGCTGGTGAATCTCCAGCCGCCAGGATCTGGTAGCTGGTGTGCCAGCAATTGTGGATGCGTGAGCGTCTCACATGCTCACACATCCATAGTCAGGAATGTGGCACATGATTTTCTGTTGCACACGCACCAAATTCCTTGGCTGGGGTGGTGCTTTCTGTGCCAGGAGCTGCTCAGATGAGAGTGGCTTCATCTGTATTTTATAGCGCTCCCATCATCAACAGGAATAAATGAGTGATATCATTCCAGAAATCAAAAGCAAATACATCTTAAATGAGAGTTATAGTAGACAAGGTTGCTTATGTCACATATCGATAGACCACTAGAATTCCTCAGGCCAACAAAAGGATGGGCGCTCTGTGGGAACCATGAACCTTGAAGAAAGAGATTTAACAAAGGTAACTCTACCATAACTTTGTTCAATGTTATGCCAAGCTTTGTCTCCCTGTATTGTTCCTTTGTACGGCGCTGCGAAACACTTGTGGCGCCTTATAAATAAAATTATAATAATAACTTTCATTTTCTTCTTCGGGATTCATGGTCTCACAGGGATAACATCTGGAATGTCCCAAAGCAGTACTTATGGGGGAGGGGGGGTACTTGCCTGAGGAACCAGAAGAATTTGGTGACCAGAGGAAGCATTCTGAGAGGAGAATGTATCAAAGGCATAACACCTAACGAATGTGTGGATAGAAGACCATGTTGCTTCTTTGCATAATTGTTCCACAGACACCCCATGGTGTGCCACCCATGAAGGTCCAAAAAACCTGTAGAATGTGCAGTAATAGAAGCAGGTATCAAAAGCCTTGCTTGTTCATAAGCCTGCTTCATTACCAGTTGTTTGTTTGTTTGCTGGCTGCCCAACCACATTTGTGAAATCCATAAAGGACAAACAATGCTTCAGATTTTCTTATTGAAGCAGTATGTTCTACATAGAGTTTTAAAGCTCAAACCACATATAGGAAACATTAAATTGTTAAATCTCTAGAATTGAAAGCAGGAACCACAACTTCCTAGGTCATATGGAACTTGGAGACCAGCTTGGGTAGGTGCGTAGGTCTTGTTCTAAGGACAGCCCTGTCCGTGTGAAAAATAAGAAAAAAAGACCGGCACGAAAATGCACTAAGGTCAAATGCACGCCAGGCTGACATTATGAAAGCAAAAAAGACTGTCTTTGCAGTTTGCCATTTCAAATCTAATCCTCCAGAACCACAGGGCCGTTGGAGGAACTTACATATTACTCCTTGATGGTGGACACCGGATGCACATCTAACACCAACATAGCTGTCAAGGCAGCAGTTATCCAGTTTGCCATAGGATGACTGCTGTCGTACTTCCTCCTCATGGCAAATGACTGTTGGATGGTCAGTTGCTTAGTGAAAGATATAGCGATCCTGTGACTTCCCCTCTGGGATGCTGACCGACTCCCAGCAGCAACAGCGGCAGCAGAAGGCATACTGCTGCAGGATCCTCCGGAGGAATCCAGATGGAGGAGGAAATTGACGAGTAGTGACTTGCTGGTGTGGTTAGACGCTTGGATACAACAGGATCAAGGGATTTAGGTGTACCTGGACTGCTTACGGTCCTAGCCACAGTTTGTGAACTAAACAGTGACGTATGAACTAACTTCAGGTGATGCATAAGTGAGGATGTCCCTAGGTTACCAACATCCCTACCCCTGCTTATTTCAGCTTTACATAAGCCTCCCTCCTAGTCAGTATATGCTTTATTATTTCACCTCTCCTAGTCTGCATGTGTATCACTGTGTATAGAATCCAATATGACCCCTTCTCTATAATCTGCAGACTGCCCCCTGCTCCAGTAGTTAGTTATCTGCTCTTTTAACTTTTTTTCCAGTATCACCCCCTGTCTGCAGCCACAGCTTCCTGCTCCTGTATCTAGCACTGACTCACCATTGACAGCAAGCATCATCTTCCCCGGCTCTTCTCAGTAAGTACTCAATTTCTTCCTGATTTGCCATAGGCATACCTTACTGGCAGCATCGGTACTTATGTAATATCTGGGCTCCCGTTTTTCTTATGAGACTGCGTCCCCTCGCGGGGCTTGCTGCGCTCGCCACGCGTCGGGCACAGTGGCTCGCTGCGCTTGACACACTATATAAAATCAACTCCATGCGTAGTTGGATAGTAGGGGTATGAAAAAATGGGATGCATTTAACATGGGAGCCCAGATAATACATAAGTACCGCAGCATCATGCCAGCAGCGATGTGATGCTGCAGCTGTTGGGAACCACATTTTGGAATACAGGGTGAAAAGGTTCTCCCAGGGTTATAGGTGCCTTGAGCCCCTTGGTGATGCCATTGCCTCTCATACAGAGTGACCAGGGCAGACTTTGGCAGATTGCAACAACAGTGACAAAGGATACCTTTGCTGAGCAGGTAGCCAAAGCCCTTTATACAATGCCCACAGCAGGACCATATACACAGTTTCAACAGAAGTAGAGCCCCTTTAAAACAAAGCCCACAGAAGTAGTGCCCCACACAGAATGTCCTTAATAATCATGTTTCAAAGACATATTGCCCACAATAGTGCTGCTTATACATATGTCTGCCTCTGTAGCTCATGCAACTTAATGCCTGTGTCCCTCCAGCAGAATCTGCCCCTTTCTTATTTTATTCAGCATGCGAAGAGCCTGGTACACTAAGAGTGTACCAGGCTCATTGTCGACTACCCAGTGACTGCATACCATTGATTCTATGTTCTCCAAATCCAGATTGGCTTTATCTCCTGGGATATCACAAACTTTACTAGCATCTGCAATATCTTTAGCATATAGTTATATCTTTATATCATTATTTAATCATGTAGTGATTACCTTCTTTCCCCAAAATTATAATTTTGACACAAACTCTATCACAGTTATCTTTGCCATTTATCAAACTTTTTAAGAGGCTTGCCTAATCTTAGCTCACATGCTTTGTTTCTGATGGTGTGTACACACGGTGATATTCCCTTGCTATTCGACTTAAGATTCGAGTGCTCTGCAATCTTTACTATCGCTGTACTTTTTTACATACAATTCATGCTATCTGCATTAGATTTGCACTATATAGTCATTGCTGCCCTGTCTATCTGGGTTTCGATTTGTGCTGTCCCGGGATCACGCATCAGGATCGCAAGGTAAGAAACCTGTGCAATCTGCATACGATCTGCAAGCGATCATAATGCAATTTTGACAATATAGTCAAAATCTAATGTCAAATCTTACCGTGTGTATTACACTCTTCAGTCTTCTTACACTCTTTTTTTATAACATTAAAAAATGTATCTATTGGTTTATACTTTTAATTTCTTTTTTTCCCCACTAAAACACCATTCATTATCATCAAGTTGAAAATAATGAATTGTATCTCCAGTATTCCATGGTATGATTATAGGCTTAAATCAGATCTTGCTGCTCTTTGTACTGTATATATGTTAATGTGTACATGGAACCGAATTCATGTTTGTATGCATTTGCATTCGCAATTGTTAGTTTGTAAACTCTAATCTTAGTAAATGAAGCTGATGACACACCTGCATTTTTGCTGCTACTGCCCATGATCATTTCCAAACAGTCTCTTCCGGTCAATCTCTCTATGATAAAATTCGCAGTGTGACCACAATTGCAAAATCATCTTGACTCCTTTGCAGCGTAATAGCTGTGCATACACAGTCTGCTAATAATGCGTGAAAATCATCAATTACATACAAGTTTGAATTATGCCCAAAGTTCCTTATATGAAAAGGCTAATTCTACTGAAAAATAAATACTTTAATAAACTGCATTTTGTAAGCAAAAACTTACAAATTATGAAATAGATTATTCAATTATTACTATAATGAAAGCTTTAAGTGCACTTAATATCATTCATATTATCCATGCCATATTACATCTAGAGAGACTGGCTCTTCAGTCTTTGCATTGATTTATCTATCTGGAGCATTGCTTAATTAGCTGATACTAGACATCAGGCTCTCTTGAACCAACTACAGGAGCAGTACTGCCGTTATTAATTTAAATACTTTAATGGTGTTCACAATTGGAGAGATGCAATATTATTTCAATCTTCCAGGTTAGGCTGTCATTATTGAGGCAGACTTTTTAACACCTGCACTGATTTATTCTATCAGCATTGTGCTTGATTATCTCATATTCCCTCTTTAGATAACTCTCTCTAAATATCACATTGACCTCTTAAATAGAATGTATTTTAAATGCACCTGATAGCTCACCTTAGTGGGTTACATCATGCAGTAAATGTGCTTTGCTAAGTAATACCATCTACTGTACATCTATATCTTGTATGTTGCCTGTAGTACATTTTTATGTATAAAAATGCTATTTCATTATTGAGAACAGAACTTTCTCTGCAGGGCCATCTTAACATTAGTTAAGGGCCTGTGGGCAAACTAATTCACTGACCCCCCTGTGAATTAGATTGCCAGGAGCCCCTCCACACATGCTGGGTGCTGCTACTGCCTACCTTGTCTTGCTCCAGCAGTCCAGCTCAGCATCAGTCCCTGCCCCCCGGCCATGTGCGCTGCAGTAGCAGGAGGGCTGTTCATCACTCGGGTGAGTGAGCCATCCTGAGTCCCCCCGCAGGGCGCCACGGAAGTTAAAGATTTGGCCAGCCACTCCCCTTTACGGCTCATGCTGCTGGAAGAGCAGCCAGCAGAAACTACAACGGTATGCGCCCGGACCCCACTGTACGGATCCCCGCCTTGTGTTGACATTTTAACTGTCAATGTTCTGTTAATAGTGGACACTTTAGCAATATTTACATCATACAGATGTAGTGGCTACATCTTTGCAGGGGCTCCCGAGACGCTTACGAGACCCGTGGCAACGGAGCTCCCCGCCGATGTCCGCCACCTCCCCCGTCACCGCCGATGTCTTCCTGCAAGGATATTTTTGTCTTCTTCATACTTTTGGTTGAATTCTAACATTCCACAGACATCTTTACTTATATAATCTTCTACCATGTTTAACAAAAGTGACACAAATCATTCTGCACAGAGAGTGCATTAATTTTACATTCACAAACCCTTTACATTAATAGCAAAAATAAGATGGCATAGGATAACTAGTTTATCCATTGGAACATAAACTTAACAGCCTGAGCATGTGACATGGCATTCTAGTCAACTGGCAATTAGAGGTTGAGCTTTTAAGGGGAGGAACACTGAGTGAGGGGAGTTCCTATTTGATTAGGTGATGGAATGCCAGGGGGTGGTTCTGTTTCTAATATATGCTGGTGTCTAGAAAGATCTATCTCTTTTCAGTCTGAGGCGTTGCCCATCCTTCCACACTAAGTGTTGGGGTTTTTTGTGTGAATTGTTATGTCAGCTTTATTGGTGGCTGGTTCAGAATGGTTATACATTATGTCTTGCTTATGATTAAAGTATTTGTTGAAGGACAGTTTATTTATATAAGTGG
This sequence comes from Crinia signifera, assembly GCF_055691185.1. Taxonomy (NCBI): domain Eukaryota; kingdom Metazoa; phylum Chordata; class Amphibia; order Anura; family Myobatrachidae; genus Crinia; species Crinia signifera. The sequence goes on along the minus strand of NC_139219.1, from coordinate 61,667,679 downwards.
CTAGGCATGTATCAGCTCACAAATATGGGCATCACCAGTCCAGGTGGGTTCACATGCCACGCTATGATTAGCTGTCGTATCTACAGTATATGAATTGTTATGGGGCAGTTGGCCCAATTCTTATCAACGTAGGGATCGAGTGATCAGCTCTGCCCTTACGAGACTAGTCATGGTCATGGATAGTGGCAGAAAGCTAATCCCGGACCATGGAGGGGGCAGTTGAGTTGGCCCAGTAGTAGATTTTAATTTCATTGTTGGTGTTATTTTCCATTTAAAAAAGGATAGTGGCAGAAGGCCAATCCTTATTTTCAGGATGGCTACCGGTACTGGCAGAAGGTCGATCCTTTGCCATCAGTTCAGTTGGCCCTTCCTTATTTTCCATTTCTTTTATTTTTACATAATTTTTGTGTCCATATTTTCAACCATTCTTCTCACTGCCACCTTAGTTTAGAGGAAGGACCTTTTTATGAAAGAGTTAGCAATAAATATGCCTTCCTCTTCAAATAAATAAAAATCTGACCCCTTTCATACTATAATTCAGTTGACTGAGTCTTTATTTTGAGATAAGTGGCTATGAGTGGCGTGTGCATGCATCTGACTGTAACATTTATTTTATTACAGTACTGTATGTTTATTAATGACTAGTCATTTTAGTTTTTTTTATTTTGTAAATTTAATAGAAACAATGGAAATAGACAAAAACCCAAATCCAAACTGGATTAAATATTTTATTCATCTCACAAGATCTGCCAAAAAAGGGTACATAAATATTTATTAAATGTATTGATTAAACAAGTTTTAATTGATTATGTAAAACGCCTTGCATAACATTTGTTAGACTGTTGAGTTTATTCATTAGTCCTCTCTAAAAACTTTCTAATTATTGATTTTGATGAATAAAGATATTTCATTTGCAATAAAGGTGTTTCAAACCTAGCTGGGGGAACTGCTGCACATGAATGTTTCAACAATTGATTGACAAATCTTTTTTAAATGATTTACAATAGTAGTTAATATTACCTATTAATTAATACTACAATTGTTATTTCTAATCGTATTGAAGAAAGTAAAGTTTAATATACTATCATCTTGTATACTATACACTAGTCTATCAGAGCATGTCTAATTCATATAAGCAGTTTTTTTAAGAAAGAACTATAATCTTCAATATTTTTCTCTAATCTGACTTTACTTGACTTGTCTCAAAATATTTTTCACAATTTTAAGCATCATCATAATGTACTCAAAAAATAATAATTAAATAATTAAAAGTTTTTGAAATACTGTATGTATAGATTGTAAACTTGTGAGCATGGCCCTCCTACCTTTAAATTCATTAATGTTTTCTTAAGTCGTTTCAGTATCTATTCACTAATCTCATAGTTTTTCTAATTGTTTCTGTCAATTTTTCAATTGTCTTCATGGAAGTTATTTGGTTTGCAATATATTAGACTGGATTTGCTACATGCTGATTTGAAATAATATATATACATACAAAAATAGAAATCTTGAAAATGATTGTGTATGCAGGGTTCCTAAACTTTAATTGGAGTATAAACTGTTATAAGATGATTTAACTGTTTTTATTCTGATAGAACATGATTTTTTTGAAGTTGCACTAAATAAATAGCTTTATCATAATTTGAAAAACATATTACTTACCTTAAGGGAGGGGTGACCAAACCAGTCTTATTGAATGCATATTTGAGAATACTTGTAAATTACAGTGATTTGCTTAGGTTTGAACTCCAAAAAACAGGAATACTCAATTGTGATTTGAGAAGTCAAGCTTCACTGGCTGCTAGGATAGCTTGTTGTGTTGAAAATGTATCAATGTTGCATCTTTTACCCAAAATGATTTGCAGCTTGCCACAAAATTACGATATCATCACTGTTCTTAGGAATTTGGAGGTTATTACATTCCACCTAAGGCAGGCATGTCCAAACTGTGGCCCTCCAGATGTTGTGAAACTACACATCCCAGCATGCCTTGCCATAGTTTTGGCATTCCGCAATAGCAAAACTGTGGCAAGGCATGATGGGACTTCTAGTTTCACAACAGCTGGAGGGCCATATTTTGGACATGCCTGACCTAAGGTATTGTATACAATAATCAAGTCCAAAAACAATGTATAATTAAGTTCCTCACTGTCTGCTGTACATGAATTTAAATTTCTTAGTGTAATGTACTGATAATATTCCTAATACTGTTGTTGTTATAAGCTATAGAGATGTATGTTTAAACTCTGCTGGTATTAGATTTGAGTTTAATTAATGTTGCAAATAATATATCCTACAATGTGCATGAAATTATTTAAATAATTCTTGTTTGTTTGTTTGTGCATGTAACTTTAATACTTCCTATCATTGAAACAGAAAGCAATGAGAAAGTTTCCAGTGGCAGTATCAATCTAAAATGGTGACCCCAGCACCAATGAAAGAACAAATGGCAAACAAAAGAATAAGAAAGTCCCCTCCACTGGTGCTTCAAATAAAATAATATGTCCCTCCTCTAAAAGGTACGATCCTCTTCTCCATATGTATAGGGATAAGACAGCACACACATGTGTTAAATATCGTACGCCCCTCTTAATGTTGCTACGATCCTCTTCTCCGCCTCAACATACAGATAATATTTCCGTAGACTGCAGAATTCCCTGTACCTCCTCTCAAGCAGAGCCGAATTTCCCATTAGGCACGTGAGGCACCGGCCTAGGGGCGGCACATGTTTGGGGGCGGCACTTGGATGCCTGTGATAGTACTGTCAGCCCAAAATGTACCAATAACTGCAAAATATCCACTGTACTGTACTATATTCCATCTTAAATAGAGTGTAAATGGATAGGACATGCAGATACTGCCCCTATAAACTGTCCTACTTAGTAAACATTATTGTTGTGCCTAGGGGCGCCCTCATCCCTAAATCCGCCCCTGCTCTCAAGATGATCACATTCGAACGGTGGTGTCGTATTAGGACATGAGTTCCCAAAAAAGAAATAAATTGCATTGGTCTATACTACTGTATATGCAATTTATTTCTTTTTTTGGGAACTCATGTCCTAATACGACACCACCGTTCGAATGTGATCATCTTGAGAGGAGGTACAGGGAATTCTGCAGTCTATGGAAATATTATCTGTATGTTGAGGCGAAGAAGAGGATCGTAGCCACATTAAGAGGGGCGTATGGTGTGTGCTGTCTTATCCCTATACATTTGGAGATGTACCTTTTAGAGGAGGAACGTATCATTTTATTTGAAGCGCCAGTGGAGAAGACTTTCTTATTCTTTTGTTTGCCACTTCCTATCATTGCTCTATATAATTTTCTATATTATTATATTCATTCATGTCAGGGAAACTAAGATACATTTTTCAATTTGAGATATACTCCAAATAAGTTATCTTAAATGACCTAGAAGCTTTAATGCTTATGTAAGTACAAACAGTGATTATAAATTTGATAATTGTTCAGAATATATGCTAATGCAATTCTAATAAATCTACAGTCTTTGTTCTAAATAATCCTTGTTAATGTAGAATTACAGACCAAAGTCAAATGTAAATTAGTATTTTCCATCCTTCCTTTATTTTTCCTAAATGGGGTGAGACAGTAACTTCAGGAACGCTCTGGTCCGTTACTAAAAGTCTTCCTGGTATTCTATCTAACCTGTGTGTAAATAATCCTTGTCTGAACAGACCACATTTTAATTAAGTCTTACTTTTAATTTCCTGTAACATTTAAATGTAAATCAGAACAGAACACTTCCTACATTCACCAGATCATATTGTATGCATCTTCTGCTGGTCCATCTCCTTTTATAAATACAGTATAGACTAAAATGACATACATATGTACATGTTTTATTATGATAAAAATAACTTTGCAAATTTGTAAACATGATTATACTGTAGGTCTTATTTTAGCAGTTAGGTAATGATTTTAATATATTAAATGTATACAGGTTGAGTATCCCTTATCCAAAATGCTTGGGACCAGAATAATGGATTACTCCATATTTCGGAATATTTTTATATTCCAATGAGGTGTCTTGAGGTATCTTGCATTTATGTTGTATAAACACATCAAACACATGAAATACACACAAATATATGTTATTTGTGCATGAAACAAGGTTTCAAAACAGAAAACAGTTTGTGTCCTATATCAGGCACTAAATTTAAATGCCAATCAATCATTTTTTGCACAAATCTAGTGCCAGTTACATATCATATCCTCAGTTGTGCCAGTTACAGATATCTTAGTAGTTTAAAAAAAAAATCTATTTATCTATCTATCTATCTATCTATCTATCTATCTATCTATCTATCTATCTATCTATCTATCTATCTATTACATTCTAGAAACTATGGATAAGGTATATTTTGGATGAGGGATATTTGGATAAGGGATACTCAACCTGTATCTGTAGAACTTGCTACTTTATAACTGATGCCATGTAATGTCATTTAGATTCTCATTGTATTTCTACTTAAATATTAAACATGATTGTGTTTTCTGGATGTAATACAGTATTTGTTTTACATTGTATGTTCTTTTCCCTGCTTTCTTCTCAGACTCAGATATTTAAGAAATGTAATATACAGATGGAGCCGGCTCCATCCTTGCAGGGACTGGCGATTCTATCACCAGCCACCACCAGCAGCCGGCTCTTGCCAGGGGCGGGTGCGTATGAGCCGATCGCACGAGCCCCGTGGCTACAGAGTTTTCTCCACTGCCCACCACCTCCCCCGCCTCCCTCTCCGGTGCCCCTGCGCCTCCCCATTGCCCCCCTATCCATGCCCGTCTCCCTGAAGTGGAGAAAGGCAGGGACCCACAGCGTCGCTGTCTGGAAACTGGGACGCGCGTGAGTGTGAGACACACACGGGTCCCAGTCAGATGGAGCACCTCTGCGCCAGCGATCGACAGCGATCGCCAGCACAGGCATGCAGGCGATCCCTGGGCAAGAACTAGAGGCGCTCCATCAGTACTGTATTAATTTAAGATGTGTAGCTCCAAAGATGAAGAATATCTCAAAAAGGTCCACTTTCATCCTATCATCTTTTGACTAAAAGTTATCTTTATCTTCCACAATCTGGTATTATGATTATCGGCTCTGGAATCCTTCATATCCAATATGAAACAATACTGCTTTACGACTTTGGAAGGAATCATTTGCAATACCATACATGGACCTAGTCTTTATAACTGTTATGCTAAATTTAAAGGCCTTGCATGAGTAACATTGTCTGAAACATAGGGGATTATTCTGATTCACTCAGAAAGCCACAATAACTCTCTAATGGACAAAACCATATGCACTGCAGGTGGGGTTGATGTTATATGTGCAGAGAAAGTTAGATTTGGGTGGGGTTTGTACTTTAAACTGATATCTATATTGCAGTGTAAAAATAAAGCATCTAGTATTTACCCTGCAGAGAAACAATAAAAACCCCAAATCGAACTCTCTCTGCACATGTTACATTATCCCCACCTGCAGCACATATGGTTTTGTCCATTAGAGAGTGATTGTGACTTTCCGAGTGAATCAGAATAACCCCCATTTGCCTTGAAAAAGAGGGGTGACTACACTGGACTTTCACCGGGAGAGGCTGCAGGGACGCCTGGTATACACCATCTGCCTATTTGTCTGCATATGTTTTGTAGACATCTGAACTTGCTTTATTTTCTTCTACAGTATATGTGCAAGTGGAACTGGATATTTGGGTGATCTGATGGTGATGAGACCGCTCCCCTCCAGGCTACTTTAGTCTGCCCTAAAAAGTAGACCAAATTATAGGGTACGAGTCCACTTCATTTATATGAGAGTGTTCAAATTGTCTTTCCCTATCTCGTAAATGGTATTACACCATTGTGGTTTTATCTTTTTGTATTTTGGGTACTCATCCCATGAGAAATACATCCAAGATCAGCACCTAAGGATACTGTCGGTATTTATTTTTTGTGTATCTGTTTCTGTATGTAAGGTGATCTTTACAATCCAGCAGAAACCTAGGGCAGCGATTAAGCGCCGGGTTAATCTATAAAAAAATATTTTCTCCAGAATAACCCCCATAGTTTCAATTATTTATAAGGCCCCTGCTACGAAATCTTTAATGCCCATGCCTCTGTTTATTAATGTATTACACAGACTGTAAAGAATTTGGTAAAACCACATTTAGAATAAATGATGCTTCAGTTGTAATGATTGTGTCCAAGTCTAACTGTTTCTGCTTCAGCACCCTTTTGTAGGAATTTTTAAAACTTATGGACATATATTTTCAGTCATAAGATCATAGCACAGTTTTGCCTTGTAAACGATTGCCCTTTAAAAAAAAAACGAGTTCATCCGGAATCCCACATAGCTGCTAAACTAGGTAGCTATTACATCTAGCCCACAATGTTTAGTACTTTTTGTATTAGATATGGGTTTAGTTAAATTGCTAATTGGTGGGTAGGGATCTAGGGGATACATATTATATACATGTTTTTTTCTGATCACCTGATAGATTTAAAAATCTGTATATTATTCAAAACATTAGAAGTTTTAAATAAATCCACGTGACGTTTTCATACTATTCATTATCACCATTTGGAGTACATATTGCCCCATTCTTATGTTTACCTATTTCTTAATATCATTCCGTAAATACATGTATGTAAACCATTGTGTTTTTGTTTCAATTTGCTGCTCCAATACTTTGCAAGTATTTGTCCATTAAGTAATTTCTTTCATTTATCCTGATATGTCACTGTTCAGTAACTTGTACAGTAGTATGTAACTTGTATATCAATTTTTGTCATAAGGATTGCTCAATGAGCAAACACTATAGTCCAGTATATGATTCCAAAAACAGGTTCTTCTTTTCTCTGCAAAGTAAACTGTCTCTGCCCAGTAAATTGAAGAAACACTATCAAGAAAATATTCAATAAAAGTTACAAGAGCAAAGAAAGGATATTATTTATTATGCAATAATAAACCTTGCTCAAGCATCTATTTAATGGGTGTTTGTAGAAAATAATATATTTAAAAGTTAAATGTTATATTAGTATTCATGTAAACTAAATTGTTTTGCCAGCAGCATACTGTTAAAATCAAATAGTGAAAAATGAATATCTCCAATTTACAAAAAATAAGACATACAGATGGGGCCGGGCTCTTCTTTGCTGGTGAATCGCCAGAACGTCACCTCTGGCGATCCGCCAGCAGCCCGGCTCGCCATCTAACTGAGACGCGCGTGCGTCTCATGCGCACGCGCGTCTCAGTGTCCGTGCGCCGGGGGGACGGAAACCTGTCCGTCCGCTTCAGGGAGAAGGACAGGTTTAGGGGGGGTGCGGGGAGGCGGTGGGGACCCCGGGTGACCGCCGACAAGCCGGCGGTGACCTGGGGGAAGCCGTCGGAAGGGGACGTGCGCGCATCAAGTGCGCGTGTCCCCTTTCGCAAAAACAGATGGCAGGTGGCAGGGGATGGCGGATGGCATCGCCATCGCCATCCCCTGCAAAGAAGAGCCCGGATCCATCTGTAATTGAATACCTGGCTTATACTACTACTAGAAGTGGCCTACATACTGTAAGAATTCAGGTCCAAACAGCTGTAAATTGAAATAAGAGGAAAAAGCCTACAGTACATGTCTGTCCAGAATGAGGCTGATTCTGATAATTGCATTTACCCAATCTGGGTTATTACCTATTATATTTAACTAGCATTAAGGCCTGTCAGACAGACGAGCAAAAGTTTATGCTTATGTAATTCTTGTTCCACCTTCCCTTCCCAACCACAGCAGGGCAAAAGCTGCTGCAGCATCCAGAGCAGGTCACCAACTATCTACCTATCCTTCCCAACCACAGCAGGGCAAAAGCTTCTGCAGCATCCAGAACAGGTCACCAACTATCCACTTGCCCTACCCAACCACAGCAGAGCAAAATATGCTGCAGCAGGCAAAGCAGGTCTCCAACTATTCTACTTCCCTCCCAAACCAAAGAAGGACAGACGCTGCTGTAGCAGCCAGAGCAGGTCTCTAACTATTCACCTTTCCGACCAGCACAGGGCAGAAGCTGCTGCAGCAGCCAGAAAAAGTCTTCAACTATCCACCTTCCCTTCCCAACCACATCAGGGCAGGAACTGCTGCAGCAGATACAGAAGAGCCTGAAAACCTCAATGAAAAAGCAGACAATTAAGAGAAAAAAAGAACTGACTGGGTATAGATCTCACATGGATTTCACTGCTTATCTACAGTGTTCGATTCACAGTGCACTCTGCCGATGTGTAGCTTATTAATTTCAGTATGTCAAGTTTTGTAAAGTGAAAATATTTTTCATTTAATGGACCCTTATAGGCCTTTAAGGGTCCACTTAAGGGAGTCTGTTTATTGTGTTATATTCAGAAAGTCATAAGCTTTCCGACATATTACAATGCATAAAAACAACAGAAGTAGCATGGGCCCTTATGACAGCACCCTTAAGGGCTTGTTTCATTAAACCCATTTTCGAACTTAGATCATCCATTACGATGATAAATCAGTGTGCAAAGTTAGATGATCAGTTAAAGCGTTCCAGAGTTATCGTGGAACATTCATTTATTTTATTTATTTACAGTTTCTTATATAGCGCAGCAGATTCCGTTGCGCTTTACAATAGTAAACAGTGATAAGACAAACTGGGTAACAACAGACAGACTTGGATGTAGGAGGGCCCTGCTGCAAGCTTACAATCTATAATACATACATACATACTTACACACACACACACACACAAACATCATTCAATTATACTTATGTAGATTGTGAAGTTAAAAAAGGGTGATAAATGATAAGCTTTAAACACAAACACGTTGGAGCAATTGTCAAGTAGGTACACATAGGTAGTTACTGTTATCAAAGTGAAAATGATCTTCATTTCATGGGTTAAAGCTGTTACAGAAACTCTAAAATTAGGATTAAGGGTCAGATTTCTCAAATCTTGCAGAGAATTAAATTGCTTACCAATCAGCTTCTGTCATTTTACAGGCTACAGTTTTTGATTATTTCATAATATAGCTAACACCCCGTTAATCTCTCTCGAAGGTTTAATCTACCCCCTACACCTTAAAAACATCAACTTTTCTTTCTTACCCTGATCCAAGTAATAGAAAAAATACATTATTTCCCCAGCACACTGAATACACCAGTAACCAGATTTAAATATTACACAGTAATGGTATTCAGAGATCTTGGTTACTTATATTTGTACATATAAAGCCCCCAAGCCATCATCAAGAATACTCTGTATATTGAGGGTCCCTATTGCTATAGCCCAGAACAGCACATCAGTGAAAAATCTAAAGTGTTAATAAATATAAGTGTTAGGAAGCCAAAGCTTATTAGCACATGTTCTTTCCTGATTGCTTTGTCTAATAATATGGAAATTATTTTCATTAAAATCTTACCATGAACAGACAGTTGTTTATTAAAAAGTGCAATTTAAAAAAAAAAAAAAATTTAATTTTAGAACAAAGTGAGATTATTTTTACTTTCCATGTGTCCACTATTATAGTGTGTATATTTATTAAACACTGTATTAGTGTGTTTACAATTATTATTATTATCATCATTATTATTATCTATCCTTGTTTATTTCTGATTGATAGTAATATTCCCATAATCAAGCCTCCAATTTTTGACCAGATCATGAAGCTCAATCTCATTGTGTGTGTTTTCTAAGTGAATTTAAGATCAAAGTTAATATTATTTCTAACATACTGTAATCCATAACATTTACACTCTCTGGTACTGTGCATCATCCTCATCATAATATCAATATATTCAGATTGGTCATCAGTGAAGATCCCCAGTAGGCCAATGCACCTGAGAAGCCAGTGACTTTTTTGGTACTTGTTTCCTAGCACGGTGCTTATACAATTATTTATCTTATAGGGGACACATTTAACATTGAAAACACCCATTAGGGTGCTTATACAATTTAAAATCATATACCATTGTATATGCAATACAATGGCATACAATTCGATGGTATACAATTTAAAATTGTATAACATCAGCTAACATCACATCGCATACCATCATATGCCTTATGGTATGCGATGCGATGGGCGCCGTGCTAGGAAACAAGTACCACTTTTTTTTTTGCTTTTCCAAAGAAGTGGCCCCATCCAAACTTTTGGCTCCAAAATAAACAACCTTTGCTGTTTCACAATTTAGAGTACCCAACACTACAAATACTCATCTAAGAAAAGTGCCCATATGCCGTATATCCATATTGACATCTCTTAAAGGGACAGAATAGTGTTCTATCAGGGTGTACAATTTCTGGGGTTTCTGGGAAGATGGTGATATTTGTTCTACTTGGGGGATTAAGGTAATGATCGAAGCAATGCGAATTGGTGGGTACAGTGAGGTTTTTCATATATATGTCCCATGTTGCTTTATTTGCATTGATGTTAGTTACTGGGCAGGTGCATCTATCTTGACAATACATATCATGATTCACATTCATATTGCCCATTTGACAAGATGGGATAGGAAAACTGTATTGGTGGATTGAGGTTTTTTTGTTAATTCAATTTTAGGCAGTTTTCACTGTTTACACACTTTGAATTGACATCAATTACTATAGCATTGAGGAATCCTATTTTGCTTATAGTGCATAATAATGATATTACAGTATGTTAGTTAACATGAATAGTTATATTGTGTAAGGCAGCATGGAATTTAATGCTTATGCTCCTGTTATGTTTAAACAATACCTAGTGCTTATGAAGACATGGACTTTTTTCAATAAATTAAATAGTATCACTTTAAATAAACACTTATACATTGTGGCCAATGCAATGAATACCAAATCAGTATAAAAAATTGTTAATTTTTATCAACCACACAAAGGGACTACAAAAACCATATAACTACAAATACCATATTATTTCCTCATTGCTATTGCATGAATGTATTCCTCATTATATGTTTGACGTTGAGGATCTCTATGCAGGTTTCTTTGTGTTCAGAAATAGCCACAGATCTAAGAAAAAATATAAATAATTGTGTCATTATTATACAGTGCGTAAGATCCATACATGAAAAGAAATGCAAAATAATTGAGCAATACTTACCTTCTGACATATAAGATGAAACAGCAGACGGCCATTGCTTTCATGTTATTTCATTTAGAGACAATATTAATTATATTTTAGACCTAGAATGGGTTTACAAAGGCATATAGCAAACACACAACACCTACCATATGCCAAAAACACTTTAAAGTATTTTTGTTTTCACTTTTGTTAGATTAACATTGTGACTTGCTTTATAAAAAGAAAAAAATAAACATTCTTAATTTAAATAAGGATAGGTGTTCTATAGTTGCGGGACTCATCTGTGTTTTTATTGGGTTCTATCTGTTAATGATAACTGAATCATGCCCTTATTCTGATTGAGTCGGACCGCTACGTGTGCGGTCGGACAGCCGATGTTTGGTGTTTGCGCATGTGCAGAGGTGTTTCTGCGCATGTGCGAATGCCTCTCACATCCGAACACGGTGTGAGTTCCGTGCAGAAAATGATCGGTCTGAGCCATCTGAGCAGGGGGTGGAGAGGGGCGTGAAGGGATGTTTGGGCTCATTACCATATACGTATGCCCCGCGTTTCATAGGCGTTCCCATGAAAATGCTGGGCGTACGTATGGTAATGCGGCTGTGACCCACGTGTGGGGGGCGGACAGCTGACATAGCCGGATGTCAGCTGGCCGTCCCATATCCCTGCTTCCATACAGAAAAATGTCTGAGTGGTCTGGAGCACTCAGTGCTGCCTGACCGCTTGGTCAATCATTCGATGGTCGGTGGCCATCAGAGGATGGGGGAGGTCCCTACAGATGGAGGAGGTGTTCACATGAAACATCCACTAGCGGTCCGTTCGCTCGGCATCTTACCACATTTGGACAGTGTGAGCGATCCGTACGGTAGGCGGGGTTAGGAACACTCGGTTCCTGTCCAAAATACGCATCCGAACGAGTGAACTAGAATAAGGGCCACAGTCTGACTTTTGTCAATTGATGGTGCTACTGAGTCTCATTAGAATCTATGCACAATAAATGTATTTTATGAATCTGCAATGAAGTTAAAAGATTAAAACAAGGGTAATGTAAGTACTATAATATTTGCAGTTTGCATTTGCAAATTATAACATAATATAACTGTACTTGGGCTATTTGTGCCTTATTCAGAGTCTGACATCTGCCATGGCATATAACTCAATGCAGCTTTGTTATTATTTGAGCAGGTCCTTTTATAGAACTGTACATCATAATCGCAATGCCCATTTATGCAAACAAAAAAACAATTAGGTCAGTTGCTTAAAGGAATCAAATAGAGCATTTACTCTATGAGTGTATTTGAAGAGCTGTATACATCTAAGGTGTTCCTGCATCAGCGTCTATATAGCATAATCATCAGCAGGTGCAGAAAAAGTTTCACAGATGTATTGGGTTGGGCAGGCATGGGATCAACTTGCCACTGTTGCAGAGACACTATACTGTTGAGAGGTGTAGAAAGTATTATGGGGCACCCTGTAATATCCAACAGACACCTGCCTATATACATGACCAGCTGGTCCTCTGTATTATTTATTTATTTATTATTTATTAACAGTTATTTATCTCTACACAGTTAGGACCATGATGGGAATCAAACCCATGCCTCAGTGCTGTGAGGCAGTAATGCTAACCATTACACCATCCTTGCTGCCTTGTATGATCCTCTCCTCTGCCACTTGCCTGTGTAAGTATGAGTATGGCTGTACAGAACCTATGCATTGCAATAAACCAAAGCTCATACTTAAGTCTATGAGGCTGTTGTATCTACAACATTTGTATCTGCTGGTATCTACTATTTAATAACTAAGCACATATGCCACCAAGGACACAAACAGCACTGATGTGAGCTGTCAAAACAAGTTCCGTTACAATCCGTAAAAGTGGGTCCAGTTTACTGCATGGAGATGGTACAAGAAAAATAACATAGGGGTCCTCTGACTAGTTTCACCTTTAGGCAGCATTCCTGCTGCAGGGCTGGTTTTATATATTATGCTCCTTCTATGCCATATACTTGAATGGGAGCCACATACACATGTACATGTGTGTATGTACAATAAAATGTGCTGGCAGTGTATCACAATCAGCCACGGCACAGTGTACCATAGCTGACATGGTGAACCGGGACTCAGCATTTGCTTTGCTCTCCTAAGCCAACCATCACACTACTTTGAAAGTTGCCAATGTAAGTGTGGGGGTGGGCTAAGGAGAGTTAAGCAAATGCCCAGTCGTGGGTTCACCATAGTGGCTATGTTATGCAGTGCCACTGCTGATCTGGATACATTGCCAGCAAATATCTTATATACATCTACTCATGTATGTTCATATGTGCTTAGCAGCTTCTCCCCTACACTAGGTAGTCAGTTGTGCACCCTGGGTCTACAATTGCTGCTGGTTGGCACACATTTGTAATCTTAACCCTTTAAACGCCAAGTGAATTTGTCAAAATTGGTGTGAAAATTGCCAAGCAAACATTTTTATTCATCATAATGACCTGTAATTTTTACCTTATTTATAGGAATTATAATCTTTTTTTACACATTTATTAAAATTTATATAACAAATGTGAGCAAAGCTGGCATTTTTAGCTAATCTTTTGCATCTCTCTCACAGAGATGTTGCCATTTTTAGTGGATATTTTGTGCATCTCTCACAGAGATGTTGGCATTCAAAGGGTTAATTAATTATATGAAGAGGTAAACCTGGCGCCTGTGTGTGTGGCTTTGCCGAAAGCAGCTGTTGAAGGGAATGATCAGTTCCCTAGCACAAAAGAACATAGATTAAAAACTAAAAGGACAGCGCTTTAAATAATATATGTCAATTTTACATATAATAAATGTACTGAATTGAAGAGATAATAAAATGTAATAGGTAATAAAATATAAAGACAAATAAAACAATTAAAAGGACACACTCAGAGAAATTGTAATAATCCCTTCTTATATGCATATTGATACTCATGGGTAGATTTATTAAGCTCGGTGAAGTAATAAAGTGTCTGGTTTTTATCACCGGCCAATCAGCTCTTACCTGTCATTTTTCAAACCAAGCCTGTAACTTCACAGTTAGAAACTGATTGGCCAGTGATAAAAACCAGACACTTTATCACTTCACCGAGCTTAATAAATCTGCACCTCAGTCCTTGGTTTAGGCATTTAGAGCATAATTCAGTGCAATAATTATTTGGTCAAGATAATATTCTCCCCACTGGAGTTCACAGTCTGACGCGAATGTTTAAACACTGCTGGAGGTAATTTTGATGGTAAATCTAATCCTCTCTAGTGTGCGGATGAGTGGATCTGATCTAGATGAGGGTAAGTTTCAGTCCCGAAAGGCAACAGGTGAGGGAGCAAGTATCCCAATGATCAAGTACACCACTGTGCATTTGGATGGGCCCAATTGGAGTTCCCAATTTCCAACAGCAATAGATGAATCAAACAACTCCCAAATGAGTAGATGGTCCAAGGTTGGTTCTGAGTATCGGCTGATGGGTCTCTTGTGTCTTCAGAAGGAGTGCCTCTAATGTGTTTTGTTGTACAATGGACAACTTTATCAAAGGAACCATTGTACAACGAAACCTTGGACCATGTACTCATTTGGGATCATTATGGAGACTAGGGCAGGCTGGATTATAAAGAATACAATACCAATCAAAACAGCTAGAATGAACAAGCCCCCTTAATGAGAGTCACTGCAGGTGGGCAGCCTGACACAAAGGCAGAGTGTTAATGGCCTACTTATGGGACCGGTGAGATTGCACACAGAAAACAAACAGGAAACAGGCTGCAGTTACACAGACCTGCCAGAGCTGGCCTGTAACGCCAGCTGTTGTTGAACTACAGATCCCAGCATACCCTTTAACAGTTTTAGCATGCCAAATAGTAGCAGGGCATGCTGAGATTTGCAGTTCAACAAGTAGTCAGAGGTTTTCCATTGCTGCTATACATAAAAAAGGATACCAAAGCACATGACATATCAAAATCAATCAGAAAAAAAACATTTTACAAGGAGTTTTATACATTATTCATTCAAAATAATGTAATGGCAGATTTTGTAAAATAATATGTATAGTATATGGAACCTGATTGTTCTAGTTTATTCTTTCTAAGTATATGTTCTAAGATGACTGAAGAGAGATCTGTCACTTCAAGCTGTGCATTCCCTTATTATTTTAGAAAGTAGTTTAACATGGTTGCATTACAATAATTGTGCAGGTGATTTATACATATAAGGTAACAAGAAGGACACACTTTGTGCCATGGTGTGGGAGAATTAACGATTGTTAAGATTTATATGGTTATTGAGCATATAAAATTGCCAATTGCCTATTCATTTTGTGATCTGACATATGAATGCTACAAGTTAAAGTGTTTATTAAGTTATAATTGATTAATGCAAAGCTAAGCCACGATTTTAATGCATAAAAATGATTTTAAAGGTTAAGAGGAGGGCATCAGCTTTGTGACCTCCAATTGACTGGGTATATTCCATTTATAATATATTGCTGAATATCATTATTGATTTTCAATATCTGAAACACCTATTCTGTAATGTTATTTTACTTAAGGAATAGTTATTATTTAATGTCAGTAACCATACAGTTAAACGTTTTACAAAACATAGGTATTACAATAACTGTTCCCAAACAATAAAACTGAAAGACATAATTATTCTGTATTACAGCAGTATGTAAAAACTAAGACTACTAAATCAACTACAGTAGTAATAATGTGCAACAAACCCACCCACCCCCTCAAACTTACCTGATCTGAGGCCAGCTCGATACTTCTTGCCATTTTGCGGATCCAGAACGAGGCCGAATGTCATCATCTCTCATGCCTTCTAGCACCCTGAAAGAGATTTTTCTAACTGACTCCCCAAATGCGGCGACTGTGCTCCTTTATGCATATGCCACACACTGTGATGCCAATTATAAATATGCCCCACGCCGTGATGCCCATTACATATTATGCCACACACTGTAATGCCCATTATACCTATTTATTTATTGTTTCTTATATAGCACAGCAGATTCCATTGTGCTTTACAATTGTAGATATGCAACAGACTGTGAAGCCCATTACACATTATGCCACACACTGTGATGCCCATTAAACATATGCCACAAAGTGTGCTGCCTATTATACATATGCACACACAGTGATGTCCATTATACATATGCCACACACTGTGATGCCCATTATACATATGCCACACACTGTGATGCCCATTATACAAATACCACACACTGTGATGCCCATTATACAAATACCACACACCGTGATGCCCATTATACATATGCCACACACCATGATGCTATTACACATTATGTCACACACTGTGATGCCCATTATACATATTCCACATACTGTGATGCCATTATACAAATGTCACACACTGTAAAGCCCATTGTACATATGTCACACACTGTGATGCCCACTATATATGCCACACACTGTGATGCCCATTACACATGCCACACACCATGATGCTAATTATACATATGCCATACACTGTGATGTCCATCATACATATGCCACACACTTTGATGCCCATTACACACTTTGCCACACGCCATGATGCTGATTACATAGTATGCCACGTAAATGCCTACTTGCTCATTGCTAGGGGGTTATTTCTCAATGCCAGGGGTTACATGCTTGATTTCAGGGGTTATGTGCTAGAGGCCAGGGGCTTCATGCTTGATGCCAGGGACTTCATACTTGATGCTAAGGGGAAAGACATGTTCATTGCCAAGGGGGAGTTAAATGCACATTGCCAAGGGGCAGTGAATTGCTTATTGCCAAGGCGGAGTTAAATGCTCATTGCCAAGGGGGACTAAATTGCTTGTTGCAAAAGGGAAGTGAAATGCTTCCGCTCACTGTAAGGAAGACAGCCGCCAGCCGCACACAATTAAAAGCCGTAGCAACCTGGCAGAGAGCAGTGGGCTGTTCAGCTGTATTAAAGTTTAAGTTTAAGAAAGTCAAAGTTGTATTTCTGGGCCAAAAAAGGATTGTAATATGAACTGGATATGTGCAACACCTGTAGAAAGATATTTAAATTACTGTATGACAGTATCTACATATCTTATCCAGTATTAACTTAAGGCTGCTATAAAATTGCCATATATAGTATGTTTATATGTGTGTGTGTATCTGAACTGCGTGTGAAGTGAAATGTGTGTAAAGTACTAAACATGTACAGTACAAAGTAAAATTTAAATCAGCTTTAATGCTAACATGCTGTAGAAGTCATATCATTCTAGACAGAGCAACATCACTTTAGAGACACTTGACAAACAAATATATAGAAATTGAAAAAAAAAAAAAACCTTTTACCTAAAAGCTGTGGCTAAGGAGAGCATATGGTTCAGAGGACCATTAAAAAGCATCAAAAGAGGCAGGCTCATATTGGTAATAAGACGGCTGCTAGGAAATAAAATGGGCATTGATCTGCACTATTGAGTGTGACATTTTAACCGAAGCTAAGAACCAAGAGCATATCTCGCCCTCTTATTCATCTCCCTGCCTGTTTTAGTAAATTGTCTTTTTTTTTTCAAACCACTGGCCCCAGAGGTCACTTCATATTAGCTGCCTTGTTAATACTGAAACAATCAATACTTAATCAACAAGTAATGGGATTTTGCAGTCATCCTGTATGATCTTTCAATAAAGCCCTGTATCTATCTCAGCCCATTCAAAGCCTGACTAAAGATGCACGACTGCTGCAGAGAAAGGATTTGATGGTCTGATGCTTTTAGTCTCATCTGCATCTGATTAAGACACCATGCAGTCACTGTCCTTCACCTGTTTGTTCTCTTCTCCCTGCAAAAGGTCGCCTAGTATAGAAATTCGTTGTCACTAAATTCAACTATAAATTATTAACGCAATTCATATAGACAAGTTAGTTCATCTGACTGCAGTACATACATTTCATTTTTAGAATGCAACTTTGTAGGGTTGAAACCAAATATTTAATATATTTTATTTCCAGTTTTTATTTCTAAATTGCAGTGTAAAAATTATGCAGCCAGTTTTTACCCTGCACAGAAACAAAATAACTCACACAAATATAACTCTCTCTATACATGTTATATCTGCCCCACCTGCAGTGCACATGGTTTTGCCCATTTTAAAAATAAAGTTGTACTGCGATCAGATCTCAATAAAGGCCTTTGTTTTGTTTGTATCAAGACATAATAAAATTATATGTGCCTTTGTAATTTTTTTTTTAACATTCAAACTCTAATAATTGTATAGCATATTTGAATTGAGGAGATTATGGGGCTCATTCTGAGTCAGAAGCAAAGCAAAACAGCAAGGGACTTTACAATGGGTCAAACCATGTCACACATGTGGGGGTGTAAATACAGTTAGGGGCCTATTTATCACTCAATATTTGCAGAATATACCCTGAAAACAGGGATACCTGTAAAAAATAAATATCACCCTATTGTATGAAGGAGGAACGCAGAACATGTCTCTAATATCTGCTGCTGATCCTCCAGTTCTAACATCAGTTGTAGCACCTAAAGGTTTCTATGGGGGCAGAATTTACTAAGGTCTGGAATTTAAGACTTTCCAGAGTTTGGCTCTGGCAACTAGTGCTATCTGAAGACTGTAGTCACTGGAACTCTCCCTGGTAATGGTCCCTGCACATAAGTGTCTACTCAGTAGTGCTATAGGGTCCCGAAAATTCAATGGAATTATGGCATTAGTGATCATGTCTATTTTAACACGTCACATGTTTTTGATACATCCCAGCATATGCCTATTGCCAGTGCCTGCATTAACCACTTTGCTGCCCTAGGCTGGTTCAGCCTCTGACTCAACACAGCACCCAAAACCCAGATCATAGCAGCAGCCTGGAACATCACCCATAGTAATCTTAATTTTGGTTCCCTGTGCTAGCAACAGTATTCATGTGCCAACCCCCCATATTTTAGTTATGGACAGTGCTGGGAAGGGGCATTGCATTTGCAACACAATAGTACCCCCAATTTTAAATTATGCCAAACAGTAGTGCAAACTTATTTAATAACATCACAGAATAGTGCTTCTTATTCATGTAAAGTAGTTACCCTTATACCAATCAGTAGTACCCCTTTACCTTATACATGTTACTCCCATGTACAGACTGTTACAGAACTGGCAAGTAGTAGTAATATATCTGTGACTGATACATGTATCACTAACTGTTTTAATAGGAACAGGCTTGTAGATCCACTAAACGCTTTTTGTCTCTTCATGAACTATTGCCTGATATTTAATTTTCAGTGGAAGCAGGATTTTTTATTGTTTATTTCTCATATATGAAATTTTAAAAGAAATAAGGTATATTTATTTACTTTTTATATTAAAATGTATGTATTCCGGAGACTTCCGCTTCTGGGACCATGGCGAGCACACGCTGATCTTTACAGCTCCGTGCCGCGGTCCACTCACCCGCTCACCGGAGCTCTACCACCAGCTCCACACGCCCGCAGATTCACCCAGAGACGCCTGCAACTCTAATGGACAAGTTTCAGTCCCCGGGCGCATCCCAGAAGCAGCAGCAGGAGAAAAGACGGGCAGAATCCAACATGGCGCCAGAACCAGACTCGGCACCCCCGTCCCCGGCATCAAAGCTGAGCGCATTACACAGCGCAGAATCTACCTCCATACAGGTACATAAAAACCCTGCAGCCCCAGCCACCTATGGGGATATAGTAGAGGCAATAAAAGCCACAATGCCCTCCATATTCGCCAGTGCAGTGGCGGAGATTACCCAGCAGATTAGTCTGACCTGACTACCAGAGTAACTGACTCTGAAAACAGCATTGGCACCCTGAATCATGATGTTCATGTGCTGCAAAAAGACATGATCAAATTACAGAAGGAGAATTATCAGCTATGGAATCGTCTGGATGACGCAGAAAATCGCTCCAGAAGTAATAACGTTAGGATTGTTGGTCTGCCTGAGACACTTAAAGGGCCAGCACTAGCCAACTTTGCCGCATCAACCCTGCCCCAGATCCTCAAAATCCAATCCAAGGATATTGTTATCGAGCGTATCCACAGAGTTGGTCCCCCTCTCAGACACTCAGATGCCAGACCCAGAGCAGTCTTGTTTAGATGCATGAATTATCTGCATAAAGTCGCCATCTGGAAAGCTTCAAGCAAAATACCTGATCTCCAATGGGAGGGGAATAGAATAAGAATATTCCAAGACTTCTCCGTGGAGCTATCAAAGCAGAGAAGATCCTTCTCACCTGTTTGTTCCCGCTTAGTGGCAGATGGTCATAAGTTCGCCCTCATGTATCCAGCCCACCTCTGCATATTCCTAGAGGACTCCCACTTTGACTTTTCCTGTCCTGAAGATGCCGCAGCCTTCCTTCGGAAAGATTCCCTTCTAATACTGCTGACATCTCGGACCCACCAGGAATCTCAACCTGAAGTTAATCTACATGCCACACACTGTTCAAGTTATCCCAACTCCAATTGTGGTAATATCACCATTCACACCGGTTTAATATTACCCCACTTTAGCACTGCTTGTTAGGCTGATTCACCAAGTTCATCCAACAAAACTGGAAATAAAAAAGCCTGTTTATTGGACATGTGTCTTTTGATCGTTTTTGCTAGTCTAAATTCTGGAATAGACTCTGGACTTAAGATTAATGGACTGGCGGCCCTGCTCGCCATGATACGGAATAGAAATGACACCCAGTCCTTCTTATTTAGAAGTTCTTATCATCTATACCTTTTTTACTAGATTTTCTGCGGTTGTCCATTTGTTTAAGCCGTATGCCTGGCATGTAATACATGCACCTCTCTGTTTATACTTGTTTGTATGTCATGTATATCCTGTCTCATATATGTTTCTCCCCCCCCCCTTTTTCCCTTCTTGTAATTGTACAACTAGTTGGAGACAAAATCCTATGGTCCCCCAGATCTCACCTGCTCGACTGATCACCGCGAACAACGACACCCATGACTGATCTGAAAATTGGTTCCTTCAACGTAGGAGGATTTCTCTCACCGGCTAAACGCCTCAAGGTGCTGTTATATCTCCAGAGGCAGTCCTTAGATATTTTTTTTTTTTTTTTTGTATATTCTTTTTTTATTGAAATTATATAAAAATACAGAAAAAGTGAGTTTAAACGGCTCCATATAGAGTAATCAGGTAATCAATATTTCTCGACGCAGCGAGAAGAACAATTCTGTGGTTCAAAATAGTCAGGTGACCCCTGTAGTAGGGAGTCTCGAAAATATAAAAAACTGTGTATAGAACAGGAGTCCATAGGAGCCAAAGGTGTTATGCTATAGATAATTTCAATGTTTACAAGCATATGAAGGTGAGAGGGTCAGAGAACAAGTGAGGAGAGACAGATAGAGGGAAGGAAAGGATGGGTGGGGGTAAAGGCGGGGGTAGGGTTAACCTTTCCCAAGGTAAGATGGGCTAGTAAAAGCGGTTTAACGCTAAGGTATTCTGGCAATGTAGTTATCTGTTCTGTTTAGGAGATAGAGTTTTTATATTCTTGACTCTCTTTGTATTCCAGCCAGGGAAGCCATGTGGCCATAAAACCGGAGTGTTTATCAACAGAGGATAGCATCGTGTCCTCCATGTTCATGTAATAATCGATTTTGGTGAACCAGGACTTTTGTGTGGGAGGGGTTGTGGATTTCCATAATGCTGGAATTACGGCTCTAGCGGCATTACTTAAGTGTCTACTCAGTGAGGATTTGTATAGGGAGATCGGGGTGGTGGAGTGACCTAGTAGCCAAAAGGCGGGGGTGGAGGGGAGGGGGGTGTGGAGTATGCCCTGTGATATTCTTATAACTTCTGACCAGAAAGGTGTGATGAGTGGGCATTCCCACCAGACATGTAGAAGTGTCCCAGTAGCGATTTTGCATCTCCAGCAGTTTGCTGGGGTATTGGGGTTCATAATATGTAGTATAGAGGGATGTCTATACCATCTCATGATTAGTTTATACTGGGTTTCCCTGGTTTGGATACAGATGGAACTGGCGTGTGCTTTCCTAAAGATGGATTCCCATTCTTTGTCCGAGATAGTCAGACCTAGATCCCTCTCCCAGGCCTTGGTGAAGGACGAGGTTATATCAGAGTTTGGGTTTTGAAGGATTTTATATATTACTGAAATTGCGTGAGTAGGATCGCGCGTGGCTACACATAGTCTTTCAAATGGTGTCAGTTCACGCGAGGCCAGTGGGAGTCTAGAGTTCGTCTGTAGGAAGTGCCTTGCTTGGAGATATTTCCAAAAGTCCCTATGAGGGATCTCCCACTTAGTTTGGATGTCGGAGAATGATCGCACTCCTATAGACGTAACCAACTGACCTACCCGAAAGATACCCTCTAAGGCCCATTGGGAGAAGTCAGGGATTCTTGTACCGGGTTGGAAGTCTGGGTTGTATAAAAAGGAGGTCAATGGGCCAAACTTGGAGGATATGTAGTGTCTTTGACGTAGAAGTTTCCATGAGGCCAGAGTTGGAGGAATGGTAGGGTGTGAAGGAGGGGGTTTGAGGAGTGTGGGAAGCCAAGGGAATATCTCTGGATATTGTTGTGCGCAAACCCCTTCGAGTTCAACCCACTGTTTTTTGCTTCGACTCCTCGTCCAATCCAATATTCTATTTAGGTGTACAGCGTAATAGTAGTTTTTAATATCTGGTAGTTGGAATCCCCCTCGAGAGACGGGTCTAGTGAGAACATCTCTTTTAATCCTAGGTCGTTTACGGAGCCAGATAAATTGTTGGGTAAGTTTCTGTATGGTTCTGAACCAAACTTCTGGGACGGAGATTGGTAGGGCTTGGAGGATATAAAGCAATTTAGGTAGGGAGTTCATTTTGATGACGTTTATTCTCCCTAACCAAGATAATTGTTTGTTGTGCCATCTGCTGTAATCTGCTCTAAGTGATTTAAGAAGAGGCAGATAGTTCAGAGCATATAAACGGGTCAGGTCACTAGATAGTTTAATTCCTAGGTATGTGATGTGTGATGGCTGCCATATAAAGGGGAAGGTTCTATGTAAGTAGTGGACTGATGTGGGGGGTACGGATATGTTAAGGATACTGGATTTGGACATATTGACTTTAAAATTGGATAGGGCGCTGAAACGATCTAGTTCCTGTAAAAAGTGGGGTAATGAGGCCTCCGGGTGTGTCAGGATTGCTAACAGGTCGTCTGCAAACAGTGCTAATTTGTGTTCCCTTTCTCCCACTAGCAGTCCCGTAATATATTTGTTGTCTCTGATTGCTCTGGCTAGGGCTTCCATGCAGAGGACAAAAATGAGTGGTGAGAGGGGGCAGCCTTGCCTCGTTCCATTACTGATTGGGAAGGGGTCGGACAGAAAACCGTTTGTTCTTACTCTAGCTGTTGGCATGTGATATAGAGCGAGGATCCTGTGGAGTGTCTGTGGACTCAGACCGATATGCTCCAGCACAGCTCGCATAAAGCTCCAGCTAACTCTATCAAATGCTTTTTCAGCATCTGTGGAAATCAATATGGCCGGGATTTTATGTTGGGAGGCAAGATGGATCAGACTCAGGACCTTGGTGGTGTTATCCTTCGCCTCTCGGCCTGAGACAAATCCCACCTGGTCACTGTGGATTAGTGCAGGAAGCACTTTGTTTAATCTATTTGCCATCAACTTTGCAAAGAGCTTTATGTCAATGTTTAGTAGAGATATCGGTCTATAACTGGAGCATATGGAGGGGTCCTTTCCTGATTTTGGGATGACCGTAATGTGTGCTTCTAGTGACTGCCTAGTAAAGTGAGAGTTTGCGGAAATGGTGTTGAAGGCTTGAAGGAGTCTGGGGGTCAGGAGATTTTTAAATGTCTTATAATATGGCGCAGTGAAGCCATCTGGGCCTGGACTTTTTCCAGATGGTAAAGAGGATATTGCAGATTCTAGTTCTTGCGTTGTGAATGGTTGATCTATAAGTTCCCTGTCGGAGTTGGAGAGAGTAGGAAATGCTACTGATGACAAGTATTCTTTTGCTTTTAATGTGTCGTGCAGAAGGTCAGTTGAACTGGGGGTTGCTTTGAGGTTATATAGTGCTGAATAATAATGCTGAAAGCATGCCGCAATTTCTGGGGTTTTAAAGCAGAGTGAGTTTGTATCGTTCTTTATCTCGCTGATAAAAGAGGCCGCTCTCTGGGCTTTAATAGCCTGGGCAAGGAGGCGGCCTGGTTTGTTACCCCAGTGGTAAAATTTTCGATTGCATTTGCGTATGTCTAATCTAGTACGTTCAGAGAGCAGTTTGTTCAGGGTAGCTCGGGTTTCGGTCAGGTCAACTAGTATCTCAGGTGAGGCGTTAGATTTGTGTAAGTTTTCTAAGGTGTGGATCTTGTGCAGTAGCGTGAGTATTCGCTCTGACTTTTGTTTTTTGATAAAAGAACCTAGTTGTATGAGTTTGCCCCTTATAACACATTTGTGAGCCTCCCATAAAGTTATTGCGGATGTGTCTGCTGTGTCATTTATGCTGAAGTAGTCAGATAGAGCTTTGTCCATTTCAGCTTTGCAATATTTATCTTGTAGTAGGGACTCGTTTAGGCGCCATGTCCATTGGCCTGGGGAGTGTTGAGATATCGCTATAGTCATTGAGATTGGGGCATGATCTGACCATGTAATAGAACCAATAGATGTATCAAGAAGCCTAGGGAGGTGTTTATGGCTTAAAAACAGGTAATCTAGGCGTGAGTAGGATTGGTGAGGGTGTGAGTAGAATGAGTAATCTCTGCCAGAAGGGTTTAGTATTCTCCAGGAGTCTGCTAGTTGGAGCTCGTGGAAGATTTTCCTAACTTTTTGGTATTTGCGGTTTGGGAATCGGTGGGATTTGGTGGATGAGTCTAGCGTTGGGTCCATAGTCCAATTTAAATCGCCTCCCATTATCACTGTACCTTCAAGAAAGGAGTCTAAATGAGCGAGATGGGTTTGGAGAAATATGTGTTGGTCTTGGTTAGGGGCATAGATCACCACAAAGGTGTATGGTTGCGTAAAAATTTTGCATTTGACAAGTAGAATTCTACCAGGGACTATCTTTTGTACTAATATATCGGATAATTGGAGACTTTTGGAGAACAGAATTGCCACTCCTTTGGTTTTACTATTAGGAGTATTGCAGTAGTAAGCAAAGGGGAAGTGGCGGTTGGTGATAGGTGGGTTACGTGCAGAGATTTTAAAATGTGTTTCTTGGATCATAGCTATATCTGCCTTCTCAGCTCTAAGGGTTCTAAGTAGGTTGGAGCGTTTTTCTGGGATGTTAAGACCTTTTACATTAATCGAGAGAATTTTTAGTTTACCTGGTGTAGTCATATTTCTTTATGGGTGGATTGTAGGTCGGAATCCTGGGAAAGGTCAAGACAGAAGAGGATAGCAAGGGGGACATGGGTACATAGAGGAGGTGTATGAAAACAAATAACAACAATAACTGTATTGAAATTCCCGCAGTGGGGTTTCTGGCATTTAAATGCGCCAGCGACCCAAATGGCATAGTGGCCTAAGGCGGGTTGGGGGTAAGGGGGTCACCGCTTTTGAGCAGTGTATTATAAACATTCAAAAAATGTACAATATTAAAGGAGTGCAACCGAGACATATGTCAATAGTGAGAAACATTATAAGAAGAGCAAAAAAGACATCTCAAAAAGACACAGATAAAAAAAGAAAATAAAACAAAACAGAGTAATCTACTGTCAGTATGGGGAGGGGGAGGGAGAGGGTGCGGGAGAGACATAGGAGGTTTTGTATAACATTTTTAACACAGTGTTTCAGTAGGTTAGAATATTCACCAGTCCTTCCGAGTAGTCAGACCGGGGTCTGACAGGCAACCATCAGCCGAATGGTTTCTGTTGTTCACGGAGGGTCAGCGGCACGCGATGCGGAGTCGGAGCTTGGTTTCTTTTTTGCGTGGCGGATCTCTTGCCAGGGCTGGTCGTGTCTAGGTCGGCGTGTGGGAGGCAGTTCAGGGTGTGCGAATTCCCAGTTGGGGATGTCGAGAGGAGGGAGACCCAGATTGGTGCAGAAAGTGGGGAGGTCAGAAAAAGAGTTCAGGAAGTGGGTTTTCCCAGCAGAGGATACTTGTAGGTTAAAGGGAAAGCCCCATTTATACTTCAGCTGGCGTTTGCGGAGTTCTGAGGTCAGAGGTTGGAGTATTTTTCTCTGTTGTAGGGTGTGCCAGGATAGGTCTTGATAAATCTGGATGTTTGAGCCATTAAAGTCCACTCCTTCTAGTTGGCGAATTTTGCGGACGATATTCTCCTTCTGTGTGTAATAATGAAGACGGCAGATTACATCGCGCGGGCGATCTGAGGGTGCGCCTCTTGGTTTAAGAGCGCGGTGGGCTCTGTCGAAGGTTATGGTGTCAGAAGGGTCGTTACCCAGTACCTCATTGAAGATCTTAGTTAGAGCATCTGTCAGAGCGTCTTGGGTGATGTCTTCGGGTAGACCTCTTACTCGGAGGTTGTTTCTTCTCCCTCTGTTGTCGAGATCTGTCAGGCGTGTTTGAAGTGAGCGGATTTCTGCCGTCTGGGCGGTGAGTATTTCCGACAGTGAGTTACAGAAAGTATCCGTCTCGTCTTGGCGAGCCTCTAGGGTGTTCGTGCGGTGGGTAAGCTGGGCAATGTCCTGTCGGACCAGGGCTATTTCCTGTCGGATGGTATCTTGCATGTCTCGCTTGGTAGGAAGGGTTTTAATGTAGGAGAGGACCTCCTTCAGTTCTGATAACTCCGATGTGAGCAAGGAGATCTGGGTTGTAGATTGGGGGGTAGTTGGTAAAGCTAGGAGGGGTGGGGAGGGGTTGGACTCTGTTGATTCATCCGTGAGTCGGGACGGGGTAGGTTGTAGAAACGGTCTCATGTCTGTTTGGGACATGTTTTCTTTTGTAGGAGGAGCGGTACCCTTTCGAGAAGCCCTCCTACCTTTGACCATAATTTGCACAGTAGATAGTATAGGAAGAAGTTTAGGTCCAATAAGTGTGTCTCGGGCTGCGTTGTTGGATAAGGCGGATTGTCACATCAAGCGGCGACCCCCAAAGGCCTGGCGTTAGTGGCGCATCATTAATCGGAGGGTGGTATAGTTAGGAGCGGTTTCTTTCTACTCCCATCTGGAGCGGTCCCCCGGGGCCTGCGATATGGTATTCGTGGCCCTTTGTGTACTCCTTCGGGGTGTATGGATTTGTGCAAGAGTGTTTCAGGTAATTCTGGTGGTTTTGGTTGTAATTAGGACTAAGGCCACTAGAGGGCAGTCGTGTATCGCAGATGGAAGCTCTTTTATGAAGTGTGCTCCCAAAGTAGGTTTGGAGATGGCTACTTTCACTTTTTTTTTATTTATTTTTTATGTTTAGTGTACTGTCAGTAGCAGCATTGATACAGTGGAGGGGAGGGGGGTGGAATATGTGGGGGAATAGGGGTGTTCTTTGCAGTGTCCTTTATCTCTGTATGATATCGCAGTCTGGGGGAAGGGGATTCAAGCCCACCAGCACTGCAACACTATTTATAGGCAGCCCCCTTCGAGTATAGACCCAGGACCTGTTTTATGACCTATCCGGGGGGGAAGGGGGGGTGAAGTTCCCAGCCTCAGCCTGCACCAGGCTTAGCTGGCAGCCTTACTGTAAGCTGCTGCGGATCCAAGATGGCGGGCGCGGCACTCTCCAGCCGTCTTGCTGGTCAAATGTGTCTCCTCTGTGGCTGTGCAGAGCCCGGTGGAGCTGATCCTGCTTCAGGGGCTGTGCGGGTGGTCTCTCAGCCGCAGCGTTGTCGGGCGGCGGGGAGACGATTTTCGCCGGGTTCGGCCGGCCTCACTAATTGAGGTCCCGGCTTGTGGGGGTGGAGCAGGCCGCAATCCGCGGAGGGGCCTAGAGCCTCTCCCGATTCTGCGGGATCCTTCACCTGTGTCAGGTTGTGTGCCTGGGGTCGTCGGGGCACCTCCGGTCCCTGCACTGAGGCGGCAGATGGGGTTTTTGGGGTGTTTCAGGGCAGAGTGAACGGGAGCCCCGGGAAGATGCGTGCTTCCCTGATGTCCGCCAGGCCACGCCCCAGTCCTTAGATATTAATGTTAACAAGTGGAATGCAATATGAATAAATTTACTGGAAATCCCAAAGAGAAGCAGTCCACTCCGTAGTTTCAAGGTAAAAAAAAAAGTACTGAATGCTTTATTAAATAAAAAGTCTCATAAAAGGAAGAAAATTTCCTTAAAAAAATCACACAAAAAAACAGTCTAAAAGTATATAAAAAAGGGATTCACTCTCTTCTTTGCATAGGAGAGAAAACAATTTAAAGGTAGCTCACCAGATTCTTGGATACGCAAGTATCCCTGTATGCTCCAGACTGCACTATAGGTCCTTATGGTGGGTACACCTATCTGGGTGTATGGGGTGTTTCAGGGCTGGGAGGTCGTTCTGCCACTACGGTTACCTCTCTAGTACTTATGGATTCCCCAGATCTCAGCTCCACCCGGACTCACGGTATTGCGCTTTGGGTTCTGGAAGCCGCACTGCCACTAAGGTTATTCCTTCCTCCTTCTGCGCTCACCTGCAGATCTTTACTGTGCAGTGTATCTGGATGGGTACTTTCAGGACAAAGGAGAGAGGGCGAGTCAGTTTGTCGACTGAGAGATTATGTATTTACTTTACCCTCATTTGTGAGGGATACAATGGATGTATTAAATAAACTCCAAGGTATCACCCTGAACCCTGACTCCTGGCTCATCACCTGCGATGTGGAAAGCCTGTATACCAGCATAATACATCAGCATGGTATACAGGCTGCAGAATACTTCCTGAGCATGGAACGAGATGTACCATTAAATTCCTTCATCATCAGACTTCTGTGCTTTGTGCTGACCCGAAACTATTTCATATGCGAAGACCGCTTCTACCTCCAGGTGCGGGGGACTGCGATGGGGAGCACTTGTGCCCCCACGTATGCCAACCTGTACCTGGGATGGTGGGAGCGGGAGCACGTATTTACTGAAAAGAATGACAGGTTCACAGAACATGTACTTATGTGGCTCAGGTACATAGATGACCTGCTCATCTTGTGGGAAGGGGACATAAATTTGTTTATGGAATTCCTGGAAGTTCTGAATACCAACAATTTGAACCTAAAACTTACCTGCAATGTCAGCCAGAAAGAGGTTGAATACCTTGACCTACGCATCAGTGTTGATATGGATGGATCAATAGTTACAGACATCTTTCGGAAGAACACAGCGACTAATTCACTGCTCCACAATGAGAGTGCCCACTATCCACCAGTCCGGAAAGGTTTACCCAAGGGGGAATACCTCAGGACAAGGCGCAACTGCTCAGACGATACCACATATGAGAGGAGAGCAGATGAACTAGACCTCAGACTCATCAATCGAGGCTATAGTAAAAGATCCATCCGTAAAGCCAGAGGAGAAGTACATAAATACAAACGAGACCAACTTTTAGTCCCCAAGGAACATAAAGAGACGGACTCCAATGAGAAAGTCAGATTTATTGGGACATACTGCCAGGAATGGCGTCAGGTTCAGGGGGTACTCAATAAACACCTCGGGATCCTCAAAACTGACAAAGACCTAGAAGGAATACTAGGCGATCGGATCGAGATCAGTTGGAGAAGAAGCCAAAATCTCAGGGACCATCTAGTACATAGCCACTTTGAGAAACCTACCAGAGTCAAAATCAATAGAAAGGGGACCTTCAAATGTGGAACTTGTAGGGTGTGCACATACATAGCCCCCCACAAAATGTACACAGATAGATACGGAAAACAGTGGAAAATTGACCAATACATCACGTGTGACACCCCAGGGGTAATTTATAATCTTGAGTGCCCCTGTGGAAAACACTATATTGGGAAAACAAAGAGACCACTGAAAGTCCGACTATCAGAACACCTGGCGAGCATAAAATATGCCAAAAGAGACCAACAGGCTGGCAAGACACTTACACCAGTGGCCAAGCATTTCCTTAGGTACCATCAGGGAAATGCCAAAGGCCTCCAAGCCTATGGAATGATGCAGGTAGTGATGGGTACCCGCCGAGGTGACATTGATAAAGAGCTTCTCAAACAAGAAACCAGACTGATATTTTTAATGCAAACTCTATCTCCACTAGGTCTCAATGAGGAGAACATCTATACAGTTTTCTTGTGAACAATAACTGATATGGTTCCAAACACTTGAACAAACGACCAGTATGGTGTGAATGAAGAAATTATATAAACAGTCTCCCTGTGAATAACTACTTACATGGTCCAAATGCAAACTATAAGGCATTTTCTTGACCAAATAATGGTCTCAGGCTCAATATGTGTGATAAACCCCTGATCTAGAATCAGATGGGCGACCACTAGAAGACAAATTAGTCTAACACAACCTATCGTGGAAAATAGCGCAAGACATTATAAAACGGTCTATGACAATGGTCTAACAAAGAAGAATGGACACAAGAAAACCCACAAGACATTATAAAACGGTTCATGACAATGGTCTAATGAAGAAGAGTGGACACAAGAAAACCCACAACTGGGATACGGCGATCTCCCATGTTC
This sequence comes from Crinia signifera, assembly GCF_055691185.1. Taxonomy (NCBI): domain Eukaryota; kingdom Metazoa; phylum Chordata; class Amphibia; order Anura; family Myobatrachidae; genus Crinia; species Crinia signifera. Next base: position 61,637,070 of record NC_139219.1, on the reverse strand, counting down.
TCTTGACTGAACGCAACTCTGGTCCCCCTAGAAAAACTTTCAGGGTATACGAAGAATGATAATATACGTGAAATCACTCAGATTACTGGCACAACCAAACCCCCCTTTTTTCTCCTGATCTTAAATACGTCATACATATGGAGACATGGACACTTTTCTCTCCGGAGACCATTTTTTGTTGGGAACTTTGACCAACACCAGTATCAATTATTATTATAATATCATGTAACTCAACCAAGCCTCGCTCCCTGCTCCACCTCACTTCCACGACCAATCCTTATCACGTAAACCACTGGAGACACTTCTTATCACTCATCCACGATACAGTGATCAACTAAGGAACACATCACTTATTTAGGATCCACAGACTGTCCACTTAGGCAATAAGGGTTCATAAAGAACCCCAATATAGTACCAATAAGCCTCACACGACCGGTTTTTCTTGCACGATTGTATACACAGTTTGTGACTTTATTTTTGTCTTCTTTATATTCACTGTTTTTCACTGAGCTACACACCAAAAGCATTTCAATAGACACTCAAATCACTGTTATTAGAAGGGAGAATTAGGCAGTATCCTCTATGTGAATTATTAGCACTTAAAGGAAAATACGAAGTGTCTTAATACACAGAACTGCCCACGATATCACCAGTTAATTATCTATTTTCTCTCCGTTTCTCCTTTTTTTTTTTAACAATAACATCAATACTCACTGACTCTCCGTTAAACCTTCACCATCCCAGGAGAAATATTGGGATATGTATCAAAGGTTCTTAGACCCGACCAAACCAACAAGATGACATGTGGAAATATGACATGGGCGCATACCTATTCTCCGCTTATCTCTCATATCGGGAGAATGATATATATGTCATTAGTGTAGACCTCATGGGGACACCCGGATCCCGCGATAGGGTGCCCGCCAGATACATGCCCTCATTTCTTGTAATCATACAAGATGACAAGTCAGCACTATTAAACTCGCCCAAAGTAACACAGACGACACATCACATGTCAACATGTTGACAAGTACAATATGAATGGAGAGGAAACACACTGATTTTATTAGACCTTACCATCTTCTTTCCTCTCAATACTTTTCTATAATTGAATATGTGGAAAAGAGCAATGCCACGCATAATATTAGCATTATTAATCAAATACTGACTATATACAGACCAGTGAAACTGACGTAGCAAACTACTAGAACAATGAAGGGAACGTCGGAATATACACTCCCGATCATCTCATAATTATATATGACATCTTTTTCTGCACAATAAAGACACACACGGCAGTATTACAACCAGTCTCTATTGAGACGTTCAGATCCTGCGACTGGGTACCTGCTGGGAATATACCAGCCTGTCCTGAATTCATATACGATGCAAACAATCAGACAATCCAAGTCTGACTAGAACAGAGTCGGCACACTACATGTCGACGACTGGAGCGAATGATACGCAATTGATTCTGTTAGACCCGAGTACTCTCTTCTTTAAATACCATACACCTCTGATATACAGAGATCTTGTCTGCACGATAATGACACACACGTTAATACTACAACTAGTCTCCATTGAGACACTCAGATCTCGCGACCGGGTGCCTGCTGGGAATATACCAGTATGTCTTGAATCCATATACGATGCAAGCAATCAGACAATTTAGTCTGACTTGAACAGAGTCGGCATATTACATGTCGACGACTGGAGCGAATGATACGCTATTGACTTTGTTAGACCTTAGTATTCTCTTCTTTAAATACCGTTACACCTCTGATATATAGAGAAAGGTATATCATTTACTATCGGTGCTGCTAACTCATGCCAACTACTCACCGACCAATGAAACTGAAGGGTCATACCATTAGACCAATGATCGGGACGTTCAAGCACACACCCCCGATCACCTCATGAATATGCACGATATGGGTGGAATAAAAGGAGCTTCCGGACGCACACCGGGTGGTCCTGAGGAAGCGTTCTAAGCGAAGCGTACGCTGACCGACCGATTAACACACTCAGTGTGTTCTAAATCCCCTCTTCCCCTCCCCACTTACAATGTATTGAAATTTATCTGTACCGCTGCGCAACCCAGGTCACTGGTTACCTCCGTGACCAAGACGCGAGTCTGGCGCCAGACTCAGCGTCATCTGAGCTAGGCGGGTGAACGAGGCAAGTGCACGCCTGCACACCTCTGATACAGTTCACCGACGCTCAGCATATAGGAGACGGAGCAGTCCCATGGACTTATAGCTGCGCCAGACGGAACTGTCTGGTCTGGATGCATTCACTAGCCTGAACTTTACGAGCCGGTCCCTGTGATTGACATAAACTCATGCTAACGAATAACCAGTCTCTATGAGAGATACAAAGTATACATATGAGAGAGCACCTATATGTATCAAATCATAGAGACATCTATACTGTGCATCACAGGTCCTCTGTCTCACCAAGAGTACCTATTCTCTTGTGGTTGCATACCGTGCAAAAACATATTGACATACAGGGTGGAGGTGAATTGGGGTCACACTGAGTCAAGGGAAACATCTTACCCTTTTTTATTAAATGTTGTTATTTCTGTATGTGTGGTTTTATTTCGCTAATTATATTTTATACCAATGAAATAAACGTTATGTATTAAGAGTCTCACTTTAATCTTTGGTGCACCAGCAAAAGGCATTCTTTCTGTTTGTTCTGGCCTTAGAAGCCACTGGGGAGTGCAAAAAATGCAGGATGTCGAACGCAAATTTTGTCCATTGTTTTTGGACCTGTCCTAAAATACTAAAGTTCTGGCGCAAGGCTATTAACTTCCTTAACAAAATACTCCATACCAGCTTCATTATTGAACCCTTAGCTTGTCTATGCCTGTACTTTTCTACCTGGAATCTCCACCCATCTTTCTCTAAAAATCTACCCTTTCTCAGAACCTACCTCTCCCTAGCAAAAAAAAATATTTTAACTCACTGGATATCGCCCTCTACACCCTCAATCACAGAACTAAAACTGAAATTAATGCAACTAGTACTATTTGACAAAAGATCAGTTCAACTTTACACACAACTATCAAAAAATACAAGCAGAAATGGAATCATTTATCAACTCCCTCGACGCACAGACAAAATCTACTCTTTCCCTTTAACATGCCATAGAAAACACTACGCAATGAAATAACCAAGCTATCCTCTCCCTATCATGAAACTAGATTGTTTAAGAACCGTTCTGACGGTCCTATAAAAGAAACCTGCTCTGGTTCCGACTGCCTCTGGAGATGTTGTGGTCCTTTATCCTCCTCCCCAATGATAAACATCCAAACGTTCATGGATCTGAAATACAGAATCCCTGAGTAGAGTGGGTCATGGGCGTCAGCCTTTGATAGAAGAGTGAACAAATGAAATGTCTCTTGAACAAATCTAGATTATTTCCTCCTTTCCATCCCCTCTTCCCTCGTCTCCCCCCAAAGGTATGTCTATATGTAAGGTCTCGCTCAAGCTAACCTATGAACACTTATGCCTAATCTCACACTCAAATGTAGTTGTGAAAGAAAAAAAAAACAGACACGAGACTCAAGTCAAGCTATTATATACATATGTTTATTTGTTAAAAGTGGATTTAACATTGTACTATAATTCAATTATTGTGTAACTTGCTTATTTTGAAAAATAAAAAACACTTAAATTCAAAAATGTATGTATTCCATCTGGTTTTTGAATTCTATATAACTAATTGCTGAGCACTGTTCTATTTACTTTGTTTTATTCTACTTGTTATAGGGACTGACTATCCCTTTCTTAACAGCAGCTATGGAATATAGTACCCGAATAGAAACATGGGTTATTTCTTCTTTTTCTGCATCTTCTTTTATTCGTTCACTTCTTCTAAGTCTTCCTCTCCCTGCAGCAAATTTTTCTACCTTTACCAGCCTTCTTTTATTTCTCTCCATACTAACATTGTACCCTTGTACCCTTTGTGCCTTTAATTTTGCTACATTTCACATACAATATTGAGGCTATCAACTGAGCGATTTCCTTCTGTCAGCCTCCCCCCTTATCTGTCTCACATTATCTGTCCACCATCAATTCCTTCTCCCATATCACTTAAGGGCCTTATTTTGGTTCATTCTTTCTGACAAAATCCTTCTTAGATGGACAAAACCATGTGCACTGCAGGGGGGGGGCAGATGGAACATGTGCAGAGAGAATTAGATTTGGGTGAGTAATTTTGTTTCTGTGCAGGGAAAATACTGACTGCTTTATTTTTACACTGCAATATAGATCTCACTTTGAAGTAAAACCCCACCCAAATCTAATTCTCTCTGCACATGTTACATCTGCCCCCCTGCAGTGCACATGGTTTTGCCCATCTAAGAAGGATTTTGTCAGAAAGAATGAACCAAAATAAGGCCCTTAATTATGTGCCATTCTCTCATACTGTCTCCCTAACATATGCTGCCACATTGCCCACTTTTCCTAAATGAATCTCTCTCCCATTACCATCACCTCATCTCTAAAGCTTTTCTTTGTTTCACCAACATATTTTCTCTTCACTTCTTTTTTATCATCAAGACATTTTAGTGGCTTTTCTATCACTTCTTCCCTTACTTCTCTTATCATTCCCTCTTTAACTCATATCTATGTCTTTCACTCTCTCCACTCCACAGAACCTGTTCTTACAAAGGTCATTTATTATACTTTTATTGCTGAATCTAATGGTCATTATCTTTATTATGTTCTTTTCTACAGGATTTGTACTGCAGGGCACCCACTTTCCAATCCTTCACTATCCATTGATTTCTATTTGAATTTCTCTCCCCTTATGTTTAAATATTATTTCTCTTCATCTTACCTATGGTGGCCTTCATGGGTCTTCTTTTGCACCACTTCTTTTTTTCCATTTGCTCATCCTCCCTTGTACATGTTATCAGCTGGTTTATTCTCCAATACCACCTAAAGACTGCTGGCAACCAAAACTGACTCTCTCCCTATAATCTCTCATCCTTTCACTCCTCATACTGTATCTAACACTCTAGGTATGGGTGATGTAAAGGTGTCTGTGCCAAAAAAGGAATTTATAAAATATATTGTAAACTGCTTTGCGTTCTCTATAAGTCCAAAACTGACATATTTCCACATTCTGACACTAGTGGGCCTTGAAACGTCATCTTCCTTTTTCTCTAGATTTACTCACTTATTGATTAGACTTCTGAATCTCCAGATTTCCATTAAATATTTCTCCCCTAACCCTACTCCCCTTCACTAACCCTAAATCTCCCTTTAGTGCCTAAGCCTATCTCCCCCACCACATCCTATAGCTAGCCATTACACCCGCATTCTGACCCTACTGATGACATTCCGACAGTCTAAACATCACCTTTTGACATTCTGATTGTGTTGACATATTTCCTGATACTATGTTAGCAATGTTGACGTAATAATTTCTGGTGTCTACAGTACATTATGGATCTAAACATCACCTTTTGACATTCTGATTGTGTTGACATATTGCCTGATACTATGTTAGCAATGTTGACGTAATAATTTCTGGTGTCTACAGTTCATTATGGATATTAACATTGTTATTGTCAACTTTTTGACTACATTCTAGTTTATACAAAACGTAGTAAACCAAAGTACGGTAACATTTTCTTATTTACGGATCAGTATGAGCAAAAAAATATTTATTTCTAACAAATTTTGAAAGCTTTGTCAATTGTGATGTTATATCTAAAATGTAGCCAATACAGTGGGGTAAATTTACTAAGATCGGAGTCCTATTGAAGATGAGATGTTGCTCATAGCAACCAATAAGATCCTATTTCTTATTTATTTTACACCTTCTAGAAGATAATAGATATAAAATGATTGGTTGCTTTGGTCCCATCTTCAATGGAACTCCCATTATAGTAAATTTACCCCTAAATGTTTGCATTGTCATTTATTGTTAAATCATTTCCAGATAATGGATAAAAACTTATTTTTAGCACTATAAATGTACATATATTGGGTTGACTTATTTCCATTTTTGCTAATGTTTATAAAAGTTTCAAGGTCCATTTGGGTTTTAAAAACATTATGCAAAATCATAATACATACTATGTCTGTCTCCTTACCAGCATGTTCATTGTTTAATGGGCTATTTGCAAAATGACAGATTTCTTTCCCAATGACAATTACCCTTTTAAAACGCAACCATGCTTAAAAGCTATGGCTTGATTACTAATATTTACCTTGCTGACAACTAGCAGGTTGCAAAATGTGATAGACTGTAACAAATGTTCTATAATGACAGACAAAAGTATAGTCATAATTACACCTTGTTTATAAAAGACAAAGATGCTCACAGAACATACAGTGGGTAATGTAATGTGTAATGAGCAGAAAAGTAAGATAAAATACAATAAATATTACATTTCTGAAGTCACAAAAGATTTCCATGACCATATCAACCATATATACAGTTCCCATGGAAAATAATTCCATGTATATGATCATTAAAAAAGGACAATATAGCTTAACAAACTGCATGGTGAGGAGTTTAAACATGTGCATACAAATTGCAGACACAAGGGAGCTAATTCAGATTCCACAGGATCTGCACCCTGATGCACATAGTATATAGAGATGTGTCCACTCCACATACATATATCCTCCATGCGCTACAAGTCTCTTTACACACAATGTCAGTACAGTGTGACTCAGTAGTGCCAGGCATCTTGCATTTTTTTCCATTAAAATGTCTTATTCACAAAACGATTTGTGTCGGAAGCACAAGCAGCTTATGTTGATTAAAAGGATATACTGTTTCTGCATTTTGTATGGAGACATACATGTGACCACAGCTGTATCTGCATACAAAATGCTACGCTACAATGTTTTACTGTGTTTTCTATGAAAAGAGTGTAGCATAGCATTTTGTATGTAAATATAGCTGCGGTTGCATACAGAATATAGGCATGCCATATATCATTTTAATCATGATTTGTGGATAAGATGCATTTTAATGGGGAAAAAGACGTACAGAAAATCCCCAATGTTTCCAAGTCACACCAAAACATGGTGTAATTAGAAGGGTGGTTTAGCTCATAAAGATACTAGATGTGGGTGGACACATCTGTATGTTCAGTACTTTGCACATACAGAGGACCTGTCCTGTGCATCTTGTAACAGGACCTGTGATGCAGAATGCAGCGCAGCATCAGACTATCAGTGATTGACAGTCTAATGCTGTTTAGGAGTGGCAATATCCACCATTTGTAAAAACTAAAGTGTGTCACAGCCATTTAGGGAAGGGAACAGGCCAGGATCTCCATCATTGGATAGGCATTTTTTGGGGAAAGTGTAGATAAATTATTATGGAAGCATAGCAATTAATGGCTTGAATATTCTGCTTATTTTGAAGATTTTTAATTTTAATTTTGTTTTTCCGTAATTTGCTAGCAACTTCTTTAGACAAAAATATGGAAATTACTAAAAGGAAAGAGTATAATTATTGGCATCTTGCCTCCATAAAAAGAAGTAATCAACTCATGATCTAATAAGATTGCAGAAGTACTTTTAAAAAGGTCATAATTATACCCAGAGTATCCAAATACTAATTCTGCCTAAAAGTAGAGACGACTGAGGGTGGGTTTGTTTTGTTTGCAAGATGCAAAACAAAGGAAAGCAAACGCTTTTTGGGCGCACTCTTTAGAAAAATGTGATGTTAATTGATTTTAAAACATAACTTTTATTGTGGACTTGTTAAAATAGGGCGGCACGGTGCATAGATACAATAAACATTGTTCTGCATGTACAAATGGTTTTAGTTTTTGTAGTGTGGTACTATTGAATAATAAATATTATATCATATATCAAAAATTTGAAAAAGATAGCCACACATATAATTTGTCATTTGTTGCATATAGTCATCAGAGGTATAGTGACCTGAGTGACCAAAGGTGGCAAAAATGAGTTATTAGTCCCCAACTGTGAGACAGATGGGGTTTCCGTGACCCCACGTTACTAGGTAAATCTATTCAGTAATTTGAAACAATTGCTGCCTATATTGGCAAAAATATTTTGGAATAAAGCAGTAGGCGGCTCCTGTGCTGTCAGTCTGTTGACTTGGATACCTAAATATAATACCACACCTGGACTTCTCCAAGGGTCACCAACCTGGATACTGCCCTGGCCCTTCACTGCATGGCTTCCAAGTGCGAAATGGGTTTGGGCACTCCAGTGAGGTATGGTGGTATGCTTGTTACGAATTGTGTCACGACCCAACAGCTCAGGTTAACTGCTAAATATCACCATTAGTAATGGATACTTAACCCAAAAATTGGGGCAGAAAAAATATTTTTTTAAATATAGGTATATAAATCTCCCACCGGTGATAATGAAATCTTATGCATACACTTAGAAATTCAATTGCTGGCTGCAGGTAACGGATTGAAACATAATTGGATATAATATCTTTGGAGAGTAGGTGATTACTTAATAGTACCCTACTTATTGATGTAGTACTGTAATAGGAATTAAATTTGACAGTGATTTCGCAACAGTTGATGGTTAGCAACACTGTATCATTGAAAAGGAGGTTGCTCCTAGGGATGCAATGTGCCTCGTTGTTGGGATAATTAGATCACAATGTATACAGTATGATGAAGTGGCAAATAATTAATAGATAACAATTTTCCACAGGAATACCACATAAACAAAGTTGGTAAGTTGGTTCCTCTGGAGGAAATGTGCCTGGTTGATGCCCTGTGGAAAAATGAGCATAACAATGTACTGGTATTGTAGATGGAAACAGTACTGGTGACTAGCACACTGTAGATACACCGTAGCAGACGTTTTAAAGCCTGATGATCCCAGAGCAAAATTGCAATATAACGGGGATAGCAACACGTATAGTTGTGGAGTGTACCACAGATTGTGGCAACTCCAGTACCTGATCCTGTCGTGGGCGCAAGGAAGGCTGGATGTTCGTATAGTGTATGCTGTCCTCAGCCGGGATGCAGCTGGGCGGGCGACGCGGTCCGTCCGGGTGTGTGGAGTGTGAACTCCGATGCGGCTGGTGGTGAGGTCACTGGCCGCCGAGTGTCGCGGCTTGCGTGGGGAAGCGGGTTCGTCGGTGGTGTGATGGCAAAACCAGGCTGTAAGCACGGGGGGTGGTGGGGGAGCACAGGTCCGTCTCTGACTTTAGAAAGTAACGTGGGGCGCTGGATAGAAAACGTGTTTCGCCTCCGTTGGCTTCTTCATGCAGCGCCATCTTGTTTGAGGGCAACTGCCCTTTATTCAAATTCCTGACCAATTATGAGCGGCAACCTTAGATTGACAGTTTGTGGAGCCAATGAACTCTTAGTGAGTGTTGCTGAGTGGCAATTCTCAGCTATTGATCGTTGTTTATGCTAGGTTTTGATGTTTGGAGACTGATTGTTCCTGTGAAATACAGAGGGATTTAGCGATAATGTACTAAATTGTACAGGAAGAACAGTTCGCTATAGTATTTTAGTTTTGATAATTGTTGTTTTTGATTTTTGTTTATTTTGTTTTTTTGGTGTTGTTGTTTTAAAGATTTATTAATTTTTTTGTTTGATATTTATTCTTTTTGTTATTTTTTTGTTTTTTTTTGGTGTTTTGGTCAATTTTTATATTTTATAAATGATTTTTTAGTTGTTTTTGGTTTGTTTGTATATTTTTAGTTTTTTAGTTTTTTGTTTATTAATTTTGAACTTTTAAGGTTGTTTTAATTATTCAGTATTCTGGTTGGTTGATTACCAGTATTGACTCTTGGAGAGAGGAAGATAGAACTGGAAACTGGAGCATCTCATTGCACTGTGGTGGGGCGGATTCAAACGGAGACATTGATTGGTAGGTTATATATGAAGCAAAAAGGGGGAAGGGGGGAGAGAGAAGGGGGATTTAGCAATATAGGGCCTAGGAAGGCCTGTAGCCATGGTGGATATAGGTATAGCATGAGGATAATGCGACTTCAATGGGTGCCCTAATTAGGGCTGTTGCGGTAGTTACTGAATTTTGTTGGGCCACTGGTTTGAATGTGTTATGGTGAACTTTACACGGGATTGTGCTGACGCACCACTTAGTGGCTCAGTGAGGCTGTGAATTGGTGGCTGGAAAAAGATAAATCCAATTGTTGGAGACATGAAGAATACTGAACAGTAAGGTGAAAATTAAATTGCACTGGTGATGGGGACCCTGTGGGTCTGGAGTGCATGTTGAGAAAAAGAGGAAGTAATCCCAGGATAGGCTGTGTGGCTGGACTGGGAAGTGCAGAATTATGTACAGGGAAAAAACTCGTGAAAGAAAGCACACAGAAAAGTGGTGAAAATGTGAGATTGAGTATGGAATGAGGTGATGTGAATTAGAGTGATATGACTATTAGGTGGGGTCAGGTGACACCTTAAGATTGCGATAGGTAAGTTCGGTTGCTATAGAAGGTGGTTTAAGAAAAGGCCAGTGTGTTGTGTCCTTAATTAATGGGGTTATTGATGGTTATTAAGTAGTTCAATTATTTGAGAAAGGATCCATATTTTATGTCCTCATTTAGACCGTATGGGGCTAATGATCCTAGGCGAAATATCCATTTGCTCTCTTTTTGGAGTAATGTTACATTGAGGTCTCCTCCTCTTTGGCCCAAATGGATCTGTTCCAGACCGCAGATGGAGAATCCCTTGGGTTTCCCATTATGGGCTCGATGGAAATGTCTAGCCACAGTAGTTAGTTGTTTCATTTTCAGAATATCAGTGGGGGCATTTCGGATATTACCCAGATGCTCCAATGCTCTTAGCTTCAACATCCGTGAGGTCATTCCTACGTACCGCATATTGCATTCACATGAGATGCAATATATTACATTTTTGCTTTTGCAATTAAAGTAATCGTTGATAGGGATGATCTGATCGTGTTTGTCCACTATCTCTTTAGTCTTCTTGATATATTGACATATCTTGCAGTTACCACATGGATAGCTCCCTTTAGGTAGGGTGGTTCTAGATTTTTCTCGTGTGAGATGGCTCCGTACAAGTTGGTCTTTGAGGTTTGGGGCCCACCTCCAGCTCATGTCTACCGTTGGTTTCAGGTTGGCTGCCAGATCACCATCACTCATGATGATGGGCCAATGTTTTTGTATGATGTCTTTTATTTGTCGCCATTCAGAACAAAAGTTGCCAACAAATCTGATAGTTTTATCTGTAGTTTTTGACGGAGATTGTACGTTCTGGAATAGGATTCTTGACCGATCCGTTGTGTGGATACTTTGTTGTGCTTTCTTTATGGACCTGTTGGAATATCCTCTAACCTTCAGCCTCTCCGCAAGATCTTTACTTTTGGATTTGTAAACCTCATCACTTGAACAATTTCTTCTCAGTCTTAAATACTCACCCTTTGGTATGTTGGTAATCGTGGGTGGGAAGTGAGCGCTGGATTGGTGTAACAGAGTGTTGGTAGCTGTGGTTTTTCTGAAGAGCTCTGTCTCAATTTTATTATCTTGTCCTCTGTAAATTCTCAAATCCAGGAACGTGATGCTTGAATGGTTGTGTTCGTATGTTAGTTTCAAGTTGTTATTCAAATTATCCACAAACTGAGTCAGTAGTTGTTCAGAACCCTTCCAGATCAGGAGGATATCGTCTATGTATCTCATCCAAGTAGTAATACTACTTTCATAGACGGGGTTGTTTTCATTGAACACATGTTCACGTTCCCACCATCCAAGGAAGAGGTTTGCATAGGTTGGGGCACAGGCTGCGCCCATAGCAGTACCTCTTCCTTGGATGTAGTATCGACTGTTGAAGATAAAATAGTTCTTCTTAAGGACAAAGTCCAGTAATTCCAGGAGAAAAAGGTGGAAGTCATCTGTTTCTTCCATTTCCAGGAAAAATTTAACAGCTTGGATACCCAGATCATGTTTTATGCTGGTATACAGTACCTCAACGTCCATACTCACCAAGTACTCGTCATCCTCCAAGTGCATTTCATTGAGTTTTCTCAACACATCTGCTGTATCTTGTGTGTTCGATGGTAATGAAAGTACATGTTTCCTTAGATGAGTATCTAGGAAGATACACGCCTGTTCAATAAGGGCCCCATTGCCCGACACTATGGGTCGTCCAGGTGGTTCATTGATGTTCTTATGTACCTTTGGTAACATATAAAATGTTGCAATCCTTGGATGTGGAGTTTGGAGGAATTGGTGTTCACTTTTAGAGATGATATTGTTGTTTCTGGCTTTGTCTATGATCCGGTCATATAGAATCTTGAAGTTTGAGGTGGGGTCAAATATTGTCTTGGTATAGCATGTGGTGTCATTTAGTTGTTTGTCTGCTTCCTTGAGATATAATTGCAAGGGCCAAATGACAATATTGCCCCCTTTATCTGAAGGTTTTAGTATTACATCCTCCCATTGTTTGATCTCCTGGATGGCCTTCCTCTGGGTTCTTGTGATGTTACTGTTATACATTTTGTTAGTTCTTAGATGTAATTTGTCCAAATCACGTGAAACCAAATTGGTGAAGACCTGTACTTCCGGACAGATATTAGTGGGAGGAAAAAAGGTTGATCTTTTCTTACATCTAGGTCTAGTTAATGACTCCTTGGGCTCCTCATCATTATCCAGATCTTCCAGAATGGCAAGTGCTTCCTCTTCTTGGCTGGTCCAAGTAATGGCTGGTGTTTCATTCTGATCTTTCTTGGCATGAAATTTAGTGAGAAGTAACTTACGGCCGAAAAGTTGAAGATTTGTCTCCCACTGAAATCGATCAAAGTTGGATGTTGGGCAGAAGGTTAGTCCCTTTTGTAGTACTTCTTGTTGGGCTTCTGATAATGTATGTGATGATAGATTTATTATCTGTAACTTTGATATCCCCGCTCCTTGGGTTGTCTGTGCCGTTGCGGATAGCGGTTTGGAGTTTTGTTCCCATCTCAGTCTGTCCCTTCTTCCTCTTTGTGTGGCTCCGTCTGGTCTTTCTTTTTGTTTTTGGCCTCTGTTGCCCCGGCCAAACTCTAAAAAAGGTTCTATTGTGTGGTAGGCTGGAGTAGATGGTTGTGATCGTTGAGTTGAGTTTGAGGATCTACTGGATGTGGTGGCCACTGGTGGTAGATTATCGTCACTGTAATCTTCTACACTTGATAATTCTGTGTCAGAAGCAGGAGGTGGATATCTGGGGTTTTCTCTCCTAAAATTTCTTCTGGTCCAATTGAATACACGGCCTGATTGGAAGTCTATTTGGTCTCTCTGGAACTTAGATTTCTTCCTTTCAATTATGGTTTTTTCGTAGTCTTCTAATTCTTTTTTGTTTTTTTTTCAAAATTAAGTTGAAATGCTGGGGTTTGTTCACAGGGTTCAAGTTTCTTGCCTAGCGTCTCTATATCTTTGGAAATTGTTTCCAAAGTTAGGTTTTTATGTTGGATTAAGATGCTCATCAACTCCTGAGAGCATTTCAGTAGACTGTTTTCCCAGTCTCTTTTTAAATTCTCCGTGCAGAGTTTAAACGCTGGGAATGTCCTAGGGCGGAGTCCTCGTGGTGTAATCTTGAGTCTGCAATAGTTCTCTAGACTGGTCAGATCCCAGTTTATTCTGATTTGACGTTGTAAAGTGTATTTGAGTTTGCTCAAATCGTCCGTCCAATTAGAATCGGGTATGGTGTCACTTAAGGTGTTTGGGAAAATGTTATCTAGGTTGTCAGTTCTCCTCTTCTGTTGTAATTCTTGTTTAAGACTGAAATTAGACATTGGGTTTAATAATTGAAGTGGTCCTTAGGAAAAAGAAAATCTAATATCTTGAGATTGAATTACAAGTCCAATTTTTTTGTACCAATACTAAGTTAGCGTGCTGGATCCTTGGAGCTGAGATAGACCTCAGTAAGATTGGATGCAAGGAAAAGGTGGGGAAGGGCCCGCACAGCTGAAGTTATTAAATTTTTAATCTAAGCCAATTTTATTATAACCAACATAAAAACCACATGGTCATAGATACTGGTGGTTGTATGGTTGGTGGTGCGCCCAGCGTTCAGTAGCAATAACTGAGGGTGGGTTTGTTTTGTTTGCAAGATGCAAAACAAAGGAAAGCAAACGCTTTTTGGGCGCACTCTTTAGAAAAATGTGATGTTAATTGATTTTAAAACATAACTTTTATTGTGGACTTGTTAAAATAGGGCGGCACGGTGCATAGATACAATAAACATTGTTCTGCATGTACAAATGGTTTTAGTTTTTGTAGTGTGGTACTATTGAATAATAAATATTATATCATATATCAAAAATTTGAAAAAGATAGCCACACATATAATTTGTCATTTGTTGCATATACATCAGAGGTATAGTGACCTGAGTGACCAAAGGTGGCAAAAATGAGTTATTAGTCCCCAACTGTGAGACAGATGGGGTTTCCGTGACCCCACGTTACTAGGTAAATCTATTCAGTAATTTGAAACAATTGCTGCCTATATTGGCAAAAATATTTTGGAATAAAGCAGTAGGCGGCTCCTGTGCTGTCAGTCTGTTGACTTGGATACCTAAATATAATACCACACCTGGACTTCTCCAGGGGTCACCCACCTGGATACTGCCCTGGCCCTTCACTGCTTGGCTTCCAAGTTCGAAATGGGTTTGGGCACTCCAGTGAGGTATGGTGGTATGCTTGTTACGAATTGTGTCACGACCCAACAGCTCAGGTTAACTGCTAAATATCACCATTAGTAATGGATACTTAACCCAAAAATTGGGGCAGAAAAAATATTTTTTTAAATATAGGTATATAAATCTCCCACCGGTGATAATGAAATCTTATGCATACACTTAGAAATTCAATTGCTGGCTGCAGGTAACGGATTGAAACATAATTGGATATAATATCTTTGGAGAGTAGGTGATTACTTAATAGTACCCTACTTATTGATGTAGTACTGTAATAGGAATTAAATTTGACAGTGATTTAGCAACAGTTGATGGTTAGCAACACTGTATCATTGAAAAGGAGGTTGCTCCTAGGGATGCAATGTGCCTCGTTGTTGGGATAATTAGATCACAATGTATACAGTATGATGAAGTGGCAAATAATTAATAGATAACAATTTTCCACAGGAATACCACATAAACAAAGTTGGTAAGTTGGTTCCTCTGGAGGAAATGTGCCTGGTTGATGCCCTGTGGAAAAATGAGCATAACAATGTACTGGTATTGTAGATGGAAACAGTACTGGTGACTAGCACACTGTAGATACACCGTAGCAGACGTTTTAAAGCCTGATGATCCCAGAGCAAAATTGCAATATAACGGGGATAGCAACACGTATAGTTGTGGAGTGTACCACAGATTGTGGCAACTCCAGTACCTGATCCTGTCGTGGGCGCAAGGAAGGCTGGATGTTCGTATAGTGTATGCTGTCCTCAGCCGGGATGCAGCTGGGCGGGTGACGCGGTCCGTCCGGGTGTGTGGAGTGTGAACTCCGATGCGGCTGGTGGTGAGGTCACTGGCCGCCGAGTGTCGCGGCTTGCGTGGGGAAGCGGGTTCGTCGGTGGTGTGATGGCAAAACCAGGCTGTAAGCACGGGGGGTGGTGGGGGAGCACAGGTCCGTCTCTGACTTTAGAAAGTAACGTGGGGCGCTGGATAGGACACGTGTTTCGCCTCCGTTGGCTTCTTCATGCAGCGCCATCTTGTTTGAGGGCAACTGCCCTTTATTCAAATTCCTGACCAATTATGAGCGGCAACCTTAGATTGACAGTTTGTGGAGCCAATGAACTCTTAGTGAGTGTTGCTGAGTGGCAATTCTCAGCTATTGATCGTTGTTTATGCTAGGTTTTGATGTTTGGAGACTGATTGTTCCTGTGAAATACAGAGGGATTTAGCGATAATGTACTAATTTGTACAGGAAGAACAGTTCGCTATAGTTTTGATAATTGTTGTTTTTGATTTTTGTTTATTTTGTTTTTTTTGGTGTTGTTGTTTTAAAGATTTATTAATTTTTTTGTTTGATATTTATTCTTTTTGTTATTTTTTTGTTTTTTTTGGTGTTTTGGTCAATTTTTATATTTTATAAATGATTTTTTAGTTGTTTTTGGTTTGTTTGTATATTTTTAGTTTTTTGTTTATTAATTTTGAACTTTTAAGGTTGTTTTAATTATTCAGTATTCTGGTTGGTTGATTCACACTCCACACACCCGGACGGACCGCGTCACCCGCCCAGCTGCATCCCGGCTGAGGACAGCATACACTATACGAACATCCAGCCTTCCTTGCGCCCACGACAGGATCAGGTACTGGAGTTGCCACAATCTGTGGTACACTCCACAACTATACGTGTTGCTATCCCCGTTATATTGCAATTTTGCTCTGGGATCATCAGGCTTTAAAACGTCTGCTACGGTGTATCTACAGTGTGCTAGTCACCAGTACTGTTTCCATCTACAATACCAGTACATTGTTATGCTCATTTTTCCACAGGGCATCAACCAGGCACATTTCCTCCAGAGGAACCAACTTACCAACTTTGTTTATGTGGTATTCCTGTGGAAAATTGTTATCTATTAATTATTTGCCACTTCATCATACTGTATACATTGTGATCTAATTATCCCAACAACGAGGCACATTGCATCCCTAGGAGCAACCTCCTTTTCAATGATACAGTGTTGCTAACCATCAACTGTTGCTAAATCACTGTCAAATTTAATTCCTATTACAGTACTACATCAATAAGTAGGGTACTATTAAGTAATCACCTACTCTCCAAAGATATTATATCCAATTATGTTTCAATCCGTTACCTGCAGCCAGCAATTGAATTTCTAAGTGTATGCATAAGATTTCATTATCACCAGTGGGAGATTTATATACCTATATTTAAAAAAAAAAAAATTCTGCCCCAATTTTTGGGTTAAGTATCCATTACTAATGGTGATATTTAGCAGTTAACCTGAGCTGTTGGGTCGTGACACAATTCGTAACAAGCATACCACCATACCTCACTGGAGTGCCCAAACCCATTTCGAACTTGAAAGCCAAGCAGTGAAGGGCCAGGGCAGTATCCAGGTGGGTGACACCTGGAGAAGTCCAGGTGTGGTATTATATTTAGGTATCCAAGTCAACAGACTGACAGCACAGGAGCCGCCTACTGCTTTATTCCAAAATATTTTTGCCAATATAGGCAGCAATTGTTTCAAATTACTGAATAGATTTACCTAGTAACATGGGGTCACGGAAACCCCATCTGTCTCACAGTTGGGGACTAATAACTCATTTTTGCCACCTTTGGTCACTCAGGTCACTATACCTCTGATGACTATATGCAACAAATGACAAATTATATGTGTGGCTATCTTTTTCAAATTTTTGATATATGATATAATATTTATTATTCAATAGTACCACACTACAAAAACTAAAACCATTTGTACATGCAGAACAATGTTTATTGTATCTATGCACCGTGCCGCCCTATTTTAACAAGTCCACAATAAAAGTTATGTTTTAAAATCAATTAACATCACATTTTTCTAAAGAGTGCGCCCAAAAAGCGTTTGCTTTCCTTTGTTTTGCATCTTGCAAACAAAACAAACCCACCCTCAGTTATTGCTACTGAACGCTGGGCGCACCACCAACCATACAACCACCAGTATCTATGACCATGTGGTTTTTATGTTGGTTATAATAAAATTGGCTTAGATTAAAAATTTAATAACTTCAGCTGTGCGGGCCCTTCCCCACCTTTTCCTTAAAAGTAGAGATGAGCAGGTTCAGTTTTCAAGATCCCTTTCCACTTATTGATTCCAATATATGGATACCTTAGTGAATTTCCTGTTTTATTGTTTTCTATTAAAAGTACTTATAAGTTGGTGTGATTGGTTATTACTAATACATTGCTAGATTGCAACACATTATTAAACAGAAACAACTGCTGTGTGTTTGTGCCGCCGCTCTTTTGCTTAGTTTATCCAATGAGCCTTTGGTCTTTGTTGATAAACAATATTATAAGCATTGAGGTGGTTAATATTGACTGGAAATGACTGAAAATTTATATTATTGAGGTAATAATTATGTCGGTACATACAGATGGGTCCACATACATCTTGGCTTTTTTTCTGTATACAGGCCCAGAATACATGATGTTAGCTATTTTTAGCATAAAAAAATAAATAAAAAGAATTTAAAAATACAGATCCAAAACAAAACATTGGGGTGATACCCCTTCCAGATACCTAGCAGTGACATAAATACACCATATGGAGAACAAAGCTCCATCTGAGGCACTCTGACACAGATGGCATAGAGTACTTTCACTACATTCAAACCCACATTGTTGCACAAAAATTACAACCCCTTTCATCGTTGCATTTTCTGCATAATGGGAGTGGGATAAATAATAATGGCCACAAATACTGTATTAGAGCATTTGTACACAGAATTGCAACAGTCACACAGAGGTAGAAGTAAGCAAGTCCCAGTGGTAAACAAGACCCAGTGGGCAGTGCATGCTTGCAATGTAGTTTTGCCACTTAGTTTTTTTGCAGTGTGAGTAAGATGCATCTTTTGAAAAAGTGGATGCTTATCATAGCTAATGCAATTGGGGCAAGTTGATGTGCTGTTGCTAATGTTTCCATGCCAGTGACACTTCGTACCACTCACACCTAATTTAATATACTCTACTCCATACTATTTATTGTAGAGTGAAAATGAGTGGTGGATGCAGGAACAGGTCATCCAGATATCAGGAGAAACTTTGTATAGTTCTCTTTCAATTATATTTCTGCAGAAGTGATTGTCTTTTGTCATTTTTTTGCTTCAGACGTACAGTAGTTGTTTTATGTTGTTTCTTTTTCAGGTGTTACAGTATTTTGCCCCAAAATGTTGTATATTTTTAAATGATCTCAGAATTTGATTATTTTATTTTACAAGCTTCTCAATGTGGCATTTTAGTACTCAACATTGTTCAGAGGATCATTCAGGATGCAATGCTTTTTCAATGAGCTCCAGTTGACTGGGATTCAAGAATAAGTCATTTGCTACAATAGAGGAACAATAGAGGAATAAGGTACACTTTACAAAAGCATGCGCTGTCAACTCTGCTTCAGTCCTACAGTAATGTGAAAAATTTGTAGCACCCCACCACTGAAACATAAAGTAATTAGGTTCTTAACCCTTAATACACATTCAAAAAACTCTAACATGATATATTAAGAACATTTATCCATTCAAAGAGGGATTTAAATTAGCCACAAAAACAAATTATGCCTGGTCAGGTCAATTTCTTGAGATAAGAATAGCAATAATTATAGCAACTATTATATCAATTAAAAGTCCTGCCGAGCCTCTGCTGGATCAGCAATACTAGTGGGAAACCATGTTAATAATAAAAATCTCTAATCATAACACAAGGTCCAGAAAGAGATAAACGTATGGAGAAGTAAAAATCCTGAACTGGATAACAGTATGACCAATTGGATTGACTTTACAATAAAGTTTATATAAAGAAATGGTATTAATAATACATTTTAATGAAGGTAAAGGGTATATTAAAAAACTTAAAACAGTTAGTGCTAAACCTAAAATAAAGCACGGTTTAAAATAAATGGCAGCACAATGGACACTGTCCATTCCTTTTTATGCCTGGGAAAATCTGGCGCTGACTTGGAATGATATAGTTACCATCCGCCTTCGGAGGTCACGGAGGGTCTGGTTCTAGGTAGGAGTCCCTTTTATTTGTAATCCCAATGGTAGGCTTGAGGCTGAACTTTTAGTTGGAACCCGATGGTATGGGTAAAAAGCAGTCCGTCCGTCCAGGCTGGTGCGGAATGTGTCCTGATTGAGAAATTAGTGCCGCCAAGATTCGGGGAGCGATTCTTGGTGGCCCTAATTTGTCAATCAGGACACATTCCGCACCAGCCTGGATGGACATCATATATCCTCACTTAAGACATCATAGATCCTCACTTAAAAGGCCTGGGCATGCCTGCACTTTTCCTGACACTCTCAGAAAATGGCCAGTTAACACCCAAAACGGCTGGCTTACTGTCAGTCAAATTGCGACGGGATTGTGATTTGATGTATAAACAATTCTTTTCACTATTTGGGCTCATGCTATCCATATGCATGCACAGTTGATTGATAATCAAACAGATAATCGAATGCACAACAGCAATCAAATCTGAATCAGGCCCAATATCAATTGGTGAACACCCCCTGTTTAATAATATTACAGAAGGCCAGGTCCATTCCATCCCTAAATGCAGATGGACAAAACCATGCTGCACTGCAGGTGGGGCAGATGTAACATGTGCAGAGTTAGATTTGGGTGAGGTATGTTGTTTCTGTGCAGGGTAAATACCGGCTGCTTTATTCTTACACTGCAATTTTGATTTCAGTTTGAAAACAATGCACCCAAATCTAACTCTTTCTGCACATGTTACATCAGCCCCACTTGAAGTGCACATGGTTTTGTCCATTGGAGAAAAAATGTGCTTTGCAATCCAGTCTGAATTAGGCCTGATTGTGTAAAAAAATAAATTTGTACCTTTCCATGAATGGGAATTTTGGAATCCTGCATTACAATAGCTGTTAAACATATTACATGATAGGTTGGTTGCAAGGCTGTAATATCATCCTAATACACCCGCTGTATCAATGAATATGCATATACTGTAGTCTACAAAATTATTTATTTCCATATAAAACCTATGCGTATTCAATAAAGTACACTTTATATTTGGAAGGCATGAAAGAGACTTTAACTGACCTGTACTTTTTGCTCATGAATATCATACAGAAAATAATAAGTTATAATGCATAGCACTACCAAGAAACTTGCATAAGTCATAACTATGTAACATGTAGAAATGCAATGTGATGTTCTGTATCTGTTATCTGTTTATGTATTACATAAAGTTAGCTGCTTGTTGGACTAGTTAGTGTGCTCACGTTTTTTCTTTTGAGTTGATATAAGTTCATTTAATAAATAACGCTTCCAAATGTTTGCTAGCTTGCTTTAGTCATCATATACACTGTAGGCAAATCAGTTGTATCCATTAAAAATGCATTGACCATCTTTGCTGTTTCGTGAAGATGACCACCCTGGGCTTGCTATTCTTGAGTCAATCACTGTGTAGTCTGAAACAAAAATCAATGTTTTCTGTTAGTAGACTGTTATTATAAAGTTGTACGTGTGTAGGGCACTGAGTGAAGCATTTGACAATGTTCTTAAAGACTTAATAGACAATACCCTAAACAATGTTTTTATTTGTAGCACACTTTTCATTTGTAACATCATAAAGAAGATAATATTTTTCATTACTCTTATTATTTAAATTGATGTGTTTGAAGTTGAGTACTATTTTGTGTTCAATGATAAAGTATAGAAAAAGTAGAAGGAACAAAGTCACTTCTGAAACAAGGATAATTTATGTTGTAGTGCACGACATGCTATGTTTTAACTGGCTGGCAAACGTCTTGAACAATTATATTCACAATCTTACAGCAGTGAAAACCTTTACGTTGGCTAGGGCATGCTGTGTTGTGATTGCAAAAGTTTTACAAGAGCAATAAAAGTGATAGATAGAATCTAGAAGGGGCTGGGAAGATAACAACAAAATATGAGGAGCTTCAAAGTCAAGCACTATACACACTAGGTGACATAGTAAAAGATATTCCTCAAAGGGACCCTTCTGAGCAGTATTCTTTACTATCTTGTCTAGTGTGTACATGCAATCTAGTTAAGGATACAGGCTCCTGCACATTGATAATGACCCCCTAACTCATCTGAACATGTATAGATGATGGAGGATTTCATTAACAAGGGACAAGAGCAGCATGACCTCTGCTCCCCTTATAGGTCCCTCCCCAACAGTATTGTGTGTATGCACTTGCCGATGCCGGCACTCCGCCGGGTCCCCGACGAAATTGATCAAAGTGGATAGACCTTTTGTAAATATACTTGTAGGGATAGTATAGGAGTTCTCACTATGGGCCAAGAATCAGACTCAGTTATAGTTTAGCGAAGATTTTGAAAACTATTGTACAACTGTTGGCACTAGGCTGCACGGGGGCCACCCAGCATAGGGAAAGGTGACCCCACATGCCGGGTCCCCCCCATGGCATTTCCCATGCACATCGCTATTGTGCGAGCACTTCGCCATAAAGCTAAGCACTCACACATCACTGGCTACCCACTGGCTGTCTGCTTGCTGCGCAGCCCGGCCATGTTTTCTGGGTCGCAGTGACTACATGTACCATCACACAGCTGCTTCGGGCCTCCCCCTGAGTGGTCTGGACATGCCTGCGTTGTCCAGAATAATCACACAAAATGCTGCCTCATAGCCCTCGCAATGGTCCATTGCCCCTGTCGCACCATACTCACCCCTATCGCTACTTAAATTGTGGTTGTGGTGAGACAGCAATTTAAGTGCACATGCACTGGTGCATGCATGCATGTGCAGATCTACAGAAATTAATAAGTAGCAAGTTTCAGAGATTTCAGAATTCAGTGCAATTCTATGCTTCACTTAAACGAGGGATCGTGTCACTCATTCAGTCAAATCAGCAGAGAAGGAACAACTACATATACCATTCCTATCTAATCACATCCCCACTGTACAGCCCACACATATGCACTCTCTTTCTTTTTCACATTTCCCATCCTCCTGACCCCTGGCCAAACTGCTAGGTCACCGTATCATACAGCACACCAGGAACAATTGCATTCTGATGGAACTAATGCCTATTTCCCTATAGTTTATAAGCTTGCGAGCAGGGCCCTGATACATTTGACTGTATGTAAATACCCAGTTTGCTTTATCACTGTCTCCTATTGTAAAGCACAAAGGGAAATGCTTTGCTTAATAAGAATAAAATAAATAAAATACAATAATAAAATCCCCAAAACCACTTTTTCTGTTTCAACCCAGTGCTAAACATACATTTCCGTCTATTCAGCCCCATGTCAACATTTTTCATAAAACTTTGAATGTTGAGGAAATATTATTAGTATTATTTTTCCTTCTGATAGTTCAAATCAAATATTCCAAATGGGCAAAAAAATTAAGTTTATTGAAAAAGCAGATTATTGAAATTAAAGGCAAATGTATGTATTTTATTTTCCAAATAAAACCAACAGATGCTTTAAGTTTCTTTCTTTGTCATAAAACCACATTTTCATTGCATAGGTTTTCATAATAAAATTAGCAATTATAAATTATTTTTTTGCAATCTTGTTGATCTCTTGAATTCAAAATATTGAAGGGTTCATGTAGAGTTGATCGTAATTTGAATAAAAAAAAAGAATGCGTACACATTTTTCTTTAAACTTTTCACCATATTCATATCCCAGACACAGTAAAACACCACTGAAAGTGTTCTAGAGGCGCTTGTGTGTGACTGTAACAGCACAGGATTCAATTTAAAAGTAAGAATTAAGAAACAGATGAAGGACAAAGGAAGTTGGCAAGTGAAAAAGCCACAGCCTCTGCATCGTATGCATATC
Organism: Crinia signifera; assembly: GCF_055691185.1. Taxonomy (NCBI): domain Eukaryota; kingdom Metazoa; phylum Chordata; class Amphibia; order Anura; family Myobatrachidae; genus Crinia; species Crinia signifera. Next base: position 61,613,604 of record NC_139219.1, on the reverse strand, counting down.
GGTGTCTCATTCACACACAAATATACAAGTTTCACAAATCAAATTGTTAAGTGTTTTATTGCTATGAATAAGATGCCTGGGACCTGGCGCACTGAGAGGGGGTGATTGGCTCCACTGAACACAGTTTGTGTATGAGGACACATCTGCACATTAATTAAAAAGTCCACAATTTACATAATATGCAGAGCCACAGGAATCTTAAATAGCTTGTGACTGCACATTACATAACATTGATTTTAATTTTTTTGCACACAATTTTACACAATTTTTATTAAATATTCCAGTAGCACCTCACACTGTATTGTGTATCTTATTGTTATTAGTGTGGCTGGAGTGTAGCTACAGTAACTCCTTGCTATCAATGTACAGTAGCTGCAGTGTGTTGTACAGTAGAGATTCTGGCTGGAAAAACTCCATTACAGTATATTGGTGCTGTGGCCCATCATACTTATTTAAGATAAGCAGTGATCTGGCAAGGCACATCAACCACAGGCAGCACACAAAACCTAAACCAGTTTCCATTATGCTATAATCCTAGACCACGTCAGTTTGGCAATGAATTTAAGATGCTGATGTGGCCTTTAGACGCAGAAATCTGATCACACACCTCAATGTTTAACCATATTTTCACCAGCACCACCATCTTATACCTGGTGTACAGTATAACTGACATGTGGCCCAATCTATTGGCCTAAGTGGAAGCTGTAATCTACCTGCAGTGGCCTGGTGGGAAATTAAAATAAAATAGAGAACACTACACAAGTAAGAGGTCTTGTTACCTAACTTATTGAACCACCCTCACACACACACACACACACACACACACACACACACACACACACACACACACACACACACACATACTGTACTGTATATGGTAGTTGGCATAAGGCACATTGCTGGGGAACAGATAAAGATTCCAATAGGACAGCAATTTGCAAAGGAGGGTGAGACAAGCTAATAAGACAGGTCACTCCCCTGGGCCTGGATTATGTAGGAGCATGGAGGTGTGATCAAGTCCCCTTACTAAATGCACACTAAGTGGGATATTCAATGTCCCGCCACCATTCCCAATGGGGGAATGGGCGGGAGGGCTCTATTCAATGCTGTCTTCCTTGACAGCAAACACAGGTATCTCGGCATAACGTGCCTGAGTTCACAAGCAGTCCCGGATGCTTTTCACAGCCATGCCCCCTTCTAGGTTCTCGGCAGGCAGGACATTGAATCCTGACTGCAAAATCTCAGTCGGGCAGACCGAGAATGGAACAGTGTCACGGCTGTCAGGCCAGCCCGACAGTCGTAACCCTACATTGAATACCCCCTATAAAGTACTGTTGAGGAGCCATGTGCCTCTCAGCCAAGGGCATATAATAATGGGCATTGAGAGCTTTTGTCCTTCCACAGACAGGAGGATAGTGCCACATTTAGCAGCAGCCTCCCTGGACCCAATGCAGACCAACACATATCTGTGTGTGCTAAGCTGGGGAGAGCCACTTACTTCAACATTTAGCAAGACATCTTGTGCAAAGTCAAATTCCTTATGTTGATCATATTTCTTCAGTAACTACAGTCGTATTATCCTCTTCTATTTCTGCATTTTAGATAGTAAAGCTGAAAAAAACAGAGATGGCCAGAAACGTCCTGAGTCATAAATGCAGTGGGTACTTTGGTAGTGTGGAGAACATTGTGTGATGCAACAAAATAAATACATACACAGTTGCATCTTCTGTTGGTTAAATACAATTCGGTACTTGTGTGCTATCACGGTGCCCATCGCATCGCAGACCATATCGCATGCGATGCGACGCGATATCGGCCGATGTTGTACAATGGCATACAATTTTAAAATTGTATGCCATTGTATATGGCATACAATGCCATACAATTCGATGGGATGCGATTATAAATTGTATAAGCACCCTAATGGGTGCTTACAATGCTTAAATGCACCCCACCACCACCCCCCAATATAAACGTGAACCCGAAGCGTGGCGAGAGCAGTGAGCCCGCGAGGGGCGGCGGTACGCGTCCTATGACCTTTTCATACCCCCACTATCCACGTCGGCGTGGCGAGCGGATGCGGATACCTTCACAGGTATCCGCGTCCCCTCGTGGGCTTCACAGGTATCCGCGTCCCCTCGCCACGCTTTGGGCTCGGTGGCTCGCTGCGCTCGCCACACTTTAGAAAATCAACTCCACGCCGACGTGGATAGTCGGGGTATGAAAAGGTTGTAGGACGCGTACCGCCGCCCCGCGCGGGCTCGCTGCACTCGCCACGCTTCGGGTTCACGTTTATACTAGGGGGGGGGTGGCGTGGGGGTGCATTTAAGCATTGTAAGCACCCATTAGGGTGCTTATACAATTTTATATCGTATATGCGTTAAAATCACATCGCATGCCATCGGGTGTATGGCATGCGATGCGATTAAAAAATCGGGCGACTAAATATCGGGGTGCCGTGCTAGTACACAAGTACCTACAATTCTCCTGTCTTGCCCTTTTAAAAACCATCAATATAATAAGGATAAGATAATAAATATTGTGCTCATTTGACATGTCAAGTTGTCATGAACTTAAGAAAGTTTGTTCAGCTTTTTATCTTTTTGTGTCAATTCATCATATTGATGTTGTAATTACTAACTTTTTCCTTTTCAGATGGCTATTAGAAACAGTCAATTTATCAAACGATATCCTTGTACATTTTTGGATATGTCCAAGTGCACACGACAGGCTGTCTTATTGATGGCTACCTGCAAACTCAATAAATTTAAAGCAAAGGAATAGGTAATACATCAAGATCATATTGAGTGCATGCATATTGTAGTTTGATGTGTTTCAGCTTGTTTTACTTATGTTTTGTTAAATTGTTCACTTGACAAATGATTTAGTTTGTCAAACCTTTAAAATAGCCAAAACATTGTCTGTAGTTGTCAAATTTTGGGGGCTATTTACCATACCAGAGAATTAATGTAAATAACCAATGAGCTTTCACCTTGTTATCTGTATTTTAAATAAATTAAAAGGTCATTCTAATTTGTGCATCTGTGAGCATGTGTGTTTGTGTGTGAGCATTTATTTGCATGAATCAAATCAGGGCGCTCAAAAATAGCAGAGGAAAAAGCACCAATAAAATGTAATTATGATAAAGGTCGCTAGTAACTACTAATGATGCATGTTTAATACTCAGGTTACTAACATTTTTTTGGGTTAATGAATGTCAAGTGGTTGTGTAGTAGTAGTAGTAGTAGTAGTACGTTTATTTATAAGGCGCCACAAAGTGTCCGCAGCGCCGTACATAGCAAACAAAAAAAAAAAAAAAATTACAAGGTAACGTACAGGGTGTGTAGAAAGATACAGTATAAATAGGGGTATAGCTGGTAGAACTAAAATCAGCATCAGTTCAGAAGTAGGTGTCAAAATAGTCAAGGAGACCGAAGATGAAGTAGAGGAAGGGAAGAACAGGACAGGAGCACAGGTGAGGTAATGAGGTAGGGTGAGTACGTGAGGAAGGAGGGCCCTGCTCATAAGAGTTAACATACTAAAAATAGGTGGGTGGACGAACGAAATACAATAGGATAAGTAGGAATGGAGGGGAACGGAGGCAGGATAGGAGGATCAAAAGAGGTTAGGAGGAGGGATAGGCTAGTCGAAAAAAGTGGGTTTTGAGGGAGCGCTTGAAGGAGGTAAGGGAATCAGATAGCCTGATGGGTGGCGGGAGGTTGTTCCAGTGCAGGGGGGCAGCGCGAGAGAAATCTTGGACACGGGAGTGGGAGGAGGTGATTAGGTGAGAGGTCAGTCGGCGGTCAGCGATGGAGCGAAGAGGACGGGAGGGAGTGTGGATAGAGATCAGTGAAGAGAGGTAGGGAGCTGTGGAGGAGGAGAGAGCCTTGTAGGTGGTGGTGAGGAGTTTAAAGAGAACTCGGAAAGGAATGGGGAGCCAGTGAAGAGATAAACAGAGGGGGGAGGTGGAGGTAGAGCGGCGGGAGAGGAAGATGAGCCTAGCAGCAGCGTTAAGAATGGATTGGAGAGGTGCGAGGCGGGTGAGAGGTAGCCCAGAGAGAAGGATGTTGCAGTAGTCAAGGCGGGAGATGACAAGAGAGTGAATGAGAATTTTGGTCGCGTCAGTGGAAAGGAATGGTCTGATGCGTGAGATGTTGCGTAGGTGAAAGCGGCAAGACTGTGAGAGAGCACGAATGTGGGGTGTGAAAGAGAGGGAGGAGTCAATGATGACACCGAGGCAGCGCGTTTGGTCGGTGGACGTGATCTCGGTTTCACCAATGCTGATGGAGATAGTGGGAGAAGAGGGGATGTTCGGGGGATGGAAGATTAGAAGTTCAGTTTTAGCCATGTTTAGTTTCAGGAAGCGTTGGGTCATCCAGGCTGAGATGGCCGTGAGGCATTCGGAGACCTTGGACAGAAGTGATGGGGATAAGTCGGGGGAGGAGAGATAGATTAGGGTATCATCAGCATAAAGGTGGTAATGAAAACCATAGGAGCTGATGAGGGTGCCCAGAGAGGTGGTGTAGAGGGAGAAGAGGAGAGGGCCAAGGACTGACCCTTGGGGAACACCGACTGGCTGGGGGGTAGTAGGAGAGGAGGAGCTCGGAGTGGAGACGGAGAAGGAGCGATCGGAGAGGTATGAGGTGAACCAGGAGAAGACCGTGCCAGTGATGCCAAAGGAGCGGAGGGTGTTGAGCAGGAGAGGGTGGTCAACAGTGTCAAAGGCAGCCGACAGATCAAGCTGGATGAGGATAGAGAAGAGGCCTTTGGATTTAGCCGATAGTAGATCGTTAGTGACTTTGGTCAGGGCAGTTTCAGTGGAATGTAAAGGGCGGAACCCGGATTGGAGGGGGTCTAGAATGGAGTTAGCAGTAAGGTGGCTTAGGAGACGATTATAGGTCAGACGTTCTAGGAGTTTGGAGGCAAAAGGGAGGAGGGAGATGGGCCTGTAGTTGGATGGAGAGTTGGGGTCCAGATTTGTTTTTTTGAGAATTGGGGAGACAAGAGCGTGTTTGAAGGAGGAAGGGAAGATCCCAGAGGATAGGGAAAGATTAAAGAGGTGAGCCAGGTGAGAGCAGACTGATGGACTGAGACGACGGATAATATTGGAGGGGATAGGATCAAGCGGGCAGGTGGAGGGAGAAGCGGATTGAAGGATAGAGTGGACTTCAGCAGCAGTGGTGGGGTAAAATGAGGACAGGGGTTGGAAGGAGGGGAGTGGAGATGTAGGAGGGGAGGAGGGAGAGGGTGAGGTCATGGCAGCAGTGATGGCAGTCCTGAGAGAGGAGATTTTGGTTGAAAAGTAGGTAGCAAAATCAGCGGCTACGATGGAGGACGGAAGAGCTGGAGGAGGGGGGGAGAGCAAGGAGTTGAAGGTGGCGAAGAGCCTGCGGGGATTGGATGATTGGGAAAGGATGAGGGACTTAAAGTAGGATTCCTTGGCCAGAGCAAGGGCAGAGCTGAAGGAGGAAAGAATGAATTTGAAATGGAGATAATCCGCAAGGGAGCGTGATTTCTTCCAGAAGCGCTCAGCAGTGCGAGAGCACTTTTTAAGGAATCGGGTGATAGGTGAGTGCCACGGTTGGGGGTTGGAGCATCGAAGGGGGATAGAGGAGGGAGGGCAGGCAGAGTCCAATGCCGAAGATAGGGTGTCATTATAGAGGGAGGCAGCGAGGTTCGGGCAGGACATGAGGGCGATTGGGGCGAGAAGAGGACACAGCGTGTTTGAGAAGGCAGCAAGATCAAGTGTGTTGACGTTATGCCGTGAGACAATGCGCTTGGGAGGGGGGGTGGGAGAGGGGGAAGCAGTGAGGGAGAAGGAGATGAGGTGATGGTCAGAAAGAGGAAAAGCTGAGATAGTGTAGTCAGTAAGGGAACAAGAGCGAGAGAAGACGAGATCGAGGGAGTGTCCTTGGATGTGGGTGGGAGAGGTAGTCCACTGAGATAGGCCAAGAGAGGAGCAGAGAGAGAGGAGTTTGGAGGTGCCAGGATCAGCGGGGTTATCCAAGGGGATGTTAAAGTCACCAAGAATGACAGATGGCAGGTCAGAGGAGAGGAAGTGTGGAAGCCAGGCGGCGAAGTTGTCAAGAAATTGGGAGATAGGGCCAGGGGGGCGGTAGATTACAGCGACACGGAGGTGGTAGGGGTAGTATAGACGGATAGAGTGAGACTCAAAGGAGGAGAAAAGGAGAGAGGGTTCAGGGTGAATGACACTGTGGGTGCATGAGGCTGAGAGGAGAAAACCCACACCGCCACCTTGGCGACCGTCAGGCCTGGGAGTGTGAGAGAAAGAGAGGCCACCGTGGGAGAGAGCAGCTGGAGAGACAGAATCAGAGGTGGAGAGCCAGGTCTCGGTGATAGCAAGGAGGTGGAATGCTCTAGAGATGAATAGGTCATGGATGGCAGGGAGTTTGTTGCAGATGGATCTGGCGTTCCATAGTGCACAGGAAAGAGGGGGGGTGGGTTGTGTATTTATGTGGATAAGGTTTTTGGGATTGCAGAAGCGAGGGGGGGTCATTGGGAGGGTGGGGGTGCGGGGGCGAGTGGTCAGGATAGGTATGGGATGGGAGGGGGGAGGAGCAGTTGGAGAAAGTGAAGTTGAGAGATTAACAGCCATGAGGAACCGAAGGTGAGAGGGTAGGTTAGTGAAAGCAGACAGAGGGATTTGGGAGGACAGACAGCGTCTGTAGTAAATTTGGTAGAAAACAGAGTGAGAGAGAAGGTAACAGGCAAGGAACTACTGTCAGAGAGGAGACCAGTGGGTAAAATCAGGTTGATTGAGTAATCCAATTAAGTATGAAACAACAACAAGTGAGAGGATGAAGGGAACAGAGAAGGTCAGAAGTGGGGCAAATGTGAGCAGGCGTGAAGAGGGAAACAGGGTGCGATAAATGTGTGGCAAAGATAAGAGAAAATAATAGTGAATGAGTAAAAATGACATACAATGTTGGAAAAATATAGATACAATGAATTTAAATGTCAAAATTGAGCAACAGGTTACAATAGGATAGAAAGAAGATGAATATATTACAATAAAACAGAATATGAAAATTTAGACTGTGTTCAAACTCAACTTTTTCAGTATTCTAACTCACCTGCTTCAGTTTCCAACTCACTTAAGTAATCAAGCTTCACTTTAGTAATGCAAGCTTCCCTCTCAATGAGCACGCTCCCAAATGAGCTCTGCCCCTCCTTATATAGTATGTCAGGCCCCTGTTACACTCAGCTCCTCCCCTTAATCTTCCTTGACACCTAGATTTAGCTCCTCCTCCTAGTATCTGTTCACACCTAGTAACAATACACTATATAGATACAGGCACAACCAAAATCACACTCAGATTTCTCCCTCAAAATTACAGTCTCTATATAGAAAGACAGATAAAGAATACAAGACAGACAGAATGCAAGATAACTCACCTGCTTCAGTTTCCAACTCACTTAAGTAATCAAGCTTCACTTTAGTAATGCAAGCTTCCCTCTCAATGAGCACGCTCCCAAATGAGCTCTGCCCCTCCTTATATAGTATGTCAGGCCCCTGTTACACTCAGCTCCTCCCCCTAATCTTCCTTGACACCTAGATTTAGCTCCTCCTCCTAGTATCTGTTCACACCTAGTAACAATACACTATACAGATACAGGCACAACCAAAATCACACTCAGATTTCTCCCTCAAAATTACAGTCTCTATATAGAAAGACAGATAAAGAATACAAGACAGACATAATGCAAGATAACTCACCTGCTTCAGTTTCCAACTCACTTAAGTAATCAAGCTTCACTTTAGTAATGCAAGCTTCCCTCTCAATGAGCACATGTAGACATGTCCATCACGTGTTACTGTACCTTCACTTTTGACTCATTATAATCCATGCCCACAATATATAACTGTAGTTTGAGTCAAAGATCTAAGTATGTTTTGTTACCTAGAAGAAGGTAATTGTGTTTAATTGCATTTTTGCTAAATCTTACAATATGAACTGAATTTAATTGCCAAAGTTCAGTTTGAAGACCTTTACATTTACTATAGACCAAACCACACACATTGTCAAATGTAATAGCTCACAGTAACTGAGTTTTTTTTAAAGGATCAATCATTTACAGGGCATGGTTTTGAGATGTAACTGATGGCAACTTTAAAAAAAACCTTAGCCAGTATCCTGGCTTACATTTGGGTGATGAAGTAACAGGATTTAAAATCACATTGTTTGCTTATTTGCCATTAGATTAAAATTGGGAAGGAGGG